>NW_006435764.1:5677356-5679417 GCF_000325575.1 Pteropus alecto
AACAGCACAGTGGGCTCAGTCTGCCCTGATCCCCTAGCACTGGAAGGCAGCTCCGGCTCCTGACCCAGTCCGAGTTTCCTCAGTATTTGAAAGAGCTCTTAGCCTGCCCTCCAGGGCCCACACTGTCCCCAAAAGTGAGCCCATTACGACGTCTTCCTTACCAGCCTGACCTGAGAACTAAGGAAGCTCAGGTGTGAGCCGAAGAGGAAGAGTGAGCAGTGGGAACAGGCATCTCTCTCCTTGTTCTCAGCTCTGGGACACACGCTCAGACCAGGACTCAATGGCTTAAAACCCTCTGGAGCAAAGTGAGAACACAATTCAGTGTTGTGTTTTGTGGAGTGCTTACTTGATGAAAGGCCTGAGCTAGGGCAGGGGACGAGACCTGGGTGAGACACAGTTTAATTGGGCAGTGGAGGGAGAGAGGGGAGAGAGAGAAACCCAGGAGAAATACAAGTTTATTTTTATTTATTTATTTGTTATTATTATTTATGCCTACAGCACCTGGTCTTCCTAGGTGGCCTCCCATCCAAGTACTAACCAGACCTGACCCTGCTTAGCTTCTGAGATCAGACATCGGGCTTGTTCAGGGTGGCATGGCTATAGACCATGGACCGTGGCTCCACTGGAGCGCGAACCCAGGACCTTCTGCACGTAAAGCAGACGCGCTAACCGTTACACTATGGAACCATGTCCGAGAAATACATGTTTAAAACGACATAAGATGACAGAATTGCCTGAAGAAGTTTATAAAATGCCACAAGCGAGAAGAGTCCTCAAATCCTGAGCACCTACTGTGTGCTAGGCCCTTTCCCATGCATTTCCTCAGGTTATCCTCATGGACCCTGGAAGTGAAAATAAGAGTAATAGTATCCGCATTTGTGAGGCATGTACAATGTGCCAGACCCTTCTCTAAGCGCTTGAATCCTATAACACACTAAGGTGAGCATTGGATCTCCACTTTATGAGGAGAAAACAGGACGAGAAAAGTTCAGGAACAAAGCTGATGTCTGGCAGTTGGGGGCGAGAAGGCTGGAACGCAGGGCCAGCAAGGAAGGCACCCTGGAGGCGATTGCTGAAGGCGTTCCAGGTAGCGGGAGCTGCGGGGCATGGGGAGGACACCGGGGAACCCCTGGACAAGCAGGACACAGTAGGCTGGGGAGGTGGCGTGGCGCCCAGGGGCGGGGTGGAAGCTAACCCGGGCGAGGGACATGAGGTGGGTCTGGCAGCCAGCAAGGACGTTTGGTTCTGAGGTTGTGAGCTAGACAGTGACGAGGTCAGAGCTGGGAGAGAGCTGGTGGGGGCGCTGCTGTTCTGCAAGGCTCTCGAGAGTGGTAATGGGTCTCTCGTGAATTGGGGCGGTGTGGCGGGATTAGAGAAGAGAGTGAGGCCTATTCTGAAGTGAGGGGGGAACCTACGGGCATTTGGAGCCAAGAGGCCTTAGGCTTAGCAATCGGCTGCGCTCGTCCCCAACTTTATTGAGCAATAAGAACCCCGAGGCCCACAAAAGGGATTGGCCAACATCACTCGGGAGAGAACGAGCAGAAGTAGGATGGCAGCCCAGCCCCCCGCGAGAGGCCAGTGCTCGAGAAGTTCTTGGGGGCAGCCCAACGAGGCCCAGGCAGCTCCTGGGGGAGTTCAGAGATGAAATTCTGCTCTCTAGAAGGTAGAGGGGTGGATGGTTTCCCTTTGGCAGAGGGAGAGGAAATGGGTGAGGAAATGTCCAATGACTGGTCCTTGGACATTTGCTGGCAAACCAAGAGCCACGATGGGATCTGGAGGGGCAGGTGGGGGTGTCGTTAGGCCTTTACATTCTTTGGGGCCCTTCGAGATGGGAGAGCCAGGGCTGGCTGCAGGGCTGTCCACTGATGCTGCTCCCTGCCTTGTCCACTCATTCGTTTTTGCCATGAATATTTATTGAATGTCTGCTCTGCCACACACTGTTCTAAGCCTTCGAGATAACATTAATGAACAAAACAGCCAGAGATCCCTGCCCAGACAGACGAGTTAATTACATAGTGCATTCGGAGGTGATGAGTACAATGGAGGAAAGAAAAGGTAGAG
>NW_006435764.1:5679427-5680940 GCF_000325575.1 Pteropus alecto
CAAGGCAGGTGAGGCAGATGGCAGCAGTCAATGAGACGATCAGGGTGGGCTCACCGTATGGTCCAAGCTAGAGGAGGACGGAACAGCCAGGGCGAAGGCCTGGAGGCAGGAGCCCGTCTGAAGAAGAGAAGAGGCCAGGGCAGCTGGAGCAGAGCGAGCGAGGGGGCGGTCAGAGGAGTATGGGGCACCGCGAGGCTCCTAGAGCCTGGGAAGGGCTGTGGTTTGGGCTCTGAGCAGCACTGGGCCTTTGCAGGGTGTGGAGAAGGGGGACATGGTCTGACAGATGTTAACTGCATCGCTCTGGCTGCTGTGAGAACAGACTGGAAAGGGGCGCGGAGGGAGCCCGGGGCCAGTCAGGGGCAGGCATCCAAGTGGCAGTGATGGTGGCCTCGGGCCAGGGAGGGAGCAGTGGAGGAAGCGAGGGGTTTGGATTCGGGATCTGTTTCGAAGGTAACAGTAACGCAATTTCCTCATGGAATTGGGGTGAGGCGCGAGGGAAAGGAAGGGGTCGGACGCCTCTGAGGGTTGGGGCCCGCGTTTGAGGCCTCCACAGATTTTATGGGCAGTGGCTCCTGAGTACTGGGTCTCTTGCCCTGGAAAGAAGAGTCCACTCTTTTCGTCCTCCCTTCACCCCATCCTCCAGGGAGAGGGATGCGGGTCGCTGCTCTGTCAGTGGGATTGTAGCTGTCCAAAGAGAAATGAGCAGGCATAGCCTGGTCACCCCCAAGCAGAGACGTACACTAACCTTCATCGGCTCAAAATCCCCATCTTTCCCCTGGGAAAGAGGCTCCGAGAAGAGGAGGTGGAGGGAGGCTGCGTTTGACTCACACGCGGAGTCGAGTCGTAAACAACCCTGGAGGAGGCGGGTCTTGAAGAAACCCGGTGAGTGGTTCCCGCTGGGTGGTTCCAGGGGTTCCCCAAAGCCAGGGCATCGCGGGCTGGGCCTGCCCCCTGGTGGCCATGCTCCATCTCACCAGCCTCCAGGGGCTGTCCAGGAGGGGTGGGCAGTCTAGTGTGCGGTGCTGTGGGGATGAGGAAAGGGAAATGTGGCTCACTTGGACAGGCCTTGGCCCTGAGAAGGCTCATTGAGCCCATGCTGACTAAGGCAGCCTGGAGGCTCCGGACCAGGGACCTCGGCCTGGCTGCCAGGCCTGGTCACGCTGCAAGGCCATCACTGGTCGTCAACCCTGCCCCATACGATTTCCCACTGCACACTTCCTGCAGTGCACCGGGGCCACCAAGCTGACTCGCTTCCATCTCCTGCGCCCGAGCTCTGGGCACCGGGCCATTGCCCCCTCCACCCAGGTTAAACATTACAGGGAGATTAGCAGTCCAGGGGCGGAGGGAGAGGCTAGAATCACACTTTCACCAACGCCGCCTCCGCCTCCGCTGGAGCCTCTGGCTCCCACCGGCAGAACAATGCCTGTGGAGGAGTTTGTGGCTGGCTGGATCTCGGGTAAGACATTTTTCTCCCTTCGGTCACCTCACCCCCAGTGCTGGGTCACTTCCCGGG
>NW_006435764.1:5681224-5695321 GCF_000325575.1 Pteropus alecto
CACCTGTCCCAGAGCCTCCTGAGAGTTGCCAGAGGGGAGAGGAGAGGAAGGTGCAGGGGGGAGGTGCCACCACTCTGTCCCAGAGCCCTGCCACCTGCCACCTGCTGAGAGGGAGAGCCAAGGTGAGCGCTCTTCCTGATGCCCAGCAGCACCTGCAACTTGAACCCAAGCCTTCCTTTGGGGTTTGGAAAAGAAGTTCACCTTTGACCTCACCTACTGCTGTCTTGATTTCCCCTTTGAGAACCTGGCAGTGGGCCACGTGCCCGGGCCTTGAGGCCTGCTGTGCTGTGGACACAGCCCAGCTTCTGGGTGACATTTCTCTTGGGAGAGAGAGGCACATTCTGAACTTGCCTCCTGGGGCTGCGACCTCTCCGAAAGCTCCAGAACCAGCCTCTGTTAGAGAGGGTAAGACCAAGAAATGCGGAGATGGCCAGGCCTGGCCCCTCTTCCCCTGGTGCCCCCAGGATTCTCCCAAGACCTCCAGCTCTGCGCTGCCACTGGTGGAGGCAGAGAGCCAGGAGGGTAGGGCCTGGTCTGGATCAAGAACCCACACTGGACAATGGTTTAGAGTTGAAGCCAGTGAGGAGGCAGAAGCATCAGACACTCCGTCTGGAGCCCCCGCAGTTAGATAAGCCAGCAAGACACTCGGGCGTGCGCTCCCAGTGAGGATGCTGTGTCTGTGGCTAGCTCCTCCCTTGTGCATGTCTGTCCTTCAGGCGAGGCTGGGGCTCCCTCTTGCTGTCTCCTTGTCCCCACACCTTCTTAGTACAGTGCCGTGAGGGAGCCAGCTGGAGTTTCTTCGGAGTCTGGCAGGAAGGCCCTCCCCTCCCTCCTCCTGCCTGAACCCCTCTTTCCTCTTGGCACAGACTTGCTTCCTCAGCCTGGTGTGAGGGGCCTCACTCATAGCACTTTCTTGTCATCACAGGAGCTGTGGGCTTGGTCCTGGGACACCCCTTTGACACTGTAAAGGTGAGTCTAGAGGAGGCACACAAGGAACGAAAGATGTCACCTGAACCAAACATAGGATACCCACGGGCAGGGCCTGGTTGACAGGCTTTTTCCTGCCTCTCCTGGCCTGCTGGCATCCTGCTTGAAGGGACAGAGGGGTGAGCTGGGCTGAAGCCATGCCTAGCCTGCCCACCTGCTCCGCCCTCCTCATCCAGGTGCGGCTACAGACCCAGACCGCATACCGGGGCATCGTGGATTGTGTGGTCAAGACTTATCGCCACGAGTCGGTGGGTGACTTGCTTCTTCGGGGCTTTGGGGTGGCCGGCATCCAAGCAGTCAGTACTAGCTTCCTTCTCCCCAGGTGGGGCTCTGCCTTGGGAAGGGAGAAGACCCACGTCTGGGGCTGCTGGGGGCTGGGTAATAGCTTAGTGCCCCAAGGGTGTTGCTGAGGCCATGGGAGCCTCTGCCACCTCCCTCTCCCTGAGGCCGGGCTCAGCATGGTTTCCAGAGCCGGCCCAGCCAGGGCTGGAAAGGGCAAAGCGGAGCCCCCGCCCCCAACTCCAGCGCCCACCATCTCCCCGCAGCTCCTGGGTTTCTTCAAGGGGATGAGCTTCCCCATCGTGAGCATAGCCGTGGTCAACTCTGTCCTGTTCGGGGTCTACAGCAATACCCTGCTGGCACTCACAGCCACCTCCCACCAGGAGCGGCGGGCCCAGCCGCCCAGCTACACGCAAGTCTTCATAGCCGGCTGCACCGGGGGGTTCCTGCAGGTCAGGGCAGCGCGGGGGGTGCACACGCACACATGCACACACACGTCCGTGCACACACACAGACGCAGCGAGGGTTAATTCATTCTTTCCTCTCCCGGCCCACCCATCCGGTGGCTCATAGCTGCAGACCAGGCCTTCCCCACCGGCATGTGGGGAGCTATGGGGAAATGGGCAGCTCCTGCTGCTCCCGCTGACCCGGCCTGGCCGAGCTGTGGCCTTCCAGGCTGCAGGCCTGCAGGCCAGGGCCATGGAGAACAGAGCGGGCAAAAGGCAGAGAGAGCTCAGGTGGGGGCGAGAGGACACTATGGAAAAGCAGCTAGGCCGGGCCCGCTCTGAGGCTGCCAGGGCTTGCCCCACTCCAGAGGGGTCTGCCGGCCTCAGAGCTCTCTCCAAGGTGACCTCTCATCCCGGGAACCGACAGCCCCCACAGAGCTCTGAGCCCAGGCATGGTCCTGGCACGCCCCTCGCCCCCGGCCCTTTGCTTGCGGCACCTGGGTGGCTGCTACCTGTGAGCCTCAGCGGGGCCCAGTCTGCAGACCTTGCTGGGAGAGGCCCAGGGTATTAATCATTAAGTGACTCCAGTCACTTGGTTTTCGTCTTAGTTCTCAGTGTTTAAGTACCTGGGCTTCTGAGGGGTGGGGTAGAGGGAAGCGAGGTCTCCATGCACCAGGGGGAACCTCAGCCAAATGGGGAGCCTGAGCATGGAGGCAGAGGAACGTGTGCCTAGCTCCACCCCACACCCCAGCCAGGCATCTCAGGTCACCCTCTATTTGGCACCTGCTCTGATGCTCCCAACGGATTTCATGGGGCAGAGAGCGAGGACAAAGGACAGAGTCAGCTGGCTTACTCAGCTGAATTAATGATTCACGGAACTCTAAAAGGTCCTGGCTTTTCTTCTACCCCTTCTTGTGTGGGGTGCATGCCTGCATATCTCCCAAGCCCCGAGACCTGGCACCCCCAAGAAACACCTGATTGAGGCCCAGCCAGGCTCAGCTCCCAGCTCTGTGGGAAGCAGAACAGATAACGGAACTGAGGACCGTCAGGTCACAATGGGGACTGGGTCCAGGGACTAACTGGAGCCCGGGTTTGCTGTCAAGCCCATGACTTCAGTTTAACAGGATCTTGGAGCAGAAAATGTGCTTTAGTGTGGCGGTGGGAAGAGGTGGGAGGTGACTCTTTGGTTAGCACGAGGCAGGGACCGACACCCTCTGCTGTGCACAGATGCCGCTTTTGGCCGGCTAAGGCTGCAGCCCAAAGGTGCAGCAGTGTCTGATGTCCTCCTGCCCCTGTGGGCAGGGCGGGGGGTGGAGAAGGGCCTTAACCAGCCCCTGCCTGCAGCTCTACCTTTGGCCCAGACATTTCCTCAACCCCCCGGGGGCCTAGGGCTCAGGAGCACACCCCCTGGAAAAGCCCTTAGCTAGGCCCTGCCAGTAGGCTCTGGAGGGTGACATCAGGGCCCCATCTTTCAAGGAGTGTCCCCAGTCCACTGCCCTTCCTGCAGGGGAGGAGGAAGCCAGCAAACTTAGCCTGCCACCCTGTAAAGACCATTGCTGGAGCCAACCACCAGCGTCCTCTGCCATCAGCCATCTCCAAGGCTAAGGGACTGAGCTAGTATACCTTCCACCACACACACACACACACACACACACACGCACGCACGCACGCACACACACACGCCCCAAATGCTATGCTAATCTCAGCTGTGATTTCAATTCTCACCTGAACTTTTAACAGCTGATCTTGACCTAGTCGAGTCCCTGACTCATACATCAGCCCCTCCCCGCAACAGCCCTCCGTGTCCTCCCAGCGCCCACCCTCAGTCCCAGCATTATCCCAAATATATGCCCTGTCTGCCTCAGCCAGGTGATGAGGGTTCCCACCTCATCACCCATCTTCTACTGGGAAGCTATTAATTAGGCGTTTGTGAGAGGCAAGAAGGGCTGGCCCAGTGCTTGCCCCCTTCAGGGGCCTCTGAGAGGTGTCTGTCCTGCAGGAGGCAGGGAGGGAGGTTCTATGAAACTGAGTCCCCAACACTAACGAGGTGACTTCCGTAACCCTGGTGAGGGGTCTGTCCTTTGCTGTTTTGTGGGCACAGACTGAACCATTTCTTTCGGCCCAGTCACTGCAGACACAGGCTGATTCCTGGATTTGAAAAGGCTAGAAACCTACCCCAGCTCTTGGAAAAACAACCCAGCCTTGTCCTATGCGTGTGCCAGGCAAATTGGGCACTGTCGCTCGAGGACAGGTCCAGTGCCACTCGTTGTCAGGGACCTGATGGCAAAGAGGTGGCCCTGGCCAACCCCCAGCTTTGTGTGTGACAGACTGAGAGCTGGCAACGGGAGCAGCGGGGTCCTGTGGGGAGATGCTGCCCTCTCTGCCCATTGCTTATCTCATTAAGATAAGCCACGCCCCAGCCCAAGGCCCCACCCAGGCCCTTCACACTTCCTTCCCTACAGGCCTGCTGCTTGGCCCCTTTTGACCTCGTCAAAGTTCGGCTACAAAACCAGACAGAGCCAAGGGCACAGCTAGGGAGCCCCCCGCCGCGGTACAGGGGGCCCGTGCACTGTGTGGCCTCCATCTTCCGGGAGGAGGGGCCCCGGGGGCTCTTCCGGGGAGCCTGGGCTCTGATGCTGAGGGACACCCCCACATTGGGACTCTACTTCGTCACCTATGAATGGCTTTGTCGCCAGTCTACGCCAGATGGCCAGAACCCCAGTAAGTGAAGTTGTGTGAGGGGGACAGAGAGGAGTAGGGTGGGGGAGCTGGTCCATCATAAAAGACATGGGGAGACAAGGGCTGGGGGAGGATGCTTTGTTCCTACATCTGACGCTGCTCCGGGCTCCCTTTTCCCAGGCTCAGCCACAGTGCTGGTGGCAGGGGGCTTTGCAGGCACTACCTCCTGGATGACAGCCACCCCCTTGGATGTGATCAAGTCCAGGATGCAGATGGCCGGACTGAAGCAGAGAGAGTACCGGGGGGTGCTGGACTGCATGGTAAGCAGCGCCCGGCAGGAAGGACTGGGGGTCTTCTTCCGGGGGTTGACCATCAACAGCGCCCGCGCCTTTCCTGTCAACGCCGTCACCTTCCTCAGCTACGAGTACCTCCTCCACTCCTGGGCATGACCTTGGCCAGGCACTGCCCGAAGCTCCCCAGCGAGGCTGCTGCCCACCTGCCCTGATTGGAGGCCAAGTTGAAAGCACCAGGTTGAGATTCCAATGCAAGAGGTTCAACCTTTCTTTGTCAAGGCACCTCCCACCCTCGCAGACAAGGATGCGGCCAGGAGAGGGAGTGGGGAGCAGTCCCCACATCCCTGGTCCCGGGCTCTGCCCAGATGCAAGGCCGCCCTCAGCCTCCCAGCAGCACTGGCTTGACTCCTTTGTAAACCTCTCCCCGCCTGACTTGAGAGTAGCCTGTAGCTGTCCTGCTGTTCCAGAACCCTTCAGTGGCTCCCATCACCGTCAGGAAAAAGCCCCAACTCCACCTGCTCCTGGTGGGGCACCTGGGGGCCCCTCCCTGCCCACTAGCTTTGCCCTCAGCAGCTTCGGCAGCCCTGCCCAGCCCTGCTCGGCAAGCTGCGCCCTCCCGTCACCCTCCGCCTGGAAGGCGTAGACCCTCCTGGCCATCAGTGGGGTGCCGCGGGGTGTCCCCATCACATCTCCCTGGCTGGACCCACTCCTCGACCAGGATGAACTCTGTCTCCTGGTGTCGGTCCTTCCTTGACTCACCCCTCCCCCACTCCAGTTTGACTTTGGGGTCTGCAGACCCCCTCCAGCTTGACCGTAGCCCTCACCTGTACTCTGTCACAGTGGTTGGTTGGCTTCTCAGCGTCCTCATTGGCGTGGGGGCTCCTTGAGTTCTCGCTTCTCATCATTTCTCAGCTCAGAGCCTGGCGCTGGAGGCTGCCGGTAAGTGCGCATTGAGTGAAGCACCATTGTACACCCGGCCTCTCTCCCGGCCCCAGCCACCCCACCTGCTTCCTGGGTCCTGCGCCCCCGCCACTGGCAGCTTTGCCCGCTGGGGTCCTCCTCAGCGGAGCAGAGCCCGAAGTCGGCGTCTGCTGGCCCCTCTCACCGATGTCACTTGTTTTCTTATCTCAATTTCCAAGTGGGAATTAAAAACTGGCTAAGAGAGTTCACGTAATTGGCAATAAAGCAGAGCAGAGTTTGTATCCCCTAACGTCCTGGTCTGGTCTGAGGTCAACCTGGGCCCACCTCGTGGTGACCTGAATGCCTGGAATCCCTGTCATTTACTGGGTGCTCCCTCTAAAACGATCACAGCATTCTTATCACTGTTGACAGAGAAGGTGGCTTGACTCACAGATGCCATGCAACTCATCCCAGGTCACACGGCTGGTATGTCACACACCCTATCTGGACACATCTGACCCCCCAACTCCAGAGCCTGGGGACTCTGCTCTCCCTGGGGACTGTGACACTCTCTCACAAGTCACTGAGACAGTCTCTCAGATTCACCCAAGGAGACCTGCCGGCATCAGCCCCCAAACGTGCTCGTCGGAGCTGTCCTTCGCTGGTTCATAGGCCGCGACTGCAGACGGCACCTCACATCATGAGGCCACGGGACGTGTGGCTGCTGAGCCAGGGTATGGGTCCCAAACTCTACTGCAGTTCGATGGGGACCCGGGCTAGAGAAGTGATGCGAGCCCGTGGCCTGTCACTTGCTTACAAGGACATACCTCGTCGTTGGCTGAAACGGTGACCCTAGAAGGACTGCTGAGGATGCAGGAGGCGCCCGCTGACCCGGAAGCTGAGAGACTTGGGGAGCACAGCCCACCTAGCTGCCCCGGACTGCTGCATTCTGCTGTCCCTGTCGCAACAGTTTGACCTTCACCGTAACTCACACAGTAGGTGAGGGTCTGAGTTCAGAGGTTGGGGTGGCCCCAGTGCGGTCCGTGGAGCGGGGGCATCAGGACCTCCTGGAGCTGGTTAGAAATGCAGAAGCCCAGGCCTGCTAGAGACTGACCGGCAGGCAGCTCACTTGAGGCTGGGGCCCAGCAGTCTGGGTTGTACAAAGCTCTCCGGTGACTTACACGCTCCGAAGTGTAGGAAACGGTGCTCTGGCTGCTCCTAGCGGCAGGAATGTGCTGCCTTTTCAAGCAAGGAAGTTGTGAATCTTGGTCAAGTGACTTGGACGCCTAGTGCCAGCGGCCTCCACTCCTGCACAGGTTCAGGAAGCCTGTGTTCAAATAGGGTCTGCCTGAGCCAGCCACCCACTGACCTTTCTGTGCCTCAGTGTCCTCTGAGATCCCCTCCGACCGGTCAGCCCATGAGCCCCAGGGCCCATCCGGCATCAGCACAGTGCCGGAGAGTTTAGGCCAGACGTGGTAGTGATGGACAGTAGTCGTTGGAACACCCTGGGGGACAGTTGATGGCTGGAAGGGAGCAAAAAGCATGCATGTGAAGAAGGAGGTGGCTCTTACAAACGGGGCAGGAGGTCAGGGTGGTCCTCTGTAGTTTGCATCTGTCACCACATTGCCAGTAAGCAAGAGAACAAAATACGAAAGTCCTTTTTGATTCCGTTTAAATTAAATCCTTTTCGGGGTAGTAATTATACCCGTCAGCCTGCCTTTGCACTGTCTGGGCACTTGCTTCCGTTTTCCCTCTCTGGTTCTTTCCAGAGGCATCGCCGGGGGAGCTCCCCTCCTCTGAGCCCTCGTTAGAACCAGAGAGAGAGTGGCAGGCCTCTCTGGGCCATGCAGTTCCTTCCTCTACCCCAAGGCAAGGGCTCTCAGCTGGCTGCAGAGCAGTGTCGCAGTGAGACTGGGGTCAAGCATGGCGTGAAAAGTGAAGAAAACCACTCGTTCCTCTTTCAGAGGCCCGGGCAGGGGACAGGGCAGCGTTGGAAAGGCGGGCAGAAAGACAAAGATCAGGCAGGAAATGGCTGAAGATATTTTTAAAAGCTAGATGTTTGTACATCCGCAGGGGCTCATAATACGCATGTTAAATTCCTGAAGGAATTAACAGATGTTAATAGAGGTCATCATTATTCTCGAGATCCATTTAGAGAGAAGGAATCCCGAAGAACTAGGAAATAGTGAACTACTTTGAGGTTGAAAATGAGGGTGGTATCTGAGGGTCGCATGTAAAGGGCTTATAACTTGGGCAAACGTGTTAAATAGCGTCTCATTGGATTTGTGTCGTCAAACATATGTACTTATTTTTATAGCAGTGGTCACAGGAGGGGAAATTACAGGAGACGAACTAAGGCTAATCGTGCAGGTAAAGGCGGAAATGACACCATCTGGGAATGATTCTGGCTTAAATCACTTTTGCCAGACTCACTAAACAGCTGAGTTTAGTTTTAGTTTAGTTTCATTAAAAGAAGTTGCTCTAATTAGTGTCTCCAGCCTGACCACTGTCCTGAGCTCTTAGGCCCCACACTGCCGACTGTCTCTGTCTCGAGCATCCCTAAGGCACTGACCTGCTCCTGCTGCAGTGCTCTGTGGCACAGGTACGCTCTCAGGCCAGACATCTCAAAGAAGCGCTCCCTCTCCCCTCCTTCTGCTTCAAGGGAGTCCCCAGCTCCTGTTAACCTGGATTCTCAAGTTTTCTGGGACTCACGCTTTCCTTTCCAATCCCAACACTGGCATAACTCAGAGACATTGCGAGTTTGGTTCCAGACCACTGCAATGGAGCGAATACTGCAATGGAGCGAGAGAGTCGCATGAGGACTCGGGTTTCCCGGCGCACGTAGAAGTTATGCTTACGTGATATCGCAGTCAATTTTTAGACATAGCATTATGTCTAAAAAAATAATGCACATGCCTAAATTAAAAAATAACTTTATTGTCAAAATACCATAATCTGAGCCTTCGGCGAAGTGTAATAAAGCAAGGTCTGCCTGTGCTACATCCCTGGTCCTGTCCTGAATCTGGACAAATAACCTTTTCAAGTGCGATTCTCATCGAGTCACCCTACTCCTCTTGTCCCCTTCGATGGCTTCCCATTACTCTGAGCGATCAGGGCAAGCTCCTTCCACAGCCTCCAAGGCCCTCGGACATTCGCCTTCTCTTGGTTCCTTAAGCAAACCAGGTTCCCTCCCACCACAGGACATTTGCACATGCCATTCTCATTGTCGGCGTGCCTCCCGCGCATTTATTAGCTCTCAATTCAGTATCCCTTCCTTAGTGAAACTTTCCTCAGCCCCTCTGTTTAGGTCAGGTTCCCTTGGTTTATGCCAGTGATTCACCTGAAAGGCTTGTTAAAATACAGATTGCTGAGTCCCACCTGAGTTTCTGATTCAGTAAGTTTGGGGAGGGTCTGGTTACTTGCGTTTCAGTAAGTCTCCAGCTGCTGCTGCTGGGGGCCACAGTTTGAGAATCACTGGCTTGTGCTTTCATTTGTCCCCTTCCAGTCTGTAATTATATACTTGTTTGTGTGATTCTTTGATTTTAATTGTCTTGCCTCTAAACTGTGAGTTCCATAAAGGAGAGACCTTGACTGCTTTTGCTTATTATCAGAACTCTAGTTGGCATACAGAGGTGCTTAATAAATAGTTTTGAACAAGTGAGTGAATGAATGCATGAATGAATGAAAACTCGTCTTCCTGACTTCCCCTCTGGTAGAATGGTGCTCTAGACTTTATATAGAGCCCTCCTATTGTAAAGCACCTAGATCCCAGACCCATTATAACAAACGAAATTTAAGAACCAGTTTGACTTTGCAAACAGTAAAGGGAACTTCTCAAGGACTCCTTCAAAACGAAGCAGTGAGTGTAAACCAGAGGGAATCTACAAAGAAACCTGCCTCTCTCCCTGTGGTGGAAAAAAATAAGAATAATATCTCCCCCGTGAACCAGGAACCATATGCCTGTTCATCTTTTTACCCCTTCAGATATGGGACACCTTCCTCCCAGAAATTAATTTATTATGGTGTTAGCGCCTCCTAGTGCCCAACAGGAGTAACTACAAAAATTTCTAAAGGCGAGCACTCTTAAGTCAGGATCTCCAGGTTTTCCAGAGATGAAGTACAGGCAACAAAAAAAGTCTCACAACAAAAATCACCAGACCCATAAGGGAAAAAGCCGCCACGAATTAAAGCATCAGTAGAAACAAAAGCAACAGATTTCACCGCCCCCCCCAAAGATTTCAGATATCAGGTTGATCAGAAACGAAATGTAACCATGCATGAAATATGTAAATGCATAAAAGAATTAAAAAGGAAGAAACAGAGTATAAAAATGATTTTGTATATTTGGGAAAAAACCACCAAAGAATTAGCTGAAGAGAATTGGAAAGTGGATGGGAAAAAATTACTCAGAGTAAACGGCAGAGATTTGCATCCAGTTCGTCACCTTCTCGAGAGTGATGATGACGACGACAATGACATTTAACATACGCATAGTGTTTAAATAGTGCCCAGCAAGTAGGAAACACTTTGTAAATATCAATTTGTTTAATTCTCACGACTGCCCTGTATTGTCGGTCGCTTCCTATTTCTCCCTGTAGTATGTGAGCACCTGAGGAGCAGGAACTGTGTCTTACTCACCTTCGCTGCCCTGGAGCCTTGCACGCCTTCCGAGCATGGAGGCTGTTCATTATGGTCTCGTAAGCAAAATGAAAGCTCGTACGTACTTCCTTTGCCCCTCCCACTGCTTCCTTGGCCTGTGGCAATACCTGCGAACTTGGATAGGACTGCCTGACCTCGATAACAAATCAGATGTCAAGAAGGGCACCGGTCCTTTTTGATTCTCCTTGCGCCTTCATACTTTAAGTCCTATCCATGAGCAAGTCCCACCAACTCAGCAGTTTCCTAACTTGGTTTTCTGGTTTCCACTTTTGCTTCTCATCTCCTCATATGTTTTTCAAACAGCAACTAGAATTAAAAATTTTTAAACATAGAAAAAAACCCTTTTAAAATAGGGAAAAAGAAAAAAAAACAAAACAAAATTTCAACATAAAACATATCGCGTTCATCTTTTCTCTAACTCATCCCTCCCCCATCCAAAAAAATAACAATTTCCTGTCTCATTTAGAATGAAATTTCAATGCTGCTGGCCCAAAGGCCCCTGCATCTCTCTCCACGCTCCTCCTCTGCTTGGCCCCCTTCTCGCTTCCAGCCACAGGGACGGCCTTTTGTTCCTAGCCTGAGATATTCGTACCTACTATTCCCTTTGCGGAGGACTCTCTTCCTCTGGAAGAATGAATGTTTCCTTCTTACCATTCATGACTCAGCCCAAATACCGTTTTCTTGACTCCTTGCTCCCGGTCACTCTCTATGACATCATTATTTTGTTTTCAACCTGGCTCGTATCACTATTTAAAATCACAGCAGCTATTTGTTTGCCTGTCCATCTTCATCTCCCTTGACTAGAAAGTTAAGGGCTTTGAGAGGTGGGGTATTCTCTGTCTTGGTCAGCTCTAGCTCAGGGTCCTAGAACAGGGCCTGCCCCACAAGCAAGGCATTCAGTAAACACTGCCTGAATGAGCCAACGCATGAGCCATCTATAAATAGACAAAGTGTATATGTGATAACAGTACGAGAAAGGGAAAAATTACTTGTGGCTTTAAAAACAAAAAAAACTCTGTGAAGAAGTAGGCAATAAATCGCTGTTACATTATTCTATTCTAACAGGAATGTAACGCCTGAGAACAGAGAACTAATCTGTCCCCTCTCTGTTGCTTTGTGATTGTGTAATTTTGGTTTCAATGTTTGAAAAGATATCTCCGGACTGGGATGATTTCAGAGAAAAAGGACAATTTAAATGAATACAAAGTAGGAAAAATAGAATCCATGAGGAAAGGCTCAATGATTTGGGATCTTAGGCTGGAAAAGGAAGGCCAGCAGGTGGCTTCAGAACTGTTTAAAAGTAAGTCCTCATCGTTGTCCAGTTGCCAGGTGTTGAGGTGGTCAGTTACAATGAGTCGAACTGAAAGTATCAGTCAGCCTTTATTCGCTTACTGTGACAGTACAAGCAAGAGTCACAAAGAGTCACCACCGTTTCTCCAGTGTTCCTACAGCAACGGGTGAGGGTCAGATGACATGCCAGGCAGACAGGGAATTGTCTCACTGTCAGGAGACCACCCACGCCTCCAACAACCCCGCCCATTAAAGGCTCCAGCCTGTTTGTGAAGCAGACGGGGGAAGGGAGAGAGAAGGGCTAGGGCCGAAAGGCACTGAGTCAAAGTGGAGAAAGCGTCTCAGCAGAAGCCCTTGGAAGGTGCCTGAGACGAAGCCCCTGTAAGGTGCCTGGGCTAGGAATGCAGGTATGAGAGGGACCGCCTTGGGTGGCCCGAGTCTTCGATTGTAACACCCTCCACCAAACCGCACACACTGGCTTGTCACTGCTGGTGGTCACTCTGAACGGGCAGGACTTTGGCCTGGAGCCACACTCCTCACCACCGAGTCTGCGTCCAAAGCCCGCATCCTTCCCAGGTTAAAACATCCTCTTCCCATGCACTCTCACATCTCTGACCCACTCTCCTTGTATCGGTTTTCTGGAACCCCACAAACGACCTGTCCTTGCCCTAACTGAAACCCTTCGGGAGGTGCCAAAGGCCCCTCCTGCTCCCCGGGCCTCCCCACGGCTCTGGCAGGACTGTCTGCCTCTGTCAGACACAAGGCCGTCCCTTCTCTCAGTCGGCCTCGGCGCCTGCCGCCCCCTGGCCTGGACTATCCTTCCCATTCTTCTTTCTGTCTTTCAAGCTGCAGCTCAAAACTTACGTCCTCTAGGAGGCCCCCAGGCTCTCCAGGGCCACAGCACTTCGCACATCATCACACTCCACTGTCATTGTCTGCAAGGTCCTGCCCAGCAGACACATTATCTTTGCAACCTCATCACACAGGAGCCCTTGCTGAAGAGATGAAATGATCAAATGAATGACAAAAAGAAAAAAAAAATCAACCGACGACTATTCCAAGTTCTGGCTCCTTTTCACTCCCCTAGAATGTCGCAGAATGTCCAGGATACTCGATCCGTCTGGTAGCTGATGAGGACCCTGGCAGCTCTGGAACAGGATCCCTACGGTCACCCGCAGACAGCTCCAGACAGCTGTGTCGCAGTGACCCTCAGCCATCAAGTTAGAGATCTGAGTTGCAAGTTTCCACCCTCTCACCCTGAAAATAACACCCTGGCCTCTTTCCTGATTAAAAACTTTATTTCCAGAAGCAGAACTGTTTTTAACACAGAGTTCAAGGGATCAGCCTGTCTGTAAAGCCCCAATTCCATCTTCCCAAGCCCCAGCCTCCCTGGGGGTTCAGGAGCTACCTAGCTTAGCTTCCATCTCCCTATCACCCCCTTTGGACCTGTCATCTCTGGGCTCGGAGAACTTTTGCTCAGAGCTTAGACTGCATCTCCCAACTCTCTCCCTTCTACACCTTTCACAAAAGCTCCATTTCCACGGGAAAGAGACCAGTCCCCAATCTGCCTTCCGGAGAGGGCGTTTCCATGGGAAACAGGAGAGGAGGGGGCTCTGGTGAGCAGCAGGGGTCCTTCACAGGCAGCAGAGCCTCTCAACCTCCTCCTCGCAGGCATAGAATTTTTCAAATAGCTCAGGGGAGGTGCCATTGCACTCAAACCACCTCCTCAGTGTGCCCAGTGCCCGGAGGGCGTCGGCTTTGGTGGGCAGGGGATCGAAGGCATCCTCAAGGGATCCTTCTTCGTCTTCGGTGCCCATCTCCCCTTTGCACACTCCAGACACAGACTCGTCACCCTCCAGGTCCACAAAGCGGGAAAATTCCTCATAGCTCAGCCCACGGGGGACTGCTGGCATCTCAGAGGCTTTGTCTGGGGACAGGGGGGCTTTGCAGGAAGCCAGCCCTTCCTGAATGAAGCTGCTTACGATGAGCTGGGGAGGCACCTTGGCCCAGGCTGCTGCGGCCATGTGCAGAGCGTCCAGGACTGTGATGCCTACCCCAGCCTCAGCCAGTGACGTGCCAGCCCTCTCGCTCTGGACAGCCGCTAGCTTGCCCAACAGACGGTGCCTATAATGGGCCTTAAAGGCCCGGACCACAGAGCCGGGCAGGGAAGGTGTGGTGCTAGTGGCAGACAGAGGCAGGAGCCTCACGTGGCAGAGCCCAGGCAGGCCTGCCAAATCCTCCACCACGCGGGCAGCCAGCAGCAAGGCTACCTGTCGGCCCTGTCTCCCCATGTCCCGGTCAAACTGTGCCAGCCACTCTGACCAGGGGATGCCCAGGTCAGGGTGGTAGGACGCAGGCAGAGCCTCGCTGCTGACCCCAAAGAAGCACCTCTGTGCAGCCTGGAGCCCACTGACCAACACCCGCCGCTTCTCCGTGCCCCTGCTGTTGGCACACAGCAGAACCTGCACTTGGTCACAGGCACCCACTCTGCCGGGCACTGCCCGATACAGCAAGGGCACTTCGGCACAGCCGAAAATATCTTCTGGGGAAAAGTCTTTAAGGGA
>NW_006435764.1:5695340-5696700 GCF_000325575.1 Pteropus alecto
CTGGGAATGGAGGTGCAAGTACATGGCGGGCCCCAAAGCCCACATTGTTTCGGCGTTTCCAGCGGACGAGCCAGCCAATGCTGGGCACAAAATCCTGGCCCATGATGTCGGCCAGCTCCTTGGCTTTGTGGAGCAGCATGGGCCCTGTCACGTCCCAGGCCTTGGCCCGGGCAATGTGGTACCAGCAGAGCAGAGCCTCGTCGATCCCGCTGTACTTGGACTCCCGCTTGCGCTTGCGCTCCCGGTTGGCTCTGCCGCTGCACCAGTCCGCCAGCAGCTTCTCCTTGTTCTTGCAGATGCGTGAGATCTGGGGCTGGGAGACCTGGAAGCGCCGGGCCACCTCTGACTGGGACATCTTGGACTCATCTAAGAGTTCCAGCACCTGGATTTTCTCCGCCAGGGATAGGGCATGAAGCTTCTTCTTGCTGCTCAGCTCCATGGCTTCTCCAGGGCACCTGGGAGGGAAGCAACAGTGAGGAGGATACAGGTGGCTGAGGCCAGGTGGCATGGGAGAGGAGCACAGTAAGGGACAGAGAATCTACGAGGACAGGGACATCAGCCATTGTGTGGAAGAGACCAGGGGAGACTGGATCAGCTGGGAGAGGGTGAAAGGGGGTACACTGGGTGGGAAGTGTGAGGCCTGGGCTGAAAGGGGAAGGGAAATGGCTAGGCCCAGTGAGCAGTGGCCTGGGCACTGAGCCAGCGGAATGCCAGAACAGAGTTGGGGAGGAGGTGGCTCACCGGTCAGAAGGAGAAAGGGTAGTCTGGGCTGGGGCTGGGCATTATTGGGGAGAAGGATGAATAGAGCGGAGAGGACAGCTGCAGAGACAACAAAAGAGTACGGATGGGGGAGGACACGGGGCTGAGACTGAGGGGGGCAGTTGTAGGGATAATCAGGGCTGGGAGAGGAATCCCGCGAGGGGGGTGACAGCCTGGGCTGAATTTAGATGAAGATGTTAGGAGGCGTGGTGCTGGAGTGAATGAACAGAGTTGAAATGACAGGTGTACAGACGACAAAGAGGGACGGACCGGGCCAAAGGACCGAGTCTCATTTGGCGCTGGGTCCCGAGGAGGTAAGGCTGGGCGGCGGTCCGGTCTGGAGGGAGAGTGGCAGCACAGGGCCCAGAGGGCAGGTGCACAGACGACAAAGGGCAAGAGGGGCGAGGTGGCCACAGGTAGCGGCAGGGGCGGAGTGCCCCAGCGGGGAGGGTGGTGGCCTCGGAGGGGTATCAGAGTGCGGGCACGAGCGGCCGAGACTCGGGCAGGCCGGGAGCCGGGCTTCGAAACCTGGCCAGCCTTTCCCCATCTTGAAGTGGGGTCCGTCCACGGGGCAGACCCAGGCGCTCGTCCGCCCGGCCTC
>NW_006435764.1:5696985-5708276 GCF_000325575.1 Pteropus alecto
CTCGGCTCCCACCCGCTGCAGCCCCGCCCCGGCCCAATCAGATTGGCCCTCAGCGGATCCCGTCCCGCCCCCGGCTAAGTCTCATTGGACATCTCGGAAACGGCGGTTCGTCAGGCCCCTGGGGGCGGGGCTTCCAGCGCGCTGGGGCGGGGGGAGGAGGAGCCAGGACCCCGCGAGTCCCCCGAAGCGCCTCCAGCTGATGGGGCCCCGGCCCTCGGCCCTCGGCCCTCGGGGCCTGACAAGCCGTAGGGCAGCGTGGGGGCTGGAGAGCAGACCTGGTGTCCCAAGGCCTTCCTGGCCATGACCCAAGGCAGCCTCAGCTTCCTCATCTACCAAAAAGGGCTAATACCCGTCACGACGGGGTTATGAGAAAATGGAAGCAAGCGTTGTTACACTACAGCCGTTACCATGGACAGCGCTGGCCTCACGTCGTAGTCCAGCTACGGAGAAACTACTTGCCTAGAGCCAGTTCTGATTTAGGGCGAGTAAGGATAATTTTTATTAGATTTGGTACCTGTCGGCAAGACAGGTTCCTAATCCCAGGATATATCATTCCCTTCCTTAGTAACTTTTAGCTTCGCCTGTGCCTGTTCCTTTCAATTAAATGTAGACTTCTTAGCCTGGGGCCCAGGGCTCCCCACACCCAATTTCACCTGCTTTCCAGCCTCACCTCGTCATGCCCTCAGCTCTGATTGGAAGGCTGGAGCCACAGATCTGAGTCCCCATCTCTCTACTTTTCTCACAGGCTTCCTTCCCCACCCCAATCCTGCCCTATCTTATCCTTCTTCCATTCTTTGTCCCACCCTAAATCCCACCTGCAAACTCTTCTCTAATTTCCTCACTTATGCCTGCTACGGAGTTGTCATTTTTTACAATTTTTTTCACATTTCTTTCCCGGCCCTTAGACTACTCACCCACCAAGGATCGTTACTTCACTCCCTCTACTCCTGGCCTACTTCCATGTGAAAAGTGTGAGGACAGAGGCTGCCTTCTGTTCCTAACACAATTCCCAACACAGCACTTACTGAAGGCAATGCCCAGGCGACCATTAGGTAAAAGTGGCTTTCAGACTGTTCCAGAAAACCCTAAAGATATTTCAGGGGGTTTAGAACTGATTCAAATCTTAAACAAACTTCAAAACACACTCAAGTGAGATACATAACATCCACTACGGAAGCTGTCAAAATGTTAGCTGCAGAGAAACTCATCCTTGTGCATATATCCATGCTGAGGAAGGCTACAGTGCCACATCGTGGGGTAAGCTCACACACGCCGCACTTGAATGAACAAGGGTAAGCAAGGTTACCGTGCCTCTGCTTATGCTCATTACTCAAAAGCTTTCGTGTGTCCCATCGTAGTCATTAGTTTTCCTGTCATTCTTTTATATTTATATAATAGTCAAGCTTCTGAACCTGTTTTAAGTATCACAAATTGCAAAGTCAACTGTTATATACCTGTTACCACTTGCATATACAAGTCCAGCAGAATTTCCTCCAAATCAACCAAATTACAAAAATTAACGGGATGCTAAAGTTGACTTTAACTCAAATTTTGTATTAACCGAAACATTATTTCTTATAAGGAAGTTATAACTTGCTTTATGACATAAATTAAAACATGTAATTTTGTATCTGCTTCAGATTGGGGTTCAGCAAAAAATTAATTTGGGGGAAGAGGTTATATTTATAAACATTTAAAAATCACTGTCCTAAGAAAGTTTTAAGATGAAGTGGCCTTCAAAATCAGGGAGTCAGGAGATAAACCATCCAGCAGAGGGCTCTGTGTAAAAATGTTTATTTGTACTAATGTTTAGAATACAGGAACCAAGAGAGAGAGCGAGGAAGAAAAAAGACACAACTCCAAAGCGACAGTGAATTAGGGCCTGCCCATAGCCAAGGGGAAGGCCACTCCAGCGTGTCCTGGCATGGAGTGTCCCTCCCAGTATTTAATGTCAGTGTCACCAGCCAGAAAACTGAGGAATCAGGATGTGAAGACCTTACCAGCTGCTAGCGAGCGTGCAAGGGAAGAATGGGACGTCTATGTGGCTTCCCTGTGACCCCGGGGCCAGGATGCACAGAGTAGGAGGCAGAGGCTCCCAATTCAGTTAAGGGCAGGAGCTGAATGCCCAGGTCCAGGAAGAACAAAAAGGGGATTTTGGAGGTAGGCTTTTTCATCGAGTTAAAAAACAGGCACATTATCCAACGTCTCCCTGTGACCTCTAAGTGGCTGGCCCGGCCCCCCAATGCTTCCCCTCTCCCCACAAAACCAAAGGGAATGAGGAGGCGGAAGGTAGGAAATTCCAAGGGTGGGGAATGCTGTGGCCACTAGAGACCACCTGTGAGAGTGAGCCAGGTAAGCACGAGGAAGACTCGGGGTGAAGCTGCTACCCTCCTAGGGTGGGACAAGGCAGAGCCCAGAGGGTGACCAAGAACATCCTGGTGCGGGCAAAGGATCCTGGGTAGCAGGAATAGGGCCACAGTGCCCCTCTGGGGGAAGGAGGCGGTGGGGATAAGCAGCAGGAAGGGCATGGAAAGTCCTTCCAAGCGCCACCTCCGCTTGCTCAGTTGCTCGCTCCCTGCTACGCCTGGCAAAGAGGCCCTGGCCTGGCTCACCTCTAGAGGAAGGGAAAACCCCAGGGACCAGAGTGGAGGCAAAGCGGAGAGAGAACTGAGATGCCCCCCACTCTTTCTCCGAGGACACTGTCTGAACCCTGTGATCACCAGGCCGGGGCCCAAGGCAGGCAGAGTGAATGCACTTCGTGGAGAGCCGCGAGAAGCAGGATCCGCAGGTGCACCCTGGGGTGGGCGGTGTGCTGTTCCGTTCTCCCGAGGGCGTGGGGCCAGAGGCAGGCAGAGCTGCCACCTCAGCTTGCTGCTGCCAAAGGCAGGTTGGCACGACCACCCCAGGTTCTCTGGACTTGTGAAAGAGAGGAGGAAGGGAAAGGTGGGTATGAGAAACAAGAGAGGAGGAGAGAAACAGCCCTAGATGCATGGGAGGAGCATGGGTGGCCACATCAAGAGGCGTTCTGGTTCTGGTAGATGGAAGCTTTCTCCTTCAGCAGGTCCAGACACAAGTGGCAGCTCCAACTTCCTGCAGAGAAGCACAATGGGGTTAGGGTGGGTCCCAGGTGGGTCTCGCCCAACCCTCACCTGCTGTGCTTCCACTCCCACCTCACCCCTACCTAGTAGCACGATGGGCTACAGGCAGGATGGAAGGCGTTCTGCAGCAGCAAAAGTTTCCGTTATCCCGAGCTGGGAGAAACCACTAGGTCTTCAAATATCATGAAAAATAATTCTCAACAGATATAGAAGGGCCTGGGCAGATACAATTTCTTAAAGCATCCTAGCTTTAGATCTGTGATTATAGAACTAGACTTAGTTCTCATGGCCCCAATGGTTAGAATAAAGATCATGAATAAGGGCTCTAGGAAAACCAATTTTGATTCCATACAAGATAGCTTTTTGTGAAAACCATGGAAAGATGAGATGGGCGATCCACCATCACTAGGTGTTTAAGTAAAGGCTGAGAACCCAGAGGAGAAGGGGGTGAACTATGAAGACTCAACTTGGTAGGCTCAAGTCCAGTTTCATAGAAAAACAAGAAATCACGTCCCTTACAAGAAAAATAACTGGCTCATACCTTGTTTATTAATATTTACTATGATTGGATTCTTCTATGTTTTAAGATATAGAATTAGCCCTTAATACCTTAAAATTATAAGCATAATTATACATATGTGTATTTGGACATTATTCTGGGAGAAAAGAATCCACAGCTTTTCTCAGCTCTTCAGAGATAAGTGAATGAAAAATATAAGGTCCTTTCTAACCCAAAGGTCAACATTCAGAAGAGGGCTGACACACTTTTCTGTGAAGAGTTATATATTTTAGGCTCTGTGAGCTACATAGAGCTTTGGTTATTTTTTAAAACTCTCTCCAAAAATGGGAAAATATTCTTAGCTTGAGAGCTATACAAACTGGTTGCAACTGGATTTGGCCATGGGGCACAGTTTGCCAACCCCTGACCTAGAGTCCACACTGTCTGATGGCTTCTACGGGATCCCCCTTCAGCTGCCTGCGGCTCTCCACTACCTCAGTGTCTGACGGTAGTTTAAGAGGAAAGCTCTTCTACAGTTAATGTAGAATTCTGTCTGTGAATTGATATCTTATGGTTAAAAAAATAAAACACGGAACTCACTACTTCTCCTCAAAGTAGATTTATAAACTCAGCATGACAGATGACAAGAGCTGAATGCTAGATGACAAGGGCTGAATGCTCCCCTGCAGCTGCTAAAGAACTCTCAGACTTCGTTAGTGGCCTCCTTCTCTAGGGGGTGACAGCAGTTTGACCTGTATCACAAATCAGCTTATATCACACAGTGAGCCTGGAATGCTGGCCCACATCCTTTGTGCTGGGGCATTCACATCCTCCCGAGTAAGCTCCCGAATTTCTATAAAGGGAGGGGGTTTAGCACAGAAATCTGGCTAGAAGGAGACTGGTAGAGAGGCAGCCACTGTTTGCTGCCTCAAAAAGCTTTTTCCTCACAAAGCTTCCATAAACTTGGAGTATTATTCTGCAAACTAATGGAGGACTGTAGTACCCATACAGGCTCCAGGTTCAATACCCATCCAGGTCGGGTGGAAATGAACTCAATTTTGTCAAGTTCAAAGAGCTGATATTGAAGCATCACATCAGATAAGCTATGAACTGAGTTTCCAGGACTGGCTGGAAGAAAACAAATCACTCCCTCCAGTAACTGTCCTCTGCTTAGCATCTGCTCTCTCCGGGTGCTGATATTGTGTTCACAAATGTATCTGGTGATACTATGCAAACCCTCAAGCTGAAATCCTAGGAAAATATTCTAACCTGAGTGAAAGCAAAGTGCCTACTCTCTAATTTCGAAGGATATGTCACTGATAAGGATTTATCACCACTCACTTATTGTTCAGGTGATGGTCCAAGTTACTAAAATAATTGCTGAGTGAAAGATCCGGGCAACCTACCTTCAGGGGGTTCAGACATGGACGGGGTAAGACAGTACATGTGGTAGCCACGATCGCAGTCATCACAGAAGAGCAGCTGGTCCTAGAGAAGGCAAGATAGAAGAGGAAGTGAGAAGGTGAATGAGTAATGGTGAATGACTAATGGGCCTCGGTCCACTGGGGACAGGTAGGAACGAGGGCATCTGTAGACGCTGCTGCTACTTCCAAGATGGATGGGACAGGTGGCAGTTAAGAATAGACATGGGCATCTCTGGAGAGAAAGCTGCTGTTGTCCATCTCCTTCCAACTGAGTCACTGTCATCCCACCTGGACCCTACCAGCTGCCGAACTAATCTCATGGTCTTCTCTGTGTGCCCTACAACGGGGGTCCCCAACCCCTGGGCCATTCCTGTTAGGAACCGGGCTACACAGCAGGACGTGAGTGGCAGGCGAGCAAGCAAAGATTCGTCTGTACTTGCAGCTGCTCCTCAGTGCTAGCATCACCCCTAGGCTCCGCCTAAGATCATGAGGTGTTAGATTCTCATGGGAGCACCAGCTCCTGGTGCCAAAAAGGTTGGGGACCATTGCCCTACAATCTATTCTCCACAGAGCAGCCAAAGTTATCTTTTTAAAATAAAAGACAGGCCACATCACTCCCATGATTAAAGCCTCAGATCTGGTGGTGCCTGCCTTCCAATCTCATCTTCTACCTGCCCCATCAACGCAGGAAGTCTACGGCTAGGCACACGTGCTTGTCCACTGTTAAGACCTTTGCACTCGTTACTCCTTTCCTGGAAATTCTCTCCCTCCAAAGCTTCTTAGACCAGCTCCTTTACATCATCTAAACCTCAAAACTAACATTACATCCTCAGAAAAGCCATCTCTAACTAAGTCAGTCATCCAGTGACTCTCTGTCACATTACTGGTTTCGTTTTCTTCAAAGCACATCATAAAAATGTCACTCATTTCCTTGCTTATTGCTCGTACCCACAAGAACGTAAATTCCATGAAAGCAGGGATCTTGTTTGTCTTGTTTAAGTGTCCTTAGTGCCTAGAGCAGTGTCTGACGCAAAGCAGATACTCAATAAACACCTGCCAAACAAAGTTCCACCTGGGATGGTGGAGAGGGTCCTGCTCCCTTCTAAGAGCAAGCTCACTTTAGAGGGAACCGTGGAAAAAAATAGTAAAAGCTGAGAAGGCGCCTGCTGGGAAGGGGTGGGGACACGCACGTCATTCTCAGAGGTGCCGCAGATATTGCAGCACTTGCACTCAATGCACTGCCAGCGGTAGGTCTTCACGGCTGCCATCATCACGGGGGTGAACTGCAGGCAAGACGGATGCCCTGTTGGGGAAGGGGAGGAGGAGTAAGTGAAAAAGGCAGCTGGAAACGGGGGAGAGGCGGGGTGACCTGGTTGACTGCGACAGCTACTGGATGCTGGCAAGCCAAGAGCCATCTGGGGGCTGTGACTGGGCGCTGGCTGTGGCAGTCCTTGCCCCTGGGTTGGAAGTACCTGAGCGGCCACAGTCAGAACAAGACACCAGCTCCTCGGGTTGTCCTGTCTTCTTGTTGATCTTTGAGTCTCCCAGGCAGAAGTCACAGTAGTTGTTGGGCAAGGCCAATCCATCGGGACCCTTCTTGGCTGTGGGGAAAAAACATAAGAACTTTAATGATAACCCCGGGGGTCTTAGGGCCTCTCAATATCTCTGAAAGTTTTTCATAACAAGGCCAACTCCTGCTGGCCCACTTCCGATGCTTTGGCTTACATTTCTGCTCCTCGGACCTCTGGGAAACCGGGGTGGGTGGCTGAGAGTCTTCCTTGTCCTCGCCCTCCTCCTCAGCCAAGTGGGAGTGGGCATAGTGGTAACTGAGGCCTGGTCGGTTCTTGTAACGTTTCCCACAGACTGATGGGAGAGAGAATGCAGAGAAAGCGTTAGGATCTGAGAGTGCCACGTCTCTGCCCTTCTGCCGCGGGGCTCCACCTGAGGCAGAGGCAACCACCCGCGCCCACTGGCTCTGTTCTGGGACACGCTTTTACTGACGACCACCTCCCCTTGGCCGGGAGCATCAGGCCCTGGGCCTGTCCAGCTTCTAAGGCTCTTCTCCCCACTAAACCCCCATCCACGGCCGCCTCTACTCCCCCACATTGCTGCCCGGGGAAGGCTGAGCCTTGGCTCCACCACCAGTTGCCCTAGGAATAGTCTAGGGAGCTCCAGGAGAGGAAGGAAAGGGAATTTCTACAGTCTTGCAATGTGGCAGGAAGGAGGAAAAGTGAGAAAGAGAATCTAAGTTTTTTTCCCTCTTAGTAAATATGAGAGGCTCAGGCTACCCCAGATACACTGCAGAGCCCATCTCTGCCCAACGTGGGTAAAGGAGTAGAGGCTGGGTCTCTTGGGGATAACCTATCGAGTCTTTGGGGTAGCTGGCCCCCAAAGAAATTCATAGACACTCCCAATCAGTGCACTGCCCAACCCCACCAACCAGCAAGGAAAGCAGATCCCCACGAGGCATCTTGTACTTTTGAGCAGTGATACCAAGAAGAGCAAGGGCGCCGGCAGGAAAGGAATGGGGAGAGGGCGGGAGGAGGAGGAGCGGAATGGTGGAGAACATTAGCTGACCACCAAGAATCTGTTTTGGGGAAGGGGGAACAGACGGATCTGCTATAATGGGTTCCTTACAATGCTTTTAAAGCCACCCCATGCAACGGGCCTGAGCAGCCCTAGGGGCAAGTTTGTGGGAGACGAGCAGTGATAAAGGCAACTTCTAGGATTTTGAGGACTGGAGCACAATAGAAGGTCCATCGCTCCTATCCCCGGGCCAGTCCAGAGATTTTTAAACTAGCATTACAGGAGATGAGAAAGGCAGGAGGAACAAGGGAGGAGGGAAAAAGGGATAGGAAAACCGAAAGTCTGAAAAGTTGAGAGAGCTACCTCTCTGGGGCGCTTTCGAGGTATGCTTTTGTTTGAAACTATCTGAAAGACAGAAAGAAAAGTCATGAGAAGAAGAGGCCTTGATACACTTGAGACAGGAGCAGCAGCAGCAGGAAAGCGGAACAAACAAGAGAGAAACCCCAGCGACGACGGTGCTCCCAGGGTGGAGGGGCAGAAGCGGGGAGTCAGAGAAAAGGCGGGGGCGAGAGCAGACGTTGAAAAACTCGGTGTTGGACTCCTGGGGCCCTGGCTTGACTGGGGCCAGCAGACCTGGATGTCTTCTATCAAGAGACTGACTCTGCCTGCTGTGTGCCCCCTCACCGGCACCCCCATCCCAGGGGAACAGCAGAAGTCTCTCCCAGAGCATGCAGGTCCCACCCGTCAGGCAGCAGAGCCCGGGGCTTCCCAGGGGTCTCAGAAGGAACCAGTCGTCAGGCAGGACAAGAGTCCAGGCTTGTTTTACCATTCTGAGCAAGAACACAGCCCTCCCTCCTCACATCCTGAGCAGGAGCTGGGTCCAGGCAAGGACTACCCACCCACTCGGGAGGCACTCACTGTCGCAGGCATAGGGCTTGTCCCGGTCCTCCAGGATGGAAGCATCCAGCTTCTTACGGGCACTGCCCACACCTTTACCCTGCCGAGAAGGGCAAAAAGATGCTCTTAAGGTGTGCAGGCTAACGAGATAAATTCTCCTGGAAGTGGCTGCCAAGCTCCCTTGCCTCAGGCTGCAGGAAGCGCCTCGACGCTCACCTTCGATTTCCCCTTGCCCCGACGCTTGGGAGTGTCTTCTTCATAGTCCTCATCATCAAGGTCATCCAGGTAGTCATCTGGTTCTAGGATCCGCTGAGTGGACAGGAACATTAAGATGGACAGAAATAACATACACCCAAAACCTCTCAGACGATGACACTGGCAAGGCCACCCAGAACCTCCCCTGTGACCCAGCCCCTCTACGCCAGCCTCGTTCTTCACTGCTGCCCTCCGACACCCTATCATCTCATTCCTTCTCCCGTCAGTGCTTTGGGCTTTCCTTCCTCTTGCTGCTCTTCACGTTCCCTAAGCCTGGAATGTCTTTCCCACCATCCCCAAGTGGCTGGATCAGATGCCATGTTTCCATTCAGCTTTCCCTGATGCCCCGAGGAGCCATGCCCTCTCCTGCTTCTGACCTGCTGCCCAGGAGCACGTTTACTAGCGGTTCCCTTCCGGCACCTCGCTCCCTAGATGTAGAGCTTTGTTGCTCAACTGTGTGGCCTTGTGTGTGTGTGTGGTGGGGTTCTGTTTACTGCTGAGTCAGCCTCCCTATACATGAAAATGGGGACCACAGCACCTACTTCATGAGGTTGTACAGACTGTAGAAAATGATGCAAATGCACTCAGTGCGGTGCCCAGAGTATTTCCAGCTCTTAATATTTTTATGTATAGTTTTATCGTCCCTGTTGACAGGGGCCAGGTCTGCTATACCTATGTAACCCCAGGCACCAAAAGTTTTTCATGACAAAAGATGAATGTGGGAGAGTCTGTACTTAGAAAGGAGCAGGAAAGACTGGACAGTAACACTGAAGCCAGTCAGTCAGGAGCAACAGTGCTTAGGGCAAAGCAGGACCACCACTCCGGGGGCCTGCCTACTGGCCCGCTGCCTCGGCTCCCATTCTGATTACTGAGCAGCCTCTGATGAAGAGGGAGCTGGTTTTCATCAAAGTGCCCTTAGCCAGAGTGTTAATCTTGTACCTTCCGTGCTCGACTGTTGGTCACAGGAAACTCGCCCAGGCTGTCATCATCGACGCGGGGATCTGGGGCACCTCGCTTCTCCAGGGGGTCGGTGCGCAACAGAGCCTCTAAACTACTGCCGTCCTGAGAGATCAGCCCCTCCTTCTTCAGGGTCTGGTCTGTGTCTGCAGGCAAGGTCAGGATAAGGCAAGGCCCAGGAGAGCTGGATGCGGACTGCTCTGGGTCTACTGTGATAGGTCAGCCACAAGCCAGTCACCATCTTCTGGTCTCTGGCTGCCCAGGAACCAAGACACCCTAGTCCACTTGGTACCATAACTTATCTGTTTACCTATCTCTTTTGTTAGACTGAGTTCTTTGAAAAAAGGAACTATATCTTATTCACGTTAATATCTTCAGGATCTCAGCATTAGCCTGGTGCATCACAGGAGCTTAGCAGGCCTCTTATCACGCAGCAGGCCATGCCTCTGCTCAGAGAGGAGTGTGCTTTACCTGGTTTAATAGATGGGAAAGAAAGTCTTGGGTCCTCAGGAGGGTGGGCTCGCCGCTTTTTCCGCCAGCGCCGGGCAGGGTAGGAGTACAGCTGCCCAGAGGCCAAACCTGTGGAAAGAAGAAAGAGAGGGAGTCAAGCCCTAATCTGGTCCTAGAAAAGAATACTGAACATTTTCTAGATGAGTAGGACGCACCTGAGTTCTAGAGCAAAGGAGGAATATGGGCAGTGCTGGGGGCAGGGGTGGGGTGGGACAGTTTATGGAAAAGAACGATAACTATGAAGTCAGGGGCCCTGGCTAACACACAGCTCTGCAGAGGCCAACTAATGGCCTCCGAAGGGCAGCCCTGCAGAAAACCAAGATGCTGGTGTGAATCTGTCTGCTGCTTCTTCCCTGGGCTTCTAATCGTGGAAAGGCCATGGGTGGAAATGGGGAAAACACTCTCAGCTGGCTCAACCCTAAAATGAGGGAGCTTCTGCCTCCTTGTGCTCCTGACTCTGGACCCTCACCTGGACCCCGATGTCGTTTTTCCATCCAGATGTAACAGTTGCTCTGGGCTACTCCGGTCTGTGAGTCCAAGAAAGGCAGGCGCACACTACGCTCAGCACAGAGGCGGGCATTGTAATTGTGGCACTGCTCCATGGCATCTTTATAGTATTGCTCCCCCAGGCTGCAGGAAAGATAAAATCAGGCGTGTGTGTGTATATACGTGTTGGGGGTAGGGGCAGAGCACAGCGTGCTGAACTATCCGTCTCCCTTGCCATCTGGTTCCTTAGAAGGCTCAAGGGACTGGGAGATTGTTGCTTTGGTTCTATCTGCCTCCATTTCTGCCTCAGGGGACACTGAGCCCCTTCACGAAGCCATTACGAGAAAAGGCACTTTACAAATAAATTACCATCAGGAACACATGATTTCATCATGTGTCTAATCAGACTTAAGTCTAACCCACAAAGAGAAGAAACTAATGTTCATTCTGTGCCTCTCACGAGTCCAAACCCTGTACTGCTCAAGATGTTTTTTCTCTTAACCCCCATGACTCTAAGTGAAGGTTAGTCCCTTTTTACAAAAGAGGGAAAAAATTCAATAAGGTCTGGGGGACTTACTAAAATATAGTTAGCAAACTACAGTATATCTGTAAAGTTCTATTTAGACATAAAAAAGAAGG
>NW_006435764.1:5708317-5712023 GCF_000325575.1 Pteropus alecto
CTTATATTCAGATCTCCCAGATAACCAGAAAAAAAAAAAGCAAGGTTCAGTGCTGAGAAATTTATAGGATGCCACCAATTATGAAACAAAGAGGTGGAAAAGAAACTGTAGGCCTCCAGGAAGAAAAACCAGGTGACTAGGGGACATTCTCCGACACACTCATTTATATCGTTTGAATTTTGAACTAGATACTCAGGCAACTAATTAATTCTATATACTAATTTTATAGTCAATGGAAAACATCTGAAAACACCCGAACTTGCGTGAAGCCAACTCTTCACTGAATACCATTACACCAATACAACACCTGTTTGCTCAAAGCCCATCCCAGACCCGTCTCCATTTTTCACACCATCAAATTATATAAGAACGAATCTTGGACTCAAAAGACTCAATTTGAAACTTTATTCAAAGGTAAACTTTTAAGTGCTCTTAGAAGCTGGAAAACTGTACCGTGCCAGAAGTTATCTGGTTCTTACGAGAATATATATAGAACCAATCTTGTTCTCATCCTTCAGGGTTTAATAAGCACTTTAGCACTGGAACTTAAACTATAACAATTCATATTTATGTATTTGATCAAACTTAAAATAAATAGAGGGCAGAGGTTATTTCTTTCCCATAGTATCCTCAGTACCTGTGAAGGTGTCTGGGGAATCTTGATTTGATTTGGAGTAAAAAGACCTGGCCTGGCTGAAAGTCACCAAATAAATGTGGAGAGCTATAGACTGGGGAAGTTGGACTAGAAAAGCGCTAACATATTCTGAGAGAGACCCCTTGCATGAGAAGCTGGACAGAGTGAGTCTCTGTTGCTTACGTCCATAACTTGAGCTATGCCAACAAACCTTGCTCTGGAATCCGAGGGAGGCTTTCACTGAGCAGCCACAATAGACCACTTAGGCACAGCTTAGCATGTTCCCAGCAAATGAAACACACACACACCACACTCAAGGCGGTGACTTCACAAAACTGCCTGGCTTGATTCAATGAGCTATAATGATTAATTTGAGGTAGGCATGAATCTTGTGTTGGAGTGGAGAGGATGAACAGGCTCACATTTGCTTGCCTTTAGGAGGCAGCCATGTCCTCATAATACAGAGGAAAATTGGATAAACAAGGCTGAGTGCAGCAGCTCCTTTGTTTCTGCTGATGGGAATTGATACTGACACTGGAAGTCAAATGGAAGGAAGGGGCCAGCAGGGCTGAGAGCTGCAAAGTCAGAGTAAGAAGGCTGGAAACAGTTTAGGGAAAATGAATCAGAGATGTTCTATCAAAGTTCTTTGAGTTAAGTGGAATTTCAGAAGGTGGGGCAAACTGTCTCGTGAGTAAAGGAGCTGGGAATGAAGCACGAGTTGGGGGTGGGGGGAAGGATCTGATAAGGAGAGCGAGAATGAGAGCTCCTAAGAACTTAAGGCTCCTAATGCAAGAAATTGAAGCTAATATTATTCTCTAGATCTTCTTATCTAATTCAGAAGGTTTCAAAACTAGTCAGCAGCCACAGCTATTTTATACTATTATTTTACCCTAATAAGACACCTTAAAGACCGGTTCAATTCTGACACCACATTTGGGAGAGACAGAATTTACGAATATGAAAATTCTTCTCTCAGAACAAGATGCGAGTCAGAAAAATTGAGTTAGTAGTCCTGATCTTGATGTATAACCTCGGCTGTCAGAAGGCTAGGCACACCATGATCAAGAAAAGCAACAGAAAAGCCTCTCTTTCCTGGGTGAGAATGGTCCAGGGAGAATGGAAGTTCCTTCTCAGGAGAAAGTTATGTAGGAAAATGTATTAATTGTGACCCACAGCCCTCTAAAGCTGCAACCGAGGAGAAAGTTCATTTCTCGTTACTGATACTCAGGAACCAGTGGCTGGTGACCCTCACGATGTCCACAGCTCTTTAAAGACAAATAAGAAGCCACGCTCTATTTAACTAGGCAACCTCTCACTTCTAACACTACACAAAAGGACTGGCAATCCTATTTTCCTGAAGATAGTCTTTCGACACGGAAAATCTCATTACATGTAACTCTCAAAACCTAGGCAAGTCTGACATTCCCCCAGCATAGTAAGATTTCTAAGGTGGAAGCTTTCTTTTTGGAGACGCATGAAACCTGTGTAAAACCTCCCCTTACAATGGGATGGGGGGAGTCAACAAAGAGAAAGGCAGAGAAACAAAGAAAGAACGTCTGAGTCAGGAAGAATAACTATATAAAAGGTAGATCAACAGCCTTACTTCTAAATTGAGGGAAATGTCAGCCTGAAGAAAGAGCTGGGGAAACTGGAGTGGGCAGATCAGAGAGAAAGATAATAGTGTTGGGAGGAGGGATGGCTGAAAGAGGCAGCAGGATAGAGCTGAAAGCAAGTTAAACACACACACACACACATAAGAGGAGGAGAAGGCACTTAGCTTAATGGAAGTGGGAAAGCATTCTCAAAGAAAAGGCTCCAGGAGGGGGGAGAAGCTATGTACCCTCATAAAAGGCTCTTGGGAAGAGTGGGCTCAGCCCACCACAAAGACGAAAATGAGAAGCTGTGAGCTCCTGAGAGTAGTTCCCAAACCGGTATTACCTTGTCATCCAGTCAAAATCCAAAAGCCCCGACTAGACAAATAGACAGCTCTCAGTTGTCCTACCCTAGCACCAAGTCCAATTAAAAAGAGCCCGCTCTCTATTCGCCCACGGGGCACGAACCCATTTCAAAACTCATTCAGATTCTTCTTCAGGGAGGAGGCTGGGTTAAATCAAGTCCCAAAGCATCTTTAACTCAGAGCTAACAGGCCATTTCCCCAACGACCATTACCTTTAACTTTGCTCGACATCTGCCCAGCGCAAGGGCACTGCCGACCTACACAGACGCCCCTGCAGGCTGCAAAGACGTCCCGGGCTGTTCCCGTGTTTGGACGGCTGGGACGAGCCGGCGCAAAAGGCTTCTCCCCTCAAGTTCTTTCCCTTCTGTATTTGCTCTTCAACATATTTGCTCCCCGAGAATATTTCTGGTCCTGGGTACCTGGTACCCAAGACGCTCCCGTCCCCTCCCCCAAGTCACGGGGCTGTTTAGCACAAAACAGCTCCGCGGTGCTTCACGGCGCAGAGCTGCCGAGCCTGTTGCTCCAGGACCGGCAGCCGATGGGGAGGGGTCTGGGGCCGGGCTTGGCGGGGACACGGGTCGGCGCGGGTCCGCCCTCGGCCCGGCTCCTCCGGACTGCGGCGTCTCGGGAGCGAGCCCGGGACTGTGTCTCTCGTACGCAAACGAGGGCGCCATAGTCTGGAAACCGTAACCCCGAAGGAGCGCTCGGGCCGCACAGCCCCGCAGAGCCCAGGGAGGCTGCCCGGGAGGAGCTCCCGTGTGCCCCCCTCAGGGCCTCCACAAGTTTCCAAAGAAGCGCAACGTCTTCTCCAGAGTCTCCAGTTGTCCTCCCCAGCAGGAGTCGCAACATGGCCTTCCCGGGCACGTCCCTCTCTTCGCCTCGTTCCCTCCCGCACCGCCCGCTCCTCCCAGTGCCCTTACAAGACCTCCTGGCCTCGGAGAGAAAGGAACGACCACTCACAGCTTCACTACATTTTCCACCACAGCCGCCATCTTCCCTGCTCCTCTCCCTCAGGCCGGGAGGCCCGGAGCCCACAGCGCGCAAGCGCCGGGACCTAACGGGGACCCAGTTTCCTCGTCCCTCTGCGCAGGCGCGCGCGCGCTCGCCAGCGAGCG
>NW_006435764.1:5712072-5719405 GCF_000325575.1 Pteropus alecto
ACGGGCGCGCGCCCCGAGCCGCCCGCTCCAGCCCCGCCTCTCCAGTTTGGAGAAGCGGGAGGCCGCCGGGAGGTTCTGTCCTGGTCCAGAAACGCGAAGGCGAGAGGTTGGTGAAAACCGGCCGCCCCAGAGATGGGCCAGAGGGAGCGCACGCGCCCAGCTACCTCGCCGACCTTTAACCTCGTGATTAACCCTTTGCTCTCAGTCCCTGGGCGAGGGATTGGGAAGATAAGAGTAGTGCCCAGTCCACTTGGGTCGCCAACCATATATGCCTGCTTTAGGGAGAGGAAAATTCACACCTAGGACTGGGCTTAAATCTTTGGCTTAAATATTGAGGTCTGATAAAAGTTACCTCACCTTCCTGCCACCAAACTCAGCTACCAACTTCGCTGGTACCCACCTCGTGTCCCTAGCTCCTGTCTAAGGTCGTTCCTTCCACTTAGGTTCTGAAGAACTTCCCTCCTGCAACTATCCATCTCGCATCTGTAACATTCATTTCTCCTTCACTGTTGAATCATGCAAACTCGTGCATTTAAGCCCATGTCTGCCTCTGATTATCACCCCATTTCTTTCTACCTTTTCAAAGAAAATGTTCTATTTACACTCCTTATCTCTGTTGACTTATTTACAAGTCTCAATCCCAAGTTTAATAGGGATTTTATTCCTACCAGTTCGTTTGAAATGGTCCCTAACCGAATCCCCCAGACCTCCATTTCAACAGAACTAGAGATCTCATCTCTGTCTTCAACAGCCTGTCAACCCCATAACACCAGTGAACGTTTCCTCTTTCATCAAATTTTGCTCCAGGTTTCAGAGACATGCACCTGGCTGTCCTGTCACAGAAAGAGGGATATGTGCATCATGCCAGGGAGGAAATGTGTGTGTGTGTGTGTGTGTGTGTGTGTATAACATTTTAAGAACAAATACTAGAATTAGGGCATCAGGAATGTTGGATATCTGACAGTGAACTGTAGGGACATTTGTCTTTTTTTTTTTTTTTTGGCTGTCCAACAGCTTCTCTTCCTATTTTAGGGAATTCCTTTTCGTTGGTAGGATTTATAGGACATGATGCCTGAACACTGGCTACCTTGGCAGAAGCGAGTATCCTGACTTAAGCTAATCTGATGCTTCAGGGCCCCTTCTAGTTCCCTTTCTCCACCTGGCATGGCAGCCCCAAGTGGTTTCCCAGGGCCCTTGGACTTGTGCCAGATGCAGGGTGGCGGGGAGCAGGTCCAGGGGACCCAGGGTAAGAATGGCCCTTTCATGGCTACTTTGGCTTCAACTTAGGTCCAGGGTGAGCTGCTGCCTTTCTGCTGGGTGAAGCTTTAAGGAAAATGTCCTTTTTTTCTTTTCTTCCCCTCCCAGGCAGACAGACACAGGCCACCCAAGTGCTGAGGGGAAACCTGCAGGCAAAGAGGTGGTGTCCCTTCAGCTCCCCATCCTTTGCCTTCACACTTTATCCGAGTTGAAGCTGAGCCCCTGTGAGGGGAGGGGGCTGCAGTTAAGTATAGGCTTTGGTGTCTCACAGTCGTGGGTTCAGATTCCACTACAGATAGTGAACCCCTTACTAAGTAATGGCAAAAAGTTCAGATTAAAAACAGGAAGTTTGGTGGGAATGTACAATGGTGCAGCTGCTATAGAAATAAGGATGGTGATTCCCCAATGAACACAGGATGACGATATGATCCAGCAGTTCCGATTCTGTGTATATACTCAACAGAATTGAAAGCAGGGACCCAAACAGATATTGAACACCCATATTTACAGCAGCATTATTCACAATAGCCAAAAGGTAGAAGCAACTCAGGTGTCTCAGTGGATGCATGGATAAACAAAATGTGGCATATATGCAGACAATGGAATATTATTCAGTCTTTATTTATTTTTCATTTCTAGCCTCGATGTGGCTGCTTCTTCCTTATATCCTTAGTGATAGCACTTCTGTTCAGCTAGTCTTCAGAGGGTTCTCCAGATTGATTGTTCTATAATTTAGTTATAATTTTAATGTGGTCATTGGAAGAGACAAGCACAGCGTTTACGTGCTCCACTATTTTGCCCCGACTCTTACCCAGCCTTTAAAAAGAGGGAAATTGCAATACAGGCAACAGCGTGGATGAACCTTAAAGACATTATGCTAAGTAAAATAAGTCAGTCACGAAAAGACAAATAGTGTGTGATTCCACTCTTATCAGGTCTTTGGAGAAGTCAAATTCAGAGACAGTGGAGAGTGGTCGCAGGCGCTGAGGGGAAGGGAGAATGAGGAGTTATTTATTAATGAGTATGTCGTTTCACTTTGAGAAGATGAAAAAAGTTCTAGAGATGGACGGCGGTGATGGTTGCAGAATAGTGTGAATATACTCAATGCCACTGAACCATACACTTAGAAATGGTTAAAATGATAAATTTCATGTTATATATATTTTACCACAATAAATTTATCACCTAAAACAAAAACCAAAAACCTGTGTGGCCAAGCAGAATGTTTCCTGATCCAATTCTGCTTCTGCCTCTAGTATGAAATCTCTCCTTGGAGGCAGGAAAGGCTGGGGGTGAGGTGGGGTCTGGGATTTGTAGGGTCAAAAGGGTAGAAATGAACCAGCTGAGAATGGAAGAAGAGGACCACTGAGGCCAGCACCGGCCTCCAGACACCAGGCTCCACCTTACACTTTCCCCTCCTCTTCGTCCCCACTGTCCCCGCCCCATCCAGTCCTCATCATGCAAAGGCGTCCTCCTCTTTGGTCTTTAGTCCAACTTCCGCTTGGTCGGGGTGGCGACCTGACCACGTGTCTCTCCTGCTCCAAATCCTTCCGCAGCTCCCATCCTCAGCTTCAGCCCGCAAGCACAACTGTTGACTCCAACCTGCTTTCCAGCTTCGGTGCTGTCTTCCTGAGCCCCCAGTTCCTTTACGTCACACACCGTAACCAAACGTTATCCCTGGTCGTCTCCACAACCCTACGAGGTGGGTATCGCTGACTCCATTTCAGAAATGAAGCAACGGCCTCACACAGGGCAAGTCAGACTCAGAAGTCAATGCTGTTTTCACCACACGGCGGCTTCTCTCATTCACTCTGGTGCCTTGGTGCCTCTGCTCATGCCTCTGCGTATGTCTGTTAGACCTCGATTTGGCTCGGAATCACATCTGATCACTCTAAAGTACCCTGACAGCACCCATACTGCTGCCTCGGGAAAAAAAATTGCGTCATTTTCTTCATAGTGTTCAGCACTGTTGGAAATCGTCATACTTGCTTACAGATTTAAAATCTTTCTCCCTCTAGAATTTAAGCTCCAGGGGAGCAGGTATCGCGTCCGGTGTCCCCAGCACCTGGAGCATGCTAAGTTGCACTGTAGACGTTCAATAAACAACCCTGATGAGATGAGTCTGCTGATCAGCACTGTCGGATCCCTCCCGGCCCTGGGACCTTGGAATCAGGTGCACTCTCCCAAAAGGCAGGGGCTGGGGTCTCCCCCAGGGTCAACTCAGGTCGCAGAGACAGGCCCGTCTTCAGAGACAAGGGGACAAGGGTATGGGGATCACAACTATGAGCAGCAACGAGTTTTATTGCAACCAGAACTCCTGGTCATGTGGGAGGAGATGGGGTAGAGGGACATTTGATCACCAATGCCATACGCAGTCCTGGTCATGTGGGAGGAGATGGGGTAGAGGGACATTTGATCACCAATGCCATACGCAGTCTAGGACAAAGGTCTGGCTGGCTGTGCCCTGCCTCTTCCCCCAACCCTAATCAGGGCATCTGAGGGGGCTGAGGCAGCAGGGAGGGAAAAGGGGAATCCATTTTAGCAGAGCCTTCGTCTAAGGGTGCTGAAGGAAGGAGGGGCAGTTGGCGGTGAGGGTCCAAGTGGCTCAAGGCGCTCAGGGACTTTTGGGCTGAGTTCCACACGTGTCCTCGTAGGTTTCAGGGGAAGCAAAGAGGCGCACTCTGCCCACGAGGAGACGGTGGGAGGGAGGGAAACAGAGGCCCAAAGTGAGAAGTTGCTGGCCAGTGACCACACGGTGACCTTGGGATCCTTTGCCTCTGGCATTCGCCCCAGCCCGGGCGCTCAGCCTGGCCCACCTCAGGTCCTATGTGGGGATCTGCATGTGGCCCAGGTCCTGGTCCATGATCCGGAGGACGTCTTCCAGGATGGAAGGCCCCAGGTCCACATGCAGGGAGAGCAGGGAGCTGGCATGGGACAGAAAGGGCTCCTCGGCTTCTGACTCAGGGGTCAGCCCATTGTGGGCTGTGCCAGTCTCTGGAGTTCTCCAGATATCTACACTCCCTGCCTCCTGTGGCGAAGGCTGAGGGGAGGCCTGAGGGGTCTCCAGGTGCAGGCGAGGGGGTTTCGGTGGGGCCTGGGCTGTGGGCAGGGTGAGGGCCTGGGGCCCACCGATGACCGGCAGGGAGACGGCATTCTTGAGCAGAGGGGACGGCCCCTCGGGGAGCTCCCGCCCACACAGCGTGGCAGTGCGGGGAAACTGGAAGTGGAGGTCAAACGTGCCGTCCTCTTCAGGTCCCTCGACTGTTGTCCCTGGCAGGAGATGGAACTTGCCCTGCAGGAAGGAGATGTCACCGAACATGTCACTGCCACCACGGCTGCCAATGTGAATGGTGTGGCGGAAGTCTCCCAGCGGCGGACTGATCATGTCCGAGGACAGCAGGTCCCGAAGCTTCTCCTTCTTGCCCTTGCGGCTGCCGCGCTTCAGGTAGATGGGCGCCTTGGTGGACATTGTGACCCCACCACCCAGGCCTGGCTGCCGGGGCTGGAGACAGTCCACTCGCCGAGACTGTGGCCTCCTGCTGCCTCCCCTCACCGCTCAACCAGAAACACCCAGAAGGTGGCTTTTGGACACCAAAAACTTGCCAAAGGGCTAAGAGTAGGGTGTGGGGCGTGACCAAAGTTGGCCCAAGAAATTAGAAAAAGAGAGATAAATAATCAACAAAGTCAGAGGATTGAGATGACAAAAATCGCTGTCTTCCCAGAGGGCTGGAAACTCCCGAAGGAGGAAGGTGGGGGTCTCGTAGGCAGCCGTGCTCCCTGGTCTTGTCTTCGCAAGTGTCTTCTCGGTCCAGAGCTGAGGAGCTGAAACATCAAGGGTACACATCAGGGACAGAAGGACAGAAGTCAGAGGCATCCGTCTCACTTCTGGGCCCCCTGCATCAGGCCTAGGAACCCAAGTAGGGCCCTGAAAGAAGCCTGGGCTCAGTACAGACTCACTGCATCTTAGGGCCTAGGTCACCAGCGCCAAGCCCCTCCCTTACAAATGGGGAAACCAGGGCCCAGGAACTTGAGTGACAGGCCTGAAATCTGGTCTCTTGCCCTGGGACCTCAGCCCTGCTTATCGCCGTTGCCCTGGCACTCACCCCTTATTATACATCAGCAGTGCCCCAAGACATGACAAGTGCCAAATTGCCTGGGGTCTCACAGACTGGTCTCAGTTCCCCAATTGACTGAGGATAGAGATCTTTCGACCTCCATCTCACCCACCCGGGCTTGGCGCAAGGCTGGACACAGAGTAGGTGTTCAGTCAATAGTACCAAATGACCAACATTCCTGTTCGGGCCACTCACATCCCACCTGGAAGTGAGGTCACCTCAGAGTTTCCCTTTTCTCCTCCTTATGGGCAGGGGCTGAGCCTAATATAATTTCCGTCCCCTTCCTTGACCCAATGCCTAAGGGGAAGATGGAGTGAGGGGTACAAATATTGGGGGGGAGGGCTCTGCTCTGTGGCATTTTGCTGAGTTCTTTGCAAACACATCTCATTTAATTATCACAACCACCCTCCTATCCATCCCCATTTTAAAACGAGCTGAAGACATTTTGGAGGAATTCCCATAAGGCATCGCAAAAGAAGGCAGGCAAAATGCAAAAAAGTAGTATATGAGATCCCATTTATCGAAAGAATCGACCAGTTTGCTTCCCCTCCCCGTATATGCATGTATATGAACCTACCTATACAAGTCTGCATAAGATTATATCCAGGATAAGAACAGAGAAGAACATGGAAGGCCAGCACTAGGCTGTCATATGGGCTACCTAGACCGGGATGGAGTGTGGGGTCAGTTATGTGGGAGGAAAGGTGTTCTCAAGAAAAATTAATATTTGGCCCTGTCACTATAAAATGATTTGTAAACCGATAGTCGCCAAAATGTTGATGGTGGTTCCCCCGCGGTAGTATTTCTGATCTTTGTCTTTCTTATTCATACTTTTATAAACTCATGTTCTTAATAATAAGCATGTATATTATTTATGTGCACATATTATTTATGAAATAAAAAATAAAGCTATTTTTAATGTGGAAAAATAAACACCTCTAGAGGGGCATCATACTGGTTTAACAGAAAAAGGAAGCCTTGCAAGCACTCCCTCCAGTTCCCACGGGGGATTGGCCCGACATGTGGATACAGATGTAGAATCAGAGCACAAAAGGCAAAGAAAGAAACGTGTCCAAGGTCACCCGGCAGGTACCCAAATGAGCTCGCCCTCTCCCATTGCCCTGTCTCCTAGCCCACTGGGCTGGCAGGAGGGAGCAGGAAGGAGGAAGGAGGATGCAGGAGTGTCAGAATCCCAATTCTCACTCCCCTAGCCCAGGCCCTCATTCAGGAAACCCCACCCCAGGACCGGACACCCTGGGTCAGTCCAGGGTCAGTCACGCTGAACCACAGAGACCAGACATCGTGCCCCTCCCAGAGCACCTGCAGCTTAACAGGAAACAAAGGAATGACTCCCTGGTGGCAGAATTCCAGCTAAGCTTGAAGGAGCTGGGGGAAGGGCAGATGAGGAAGTGGGCACCTAGAGGTCTTATAATCCCCTCATTCATTCATCTAACACATTTACCTGTGCCCACCATGCTGGGGGGACATGCGGACACACATCCTATATGTCCCCTTGCAGGCGAGAAGTCCTGGGGTGCCTTTTCCTTCCTTTTCGCTCATGGAGAATGGGGCTGACTAGTAGGATGTGCTCAAAGCCTGGGCCAGGTCCCCCCTCCCATCACACAGGGGCGCCAAGACAGGCTGAGTGTTTCCACAACAAATTGGGCGTCCCTGACAGCTGTCTCACTCAGAGCCAGATGTACCGCCCAATTCCAGATGTGGGGAGAACTGAGGCTAGCGGGGAAGGGCTGGGCCAGAGTCAACCACCCAGGGGAGAGCTGGGAATTGCAATCATCAAGCCCCAAGAATTCAAATTTGGCAACCGCAAGACCCCAGGCTCCAGCTGCCCTTGCTCAGCTTCCCAGACACAGCACGGTGGGTGTCATCACTGCCTTTTACAGAGGCAGAAGCTGAAACTCAGAGAGGTTAAGTAACTTTGTTGAAGTCACTCAGCTAGATAC
>NW_006435764.1:5719469-5741578 GCF_000325575.1 Pteropus alecto
TCTGGGCCTTCAGAGAAAATGACTTTTGGGAGGCAGAGGCCCTCTTGTCACAACACTAGGCCACTTTCTACCAGGGGTCTTCAAAAAGCAGCCCCCTGACCTTGAAACCGGGAGACTAACCTTGAATCCATCTCCACCTGGGACTCACTCTGATCTTGAGAGAGACATCGTTCCTCTCTGAGCCTCACCTTCCCCATCCACGTAATGGGCTGACAATAAAGCCATTACCAGAGGGCTGCTAGAGACCTCTACATAGTGCAGATGAGAACATCAATGTCACTGTCAGCCCTGTCTTTCATTCAGCAAATAACTGTAGATCTCAAACATTTTGTGATCTGGGGACAGTGCTCTCAACGAGACCAAAAACCAACGGCCCCTGGCCCCAGGCGTCCACCTTCTCCCGCCCACCCGACACAGCCTGCGCAGACTCCCCCTCGCCCGCCGTGGAGTCTCCAGGGTTCCGGTGCTGAGCGGCGCTCGGATCCGCGGCCGCTAGATGGCGCGCGCGCCCGCTCTATCGCCCCGTCCCGGAGGAGTCCGGGCGCGCACCGGAGTCTCCAGCGAGCCTCCGGCTCCAGGCAGGCACCCCTAAGGAGCTGCACGTTCGCGTAACAGAGGCAGACGGTCTGCGGGATCTCCTTCTCTCGGGGGGTTCTGGTCTCACAATCAGAAAATCATGGGGTAAAGGGGAGATCGGGGACCCTGCCAGAATCTCCAAGCTCTGGGAGGAGCCTCCCCAGTGCTTCCCTGCCTGGGCGATGGCCGTGTGTCCGTTTGGCGCAGGGCCAGAGCTGAGGCGTGCGGGCCCCCGCCCATGACTCCCGCGGGTCCTGCTCTTCAGCCCCAGCTAGGGTTCCGGAGCCGACCCCTCCCCGCCCTTTGCCTGAGCGCAGCCCAGCCCAGCCAGGATCCGTTTCAGGACGCTTGCGGCCATGGCTAAAGATAGGACACCTCGCCATCGGCTAAAAATACGACCCCCAGCCCGGGAGAGGACGCAGGTCGGCGGGAGGGCAGTCTTGGATCCCGTGGGTGGGGTGGGGCTCGGGCGCAGGGTGAAGGGCGGAACCCGGAGTTCGGGCTCGGGATGCACGGCGCCCTGCAGGCGAAGGTGGAGCGGGCGTGGCTGCCGAGACCCAGGCGCAGGCGGGAAACACCGTAGAGCCCAAGGCTCCCGGGAAAGGACCTACGCGGAGGTGAGACAGGGGCCGGGGCACAGGCTGGGACGGGGTGCCACAGGGATGGGCCTCGGAGCCGCAGACAGGCTGCAGAGCCCCGGCGCGAACTCACCTTAAAAATACGCAGGCAGCCGACCCGCGGGCGGCAAAAGCTCGGGAGCTAGAACCGCCCGGCGATGGGAGCGGAATCCGGCTGTGAACTTACTGTGCAGACCTTGGACCTTGAAGCCCCGCCCCCGGCCCACGGAGCCAATGCCCGGGCCGCCCCAGCTAGGTCCCGCCCACACTCCCGCCCCACTCGAGGCCCCGCCTGGGTTACGCCTTCCGCGGCTCAGCGCCGGGGCCCTACCCGCTCCTGTGTCCAGTCTAGGCTCGTATGGTTGCGGGCCAGAGGGCGTCGGGTACCTAGGTTGGACTCTGTGAGCTCCAGCTGTGCCTGTCGGAGCCCAGACTCTCGGTTCTAGTAGGACCGAAGGAGCGGCAGCCTTAGAGCGAATTCTTCACTATTCAGAGAGAGTCCTCGGACCTGCAGGGCTGGGTCTGGGAGGCGCCTGCACAAGTGCATTCAGTGACAACTAAAGGAATGAATGAGGACTTGAAAGCGCCTACGGTAAAATACTGCAAACTTTCGAGAGCTTCCAGGAGTTTATCACCCCTGAGAAAAGGGGGCATTGAGGGTGTGCAGGCGGAATGGCCTGGGCACACTGGTATTTGCCATAGCGCTAGCTGGCTTCCGGGGCGGCGGTGGGATCCATACTTAGTTTTGTTCCAACAGTGGGTTCGTTCGTTCGTTCATTCATTCATTCATTAATTCATTCATTCATTCATACAGTACTAGAAAAATTTATTGAAGGGCAGGCCCTAAATGGGGCACTGGAGATAGACTGAAAGGAACTGTGCCCTTGCTCCACTTAGCTATTCATCAGATACTTGAGCGTCTACGAGGTGCCAGGCGTTGTTCTTGTTGCTGGGTATTCGGCCCCCTCTGGATCAGGACCTCCCGTCCAATGAAAGGAGATGGAGGAAACCCAAGTCCTCAAGTACATAGTGATACCCTTCCCGATGGTCAGTGCTAAGAAGAGTGGGGCAAAAGAAAGGTATGTAATAATGGGGTGAGGGGACCTTACCTTCTGGAGGGTGATAGCTGTGACAGTACAGTGTCGCCAGGATGGTAAAAGCGTCCATTCTATAAATATGGGAGAGACTCTTAGGGAGGAAAGACCAGGAAAACATCCTGAAGAAGAAAGATGCTGGAAGAAGGGGTGAGGTCAGCCAAGTCAGGAGGGAGGGAGGGATGGGGAGAAGGGAAAAGGGATAGGCAGAGCGATGGCCTCCCCTAAAGATGTCCGCCTGCTCTCTGGGACCTGTGAATATGTTTTGTTACATGTAAAAGAATAATTAAGGTTGCTGATGAAATTACGCTGGCTAATCAACTGACTTTAAAATAGGGAGATTACCCTGAATTATCTAGGTGGGTCCCATGTAATATCAAGAGTTCTTAAAAGGGGAAGAGGGAGACAGAAGAGAAAAGTCAGAGAAAGAGCTGCGTGGATGGAAGATGGGCCAGAGAAACGCTCCTTTGAAGATGGAGGACAGGGCCACAAACAAAGGAATGTGAGTGGCCTCTAGAAGCTGGAAGAGACAAGAACATATTCTCCCCCGGGGCTTCCAGAGGAGCAAGGCCTTGCTGACACCTCGATCTTAGCCCAGTGGAACCCACACTGGACTTCTAACCTACAGAATTGCACCTTAATAAATTTGTGTTGTTTTAAGCCTCCGAATTCATGGTAATTTCTTACAGCAGCAATAGAAAACCAATCAGGGAATTTCAGGTTTTAAACTTGAACCTTCCCAGCCCCTCCCGCAGCTCCTCAGGAAGCATCAGTCAAGTGGACTGGCCTGGTGGCTCAGAGGAAAACTAGCCTAGACAGTCGAGGAAGAGAGTATGTGGTGGCCCTGGGCCAAGTTCTGATGTGAGTGGGTGAAAGTTATACCTCTCCCGCCCTGTGCCACCCAAGCTCTGCCAAGCACCCACCTGCCTAGGCCTGCCTGTGCCCCTTACCAAGTGCTTCCTGTCCTCTGGAGCCTAGCGAGGTGGGCAGGGCCAGCATCACTATCCCCCTTTACAGAGATGGACTCTGAAGCTCAGGGCGCTAACGGTGATCCGCTCGGCTTGAAAATGTCAAGATATGTAGGCTCCGGGCCCTCCACCCCTCATTAGGATGCTCACGCAGCCATTGTCACCTCTGCTTCCCCCTCCATCCCACAGCAGAGTCCTGAGAGAGGCAGAACAGCCCTGCCAAGCCCTGAGCGTTGCCTCTGAGCCATGGGCCCAGATTCTGAGACGGCTCTGCTGCTGACTTGTCCACAGGTAAAAGACAGTTCCTTTCTGAACCGCCTTGCCTGTAAAATTGGACTTAAGCGAGTCCCAAACCAGATAAGGAAATTACATGTGTCTTGTTGATGGGAACACATAGGCTTAGCAGGCAACAATTTCATGGACATGATATAATAGGAGCTTTGGGGGACGGTTGGCTGGCCTTGCCACCTGACCTCGAATGACTCTAATGATGAAGCCCCTTGAACCTGCAGGAATGTTGCTGAGGTGCAGCCCCTGCCCCCACCCATCTGCTGAGAGCCTTCCACTGCGGGGTGGGGGTCTGCAAGCATCAGGTGCTCCATTTAGAGCTGGTGACAAGTCAGAAAGTTGCAGGGATGGAAGCTTGGAGCAACAAAGGTGCTCACCCAAGGCCACAGAATCCTGGGAACCAACTCCAGAGCTCTTTGGAAAGGTTCTGGGAGGGCTACTGGGGAGTACCAGGGACGGGTAGAGAGCAGCCAATTTGGCCCCACCAGCCTTGCCCAAGCCCTGTTCCCCCTGCTCAGCCACCAGAGATCTGTCCAGCCTGGCTTCCAAGCCAGGGCTTCCGACCAGGGCCCAAAGCCAGAGGAACCGCCATCTGCACTCTGGGAACTGTTTTAAGCCCACCTGGATGTGACAAGTTTCTACCAAATGCTGGCTCCTCATGCTGCTTAGTATACTCTTGCCATCGCCCCCATGAAGCCCACATCCAAAGTGTGATACGTGCCTGAGGGAGGGTTCTGTGCTTTACAAGCACTCAGGTAGGTGGTTCACTCTCCCCATTCACAAATGATGTTATGTCACTTGGCTAGGGCCTGAAGAAGCCCTGGGGAGCCTGCTGCCAGCTCCTCCTAGATCTGCTGAATGGGCAGGACTTTGTGTACACACATTCAGCCGCCGTGGGAACCCTGCAATTAATGAGGATTTATAAAACAAGATTTAATTTACTAAAATTGGCTTTTTTATGCAACTCTTCAGTCTGTGTTTAAGGGCCTGAGTGTGGGTGGGGAGGCTGAGCTCCTGAGCCATGAGACAGCTGGGGCGTCCAGCATTTCTGACCCAACAGACACTCAGGCCATCGCCCCACCCACTGCCTCCCCCTGCGGCCTGCACCCCATGTCCAGGGTCTGATGCCTCAGCCAGGACCTGGGCTGTTCTTGCTGGAAGGGTTTTCAGACTCTCTGGTGGCTGAGGGGGCAGGACCCTGAAGGACATTTGGGAGGGATTAGAAGCAAGGAAGGCTGAGATGGAGAAAAACCGTGAACGGGCATTCAACTTCCTTCTTCTCAGCCTGGAGCCTCTTCCTGGCTCTAGGATGGGTCGAGTCTGTTCCTCTCCAACTTCACGGCTGCTTCCCCCCACGGGGCCCTGTAATCACCACACGGGGACTGACTCAGCCCTTCCTTCCCCTCCCAGCCTCTTCTTCCTGGAAATCATCCCGCTGGCAGGCCCAGCCCTCATGGGCCCAGGGGGAGAGAGTCGGAAGCCCCCTCCTCCTGGGGACTCCTCTGAGGTCAGCTTGGGAGGATGAAGGGAACTGCAGGAAGGACCAGGCTGGAGCCAGCTCTCCACGGTCCCACCTACCCAGGAACTTGGGTCCCTGGGAGGCAGGTGAGATTATGAGAACCAGGAATCCCCGGGCAGGTCTGGGAGCAGAGGGTCACAAGGGAAGGGCGGTGATAATTTTGAGAAAATTTAAGAGCAGTGAGAGGAGACAAGGTCCCTGGAGGAGCCTCAGCTCCACCCCCTCCCACCCCCCAGGAAGCCTCCTCCATCCCAGCCTGAGCTCGGCCTGCGGGGCTCTGTGGCCTGAGCCAACCCCAGGATTTTTCCTTAATTGTTTCTTGTTTCCTTCCTCTCCTGGGCACTGGCCAAGTCTAGCCCTGCCCTCCTTGCTCTTCATCCCCCTTCAGAGAACTCTGACCCGGCAGAGGCAGGCGTTCAAGTCGAGCGTCCCCTTGGAACTACCCCAGCTTCTGCCTTAGAGCCCTCCTTGGGAGTTGGGTGGCAAGGCCTTGCTGGGGGACTTTCCTTTGGGTCTGGGGTTTGTCTCCTGGCCCAAGGCTGTGGGGGTTTCCAGAGTGGCGACAGCCCTGTCCTAGCAGGGACCGGCCCATGCACATCCTCCCAGAAGCCCCTGGGAGTGCCCAAGCTGCCTTGTCGTCCTTTAGCCTGGGAAACAGTCAACAGAGTCAACACCCTACCCCTTCAAGGCACCTACCTAATCATGATTCGTTTTGAAAACTCATATTTGCGTCAAGCTTGTGTCCAGGGTTGTGCTGGACAGGAGAAGACACAAATGGCCAAGGCTGGGGCCCCAGCTCTCAGAGAACAAAGAGCTCCGAGTAAAACAAATAACTAGGTCTAAAACGGTATGTTTCGTGCCATAATGGAAGTCCTTGAGGACAGAGGCCGGCCTTGGCTCACCTCTGTCTAGCCCAGGCCAGCACGCATGAGGCTCGGTCAGTGACTACGAATTGAATGAAAAGCCAAAAAGAACAGCAGTGAGAAGGATTTGTTCTGTTAGAGATGGGGAAACGGGAGAGTTAGGAAGGCTTCAAGGAGGAGATGATATTTCAGCAGAGTATTAATGGATGAGTAGGAGTTTGCCAGGTAGACAAAGGGAAGAATATTCCAGGGGGAGCAGGCAGAGGCAGAGGCAGAGGCAAAGGCCAGGAGGAGTAAAGGTAGATACATGATGTGGTCAGGTAACACGATGACCAGTGGACGATGGCATAGTGGGCAGAGAAAGCACTGTTTTCTTTGCCCATCATCCCTCTGTCTTATTCTGGTGGCTGCCTGTCAATCTTCCAGAGTCTCCACTGTGACTGAGCCCACCCCCACTCTCTAAAAATGGGTCTGAGGTCTAGGCCGAGCCAATTTGAGGCATAGGAATAGTTCAGGAATGAGCATGTGACCCCTACGAGCTTCAGCTTGGGGACTTGCCTGGACTTTTAGAATTACAAGTGCCAAGAGGCATACAAACCAAGGACTGCTGGTGACCAGCTCTGCCACCCTGAGGGAAGATCATTTCTGAGAATAAAGCCAGCACAGAGAAAAGCAGAGCCGAGAAAACGAACCTCAATGGCATTACTTATACCGTTGGATCCCGCCATGCCTGAAGCAGACATCCATTATACAGACGAACGAATTACGATTTTCGTCTAATGCAGTTGGAATTGAGTTTCTGTCACTTGGCACTGAGAATCTTGACCATTAAAGAATGATTAAAGGCAGGCGATAGCTCACAACGGCCGCTGACTGCCATGGAAGGGAGTCAAAGACCCTGACAGAGGCGCGACAAGATTGGAATTATATTTTTTCATTTAAATATTTGTTTGACATGATAAAGATTTCATGCCTCTCAACATTTAAAAGTCATAAGAGGTAAAAAGTCTTTCTCTTACCCTTGTTCCCCAGGCACCAATTTTCCTCCTTATAGACAACCAGCGTTGTATCAGTTTCTTGTAAACACTTCTAGAGATAGTCTTTACGTGTGCAAGCAAAGCCCCTCCCATCTTTTTCACACGAATGGCAATGAATGGCAATGTTTAGACAAGTAGAACCCCAAAGTACAGCAGGCCCTGGTAGGGATGGAGGGAGGGCAGGCTCTATCGTCAGGGGGAGTAGGGTGGCTTTGCGGGGCCACAGGAAATCACATTTTATTGAGCCTCTGCTATTCACACGTCTTGCGCCTTGCTTTTTGCAGTTAACATTATATTTTTTCAGTTGACATTGTACTTATGTCACTCCATATCAGCACACAGTGTGTGTCCTGGGTTTCTCTTTTTGTCGGCAGCATAGTATTCCAGTGCAGCATAATGCATGTAAGTCGGTCTCAGCTGATGACCGTTTGCGTTGTTCCCAGGCCTTTCCTATGACAAGCTACACCACAGGGAGTCAGTCATCTTGTGCACAAGAGCACAGCTTTGAAATAAGTTCCTAGGGACTTGGGGGATCAAAGGGCACGTGCAGTTGTCATTTGGTCAGCTCTGTCTGCTTGTTTTTCTCAGGGGATATGCCAGGTACCAGGTCCCCCGCACAGACCACGGGACTTGGTTCTCCTTACCCTTTTTGATTTGTGTCTGTCTGAAAGGTAAACACTAAACGTGGCCAAAGGAACCTCGGCGTAGTTTTAGTTTGTGTTTCTCTCGCTAGGGGTGAGTTCGACCGTCTTTTCAGAGGCTTCGGGGCTGTTTGAATTTCCTTTTCCATGACATGGCTGCAGAATTGCACTTAGAAAGTTGGCTTCGGAGAAGGCGACCTGGAGGGAGGCGGGGGACACTTTGAGAACAGTTGGTTCAGGGGAGAGACAAAACTTGACTCAGCTGTGGGGTAAAAGCCAGAGTTGGAGATAATGAGGTCAAAAGATTGAAATCTGGTGACAGACCAGGGCCATGGAGGGAGGGGAAGTGGGGGTCAGGCTCACCCCAGGGCGATAGCTTGAGTGACTCCCAGGGAGGAACAGGGGAGGACAGGGAGAATAGTGGGGCCATCAATGGAGATGGAGGATTCTTGGGGTGAAGACGATGTGCCACCTCCCCATTCTCTACCTCACATCGTGATTGATGCAAATCGCCCATCTGATGGCCACATGCCCCCGCTTAACATGCTTCAGTGCCACAAACCCTGGGCAGGGCCCTTGCTGGCCTCTCCAGCCTCAATCTCCCTCTGCTCCGAACATCGGCCTATCGGCCCTTCGGCCACGCCCAGAACCCCGGGCAGGCTCCTTCCACGTGTTCTTCCCTTCACCTCACCCGGTCACTTCCTGCGCATCCTGCGGTTCTCAGCTCACTATGCTGCACTCAGGGAAGCCTTCCAGACCCCGGGTAGATATCAAGTGCCCTCGTCATTTCTTTGGAGAAACTCTGGATCACTGTCCTCTCTGTGCCATCATCATTTGACTCATGTCCACCCCCCACTGGACCGTAACCACCACTGCCCTAGAGGGCATGCCTGATAGTAGAGACCCGATGAATTAATGAATAGACGGCAGGATGCTGGGGATGGCGAAAAGGGGGCTGTGGGAGACAAGGGTTCAGGAAGTCGAAGGGCCTGGACTCAGAGACATTGCTGTGAGGCACAAACAGCAGCTTTTGTGAGACCGACTCCCAGGGAGGACATTGCAAATGCGACAGGATGTAGAGCACTGAGGAGCGGGGTGCGTGGTGGGTGGTGGTGGGGTGTGTGTGTGTGTGTGTGTGTGTGTGTGTGTGTGTATAAATATATGTTTTTTCTTTCTTCTAGAGTAAATCCATGCTCATGGCAGAAGATTTCAAACATGATGTGGGAGTGGACATGACAAAGAACTCTCTGAGCCCTCCGGCTCCTGACCCCTGGCCCTTTGACACCCATCCCCAGAGGTGAACCACTGTCACCAGAAATATTCTAAGGGGCAGAACATCTGAAGGGGACTTGGGTCCTCAGGGGGAAAGTGGGCCCTGGGGACAGCCCTCCGGAATCAGGACTGGCCGTGTCGCTAGGCCCTGGCCCAGTGCTCCTCCTGCTCCTACCTGCTTCGTCGTGGGCCCGCCACTGCCTCTGATGGTCAGACTTTTGGGCTCTCAGAGAGCAGCGAGCAGGGATCAGGGGTCAGCAGGGTCACAGGGAAGCAGCTGTCCCTGAAACCTCTGAGAGGCCCCTGGGCCGGGGCAGCTGCAGGGCTCAGCTGTCAGGCAGGCTCTGGGCAGGGAGGAGTCTGGAGCCTGAGGAGGGGGGTGGATCTGGGTCGGGGAACTGGATCTGGCCCCGGCCCACGTGGGTCCAAAAGCAGGCCAGCCCCTAGGCCCCTGGGGCCCTGGCATTTCCAGGACAGCCCCAGAGGGAGCAGAGATAAGAGGGGCCATTCAGGGGTAGAAAACCTAAAATGCCAAAGGCCAGGGTGTCAGAGAGGCCCAAACACCAGAGCACAGCCAACTGAATCCCGCCTCAGGGATGGCCACCTTGGTGACCTCCGGACGGCGAGGCCAGGAGTGTCAGCTTCGCCTCTGGTCTCCCCTCTCCTTAGCTGGCCCCCCAGGTCCTCCCAGTTCTGCGCCAGTCTTTTCCTAGGGTGCTGGTTGGCTACTGTCCCTCCACTACTCAGAAGTCTTCAGAGATTCGCTGGAGTGTATAGATCAAGTTCAAACGCCTTCGCAGGGCATTCTGGACTCCTCAGTCTGGCTCTAAGCACCGTCCAGGCCTGTCATTCTTTCCCTCCCTCTCTCCCTCTGTCCTTCCCTCCTCCTCCCTCTCCTCCTTTCCTCTCTCCCCCCCATCCCTTGCATTCCCTTCCTTCATAAATCTGAAGCCCCGCCTACCATTCCTAGGTATACAAACACTTGAGAGTGAAAACATGCTCATGCAAAAGCTTGAGCAGGTGTTCATAGCAGCATTACTCACGATAGTGGAAACAACCCCAACGTCCACCCTCTGATGAATGAATGAATAAAGTATGGTATATCTGTACAATGGAATATTACTCAGCCATAAAAAGGATCGGAGCACTAACACGTGCTACAACATGGAGGAACCTTGGAAACACAATGCTAAGTGAAAAGCCAGATGCAAAAGAGCACGCGTTGTATGATTCCGTGTTTGTGATATGCCCAGAATAGGCAAATCCACAGAGACAGAAAGTAGGTTGGTGGTCCTCAGGGAGTGGGAGTAAGGAAATGGAGAGTGACTGCTGATGGGTATGGGGTTTCTTTTTAGGGTGATGAAAATATCTTGGAATTAGATAGTGGTGATGTTTGCACAATATTGTGAATGTATTAAAAAGCTCTGGGCTGTACACATTAAAATGGTGAAGTTTATGTTATTGTTATATCTCAATATCAATTTTTAAAACGTTAAAAAAAAAATCTAACCACCTTAGTCGGTCAAGGCCTTTCATGTCTAGTCAGAGGGTTCATTGTCTGGAGAGGCCACGCGTGTCCACCCAGGCCTGGCTCTCAGGTGGCTCAGCCACGAGCCCCACGCTCAGGGGAAAGGAAACGTGTGCCAAATAAAGTGACAACTCAACCCAAACTGCCCAGGCTGGGAAAGGAAACACCAAGCCCGAAGTGGCTGCAGAAGGAGAGCAAGATGGAAGGCCCAGGGGACAGTCATGGCCCCGCCCTGGCCGTCACCCCCGTGTCCCCCACCGCCCCAATCCTCCGTCCCCGTTCTTGGCATCCACTTGGGTTCCCACGCAAGGGAACTATGAGGGGCTTTTGTTTCCCTCAGCAGCTCTCCCTTGACCTTTCTAGACAGAGCCTGAATCCTAAAAGGCAGCTCCGCAGGGGTTAAGGGAGGGCAGCCTCAGGCTCCTCCCCAGAGTGAGGAAGAGACAAAGGGCAGGGCTGGGGCGGGGCTGGGCCTCTGAGGTGGGGAAGGTGAACTTTGGTTAAGAGCTTCAACCTTGGGCTCCTGTCTCAAGGGCACAGGGCACAAACAGGACCAGGGAGATTCTATCGAAAGGGCTTCTGAAGCAGATGGGGCCCAGGAATCCTGGCCCAGCCCGTGTTCCTGGCTTCCTAAACCCTCCATCCCCAGTGCCCCCTCCCAACTTCAGCCAGAGATTGAGTGCCCCAGCACAGGTGGGAGCAAGAGTCTCCATGAGCAAGAGGAATGACGCTCAGGAAACTGGTGACTCAGCTGAAGAGGGGCCTGGGAACAGTCAGCTGACGGCTGATGGGTATCGACTTCCTGACAGGAGCAAGAGAACCATCTGGTGGCAGAGAGGCGCGCCTCTGCCAGACCTGTCTGCTCTTCTGGCTTCACACTCTGCTTTCTTTCTGAGTTTTGAAAGCCTGCTCTGGACCTCCCAGATCATTTTCAACAGTCACACGACTTGTATCCAGGCAACGGCTCTCGCTCCCATTCATGCCGAGCTCCAGCTCACTCTGCCCCAGGAGGCTGCGCACAACAGCCAGCCCGGCCTGCACACGCCTCCCCGCAGGATGCAGCCCCACCCCGCCCAGCCGCCCCCATCCCACTCGGCTGCTGGGTCTTCCTGAGTCTGCTGAGGGGAGGCAGGCTCTGAACTTTGCCAAGTGGGGACTGAGACTTTACCATTCCCCATGAGGCTTCTTCAGAAGCAACATGGGAATAACTGCCAAGAGCCACACATGGGCTCATGTGATAGGCTGGGAGCCGTTTATCGTGGCTGAGGGCCTGCTGGTTAATCTTCCCAGGCAAGGGCTTCCCAAGGAAGGGAGGGGAGGGTTTTGAGCTGACATCGGTCTTGGTGGAAATATAAATGACGTTCTTGAACAGGAGTGACCGTATCAGGTTGTAGAAGAGGAGCCAGGCTCCAAAAATGCCACATCCGGAGGCTGTTAAGTCACATTGCCCTTTGGACCACGGCCGGGTGCTTCACATGTGGGGGATCCTGGGGAGGAGAGAAAGCAGCTTCCCCAAGCTGGGCTTGTCCCTAATTCTTTTTAGAGGAGGTGCCTATAAAACAAACAAAATGCTACAGCATCTGCTTTTCAAAGGGAGACCAATTTTACCTGAGTCCAGTCAGGTGTCATCGATTCTCTCTCACTGTTGGAGGCGGGAGGCAAAGGCTGGACAGTCAGGTTTCTTATTTATCTCTGACTCAAGGCACAGGTGACGGCACCCGCTGCCCCCTTGCACCCTCCCCTTGGGCCTGCAGCTGGGGTCTTCCTTCATGGCTTTGGCACGTGAGGCAGGACAGCCTGCCAGCTCACGCAGAAACCCACTCCGTGTTCAGCCAGGGCCAGCCTTTCCCCAGATGCCAGGATACCTGGGCACGGGGCTGTGCAGGGGACCCTGGAGGGCCTGGCCTTGTCCACATGTTCTGGGCTCTGGGCGGGCACCACACAGTTTGGTGGGGCCAGCACCGGCTTGGGCACAGCGCCGCGAGGCTGCCCACTCCAGGGGGAGGTCAGGCTGGGTTCGCAGCACATATGTGAGGGCTGGGCATGTGTCCAGTTGCTGGCTCCGCAGCCCAGCTCTGTGGCCCCGGCCCAGCACACCTCAGCACAGAGGCCATGGGGACCTCGGGAGCAGCCTTATGAGGATCGGGGCTGGGGATGGCCAGAAAGAAACCCAGTGTGACACTCTGCCTTCTCTGGACACAGGTCAAGGAGGCAACATTCTTTGTTCGTTAGATTAGACTCAGAAGTTACACTCAGAATTTACTTTTATTTCTCCAAAAGTTGTCTTATTCGTGTAGAAGGTCATAAAGCCTTCTCGCTTTTTCCAAGTGTGCTGCATCCACAGGCAGTTCACGTTATAATCCGTGTATCAGGAGCAAAGGCGTTCTTCCAATGGAGCTCACTCGAAGTCCGAGACGGCTGCATGATGTCTTCTGTGCTGGGCCCGCCCCCGCGGCCTCCACGCCCCAGCTGTGGCCGCCTCCTCTTCTTCACCTTCCAACGGGGCGGAATCTTGTCAGATAGTCCTGGGTCCTAGGGCCTCCAGGCCCGCACAGTGGGGGACAAAGTGCCTGAAGGCTCAGATCCTGACCACCTGGGCAGCAACACATGGACTCCGCCTCCCCTCCCCGGCCTCTGGGGTCTGCCTCCTGAGGTAGAGCCGGCCATAGGTGCCCCCCACCTGCCCTTTGGTGAGGCGTCCAGGATTCACGCAGACACAGCCAAGGACGTCCTGGGAAAGAAGAGGAGACTGGGTTTGGAAAGGCCAAAATGAGTGGGACTATTGCAACAAAAGTGAAATCATCTAACGGTCAGACCCCAAAGAGGGTTTTACAGAATGGAAATGAAGGCAACCACACGCATCGTAGGTCAGATACGTCAACATCCCTGGAAAACTCTGAATCCCTTTGGAGCCTCGGAAATAGAACAAAGAAGGTGACTTGACAGGGTGACAATCAGCTCCCAGACTTGGGAGACACACCTGACCTGGCTGTTTTCCAGGGTAAAAAAAGGTTTACCTCTAGAGGTTGAGCTGGCTCTGGTTTGGCAAGAGGGGATCGGTTGGGTGCAGTCCCTAGGAGGGACCCAGCCCTCAGGTGGGCAGGACCTTGGTGGCAGAGATGAGAATGACCCGAGAGCGTCCTCCAAGTTCTCAGGGCCGCTTGGAGGTCAGACCAGAATCCAGGAGAGGGGCAGGCAAGTGCACGTGTGACTCATTCCCTGGGTCACCCTGGCAGCGCCCCGCCTGAGGACCACTGCTTGAGGCTGTCCTTCCTGCCTCTGGGGCTCCCAGGCTGGGCCTCCGGGGTGGAGGGAAGCAAGGGATGTCGTTTACTTAAGCATTTTACTAACAGAGTTGTTTTCTAGTCCTACCACCTGCCCCAAGAAACGAGGCCACCACCCGCATCAGCGGACCCATGAAGAGCGGGTGCTGGTGGCCTGGGACGGAAAGTCAAAGACTAGTTCTGGCGTGTTTGGGAAAGAGATCGAACCTACCTTCACGAAGTACCTCAGCTCTGACGGGACTATGAAGACATCCGGGGTGACGGGCAGCTGTGCGTAGGCGCAGAAACTCTCGTAGTCAATGGCCATGTCTTCCTGGGGAGGGTAGAGCGGGTAGTAGCTACAGGGATGGAGAGAAAGGATGAGCGGCGGCTGGGTCTGGACCCCCTTCCCAGGTGGATCCCTCCACGTCACTGGTCCCCTGCTGTCACAGACCGCCCTCCATTTCTGTGTTTGCAGGACAGAACACAGGCTCGTCGTCATGGTGGAGTTCCCTGGTAGTGGCCTGGGGGAGGCCCTCACAATCAAATCTGTCAGAGCTCCGTAACCCCAAAGCGATCTTCGTGGCGCAGTGAGCCGACTCACCTCCTCTGGGTCAGGATGTGCTTCAGTATTCGGCTGAATCTGTCTGAAGTTCCAGAAGAACTGTGGAAGGCAGAAAAGCAAGACATGGAACGCAGAACCTTGTTTCTCAGTTTGTTTTTCTTCGGGGAAGACTGGAGGATTTGATAAACTAGAGAGAGGCTGCAAGGCCAAGGTGCAGTGACAAGAGGGTCCCTCCGGGGAAGTTTAAAGACCCAACCCACAAAATGGCCCCGTCTGCCCACATGAGGGGAGCAGGGTGCCAGGCTGAGAAGGGGAAGACTAGGAATTCCTGTGATCAGGACCATGACAGCCAGCACTGGCTCGTGCGACAGCACGCCACGTCTGTACTAGAGTGAGGCGAGTGTGCGGCCGGGGTGACCTTGCATCTCAAACCTCAGCCACCGAGCACACACCCATCTTCACGCGACTGCTGAGCCTACACTCCAGACTCAGCTGTGTCTGATTCTCTGCAGAGCTACACACTGCTCCGGTGGGGAGTTCAGCCTTCAGAGCAAGTTCACAGGTCATTCTCTACCAACAGGGACACCCACTCTTGTTTAGGTCACAAACATGGGAGCAAAAGGAAAGCAGACAAACTTCTATGACTATAAATTAAGTGCAGATGGATGGAGGTGGTTCTTTGGGGTCTCAAACACTGAAGAGACAAGTGGTAACAGAAACAGAGGCTCCAGTGGCCCCATGCCGCGGCCAAAGGGCTGGCAGAAAGCCACAGTCCTGCCCGCTGGGCTGGTACACATGCCTCACCTGCTGATCTCCTCGGCCCCCATGTGGAACAGCAGATCCGTGGACGTCAGGCCAAGGACCACACCATTCACGGAGAGGCTGCAGGGGTCAGACACGAACTGCACTCGCTGAAATGAGAAGGGGCCGAGACATACATCTGCATACCAAAGCCAGAAACTTCTTCCCATGAAAGGGGGGAGGGGTCTCTGAGGGCTGGGCAGATCACTGAAAAGGGGACCGAACTCACGTACAGTAAATTATAAGCACATGTGCCCTCTAAAAGATTCAGGCCGTATGCATGCCCCAAAAAGACATGTTCGCCCTCCACTTCAGGGACAGAGCTGTGACACCTGCAGCGCATTTGATTCTGACTGCCTGCTGGTCGAGGAGGGGACGCTGGTACCTTCCTGTCCTCATGAGGCAGGTCGGAGTAGCTGAAAGGTGGCTGTGGGTACACGGGCTCGTGCTGGACATCTCTCAGCGACGGGACAAAGACGAGGTGGGAGCCGGAGCTACTTCATCAAAAAATCATCAGAAGAGGGAAAAAACAAGGGCTGTTGAGTTAGAGCAGCTGGACGACATTTAAAATGTCAGTTTGTCCGTGACCCTACTTCCGGGGAAGAATTTCAGAACTGAACTCTCCTATGACGAGAGGTGGGCATGGGACACTGAGTGACGGACCATTTGTTCTCATGTACACACGGCCACCTTGATGAGGCGTAGGTCACCCAGGACATACTTTCTCTCAGCTGTGTGTGATGCTGCACTGGGGGTGGGGAGGATGGGATTACTGTTTGGTAGAAAACTGAAGAAATTGGGATCTAGAAAATCTAGAAAGACAGGATTTGACCACAGAATCAGAGCCTCAGAGCCAGAGCCGAAACCAACGTTCTGACTCTTTACCATAAGCAAACAGATGTGGCTTAAAAGCGTGAGCTCCCCAGATGGGGCTCCTTGCTAGGGAGAGACCGGGCAGGCCAGTCTGGAGACTGCGGCCTCTTGGCTAACCAAACACTAGGTCACAATTTTGACAGCGAGGACAGAGACATCTTCAGAACGATGGCAACGTGACATCTTCACGGCAATAGTAAAAGCGCAGCTGACAGATGTTTCCTTTGATGGAGACAGAAGGAGAATCTCTGGGGTTACAACATAGGAGTGAAGGAAAAACCTTTAACTCCGGGGGCCAACTGTTTATCCTCCCCAGACGCACAAAAGAAGAAAGGAGTAAAGTCTCGTTTCCTTGGTTCCCTGAGCTGAGCTTGGCAGACGGGTCTATTGTAAAGCAAATCTGCATAAAGTGTGACGCTGGGGGCTTGTTTAAAACCCACCGACAGCTCTCACTGCCAGCTCCCTCTTAAAATATGTGGCCTTCCCAAATGTACTACAGGTCGTAGCTGCCTCTGTATGGGATAAAGGTGTTGGTGATGTCACACTTGTCACTTGTGTGTCACGTCTGCTCCAAGTGTAAACTGAGACTTTTGCAACAGGAAATCAGAAAATGAGACTGAAGGACCTTTGCGTATTAGTTATAGTCTCTTTAACATTGAAAAGTTCACTATAAATCCAAATCCACCTATTTGGGTGCTGGAGTCTGGCAAACAGGCCGGGGGTAACCTAAACGGGACAGTCAGTGCTCTAGAGCGGTGGTCCCCAACCTCTTTGGCACCAGGGACCGGGGCTCCTATGAGAATCTAATGCCTGTTTATCTGAGGTGGAGCGGAGGCGGTGATGCTGGCGCTGGGGAGCAGCCTGGTTCCTACCAGGCCATGGCCTGGTAGTAGCCTGCAGCCCAGGGACTGGGGACCCCTGCTCTAGAGCCCAAGTGCTCAGTCTGTGATGGACACAAAGGGGAGGGACAGCTGGCCGCTGATCAGACACAGAATTGCTGTTTCAGTGCAGGCGCCAAAGAGCGATAGTTAAGGGCAAACGGCCCTTCTACTCATGGTTTCGCACTGGCCTTAAGGGGAGGGATACAAGAGAAAATTCCAACTATGCCGAGATTGCACAACTTCTTACATCACAGTGGGAGGGTCCTCGGCTCTGCTGGGCCCCTGTGAGGGAGGAGGTGCTTCCTCACTGACTCTGGTTCCTTATAAATCAGCTTAATGCTCTGCAGGTCTGACCTCTCAGGAATAAAAAGAAATTCTCCAAATGAAGACCCTTTATATACTGTTTGGGGAAAGGTGGGGCAGCCCCCCAGCCCGGGGCAAACACTGGCCACAGATGAAAGTGCCTGGTGGTGCTGGGCGCTGCCCCCAGGGGAACAAAGCCTGCTTTGTTCTTTGTACCACTGCTGTCAACACCACATGGAGCAAGGAACCAAACCAGAACCCGATCTCACACTGACAGCAGCCCGCCGGTGCTGGGCACTGCCACACAGCCCCCGCCTGTCCCCGAGGAGATCTGAGGGCTGACAGCACAGGGACAGCAGCCCTGCTCCTGCTTTTTCGGGGTGTACCTCCTGAGCTCTCCGGGGCTGATGTGCTTGGTTCAGGGTGAAACCTGGGAGGTGAGAGGGAAGGTACCTGTGTCATCTTCACTCAAAGGAGGGAGGGAGGGGTGGATCCAGCTGCAGGCTGTCACCGGCACAATTCAAGTCCCCTGACTCTGGGATCAGTTCTCACAGCCAAGCAGTGGAAGATCATACATTTTGTTTTAAAAAACCACCTTTGTTCCAGACTTGCTTTTAAAAGCTTAGCCTCAGGAATATTTTTTATGAGCTCTACTACAGGAAAGCAAATCCCCAGAGAACACCCATCACCTATATTAATTTCTTGGAAACCTTGGAGGAAAAGGGTCAGGAAGTGAGGATGTCAACTTCCTGAATAACCTTCTGCTTGTAGTTTTCGACTCTCCCTGGAATGGCGCCTTTTCTCTTAAATTAGAACTACACATCTTTCATCACCACCGTGACCTTTCGCAGTTCCTTCTCCTTGGTCTGTGGCAGAGATTCGAGATCCCCACCCTCCCTGAGTTTCTACCACAGCTCGCTTTGGCGACTGGCGATGCCTCACAAAACGTGGGGAAGCAGTGACTCAGGGGAAGGACTTGGGCTCGCCCCAAAACAATCACTCCCACAACGAGCTGTCTAGGGCCTCTTGGGATTCTGCTGTGTAAGTCATCAACAAAATCACTTCTCAGAAGCATCCTGGGAAGATTCCTGTGGAATGTGGGTCTATACGGAAGGAGTGAGACAAGGAAGGAAGGAGGGAGAGGGGAAGGAGAGCGGCTAGTGTGTGTTTATCTTTGTTTTACCAAGATGCCTCTTAACTCCGCGTCTGGGCACTTGAAGTTCAAGAGCTCTATCTGATCTCTACTTCAAAAGGACGAAAGGATAGGAGCTACCACTACTTTCGAGTAGCTTGTTTTTCTAACGGGAGGCCCTGGAGAAACCTGGGCAGCTTAAGGTTCTGCCCAGCATTCTGAACTCTGACCTTCGAGTCCCTTCGACAATTGTTCGTAGACACTGCTTGAAAACATCTTCGAACGAACTCGTCAGCAGACAGTTCTGCAAGGAGAGAAAGGAAAAGATTTAGAGGATAGACATTTGGTGTTTATTCCCTTGTTTAACGTTCGTTAGATGACCCTGGGTATCAGCTCTTGCGCTAGGAGTTAAAGGAGATGCACGGGGGAACAAATCTGTCCCCAAGGAGCTGTGTTTGGCTGGGGGCAGGAAAGGAGACGGGGGAAGAATTAATCCTCTTGAATATAAGCCGAAACATCAAAAGGACAAGCATTTTGAAATCTTTCCTGTGGAAGGTAAAATATCCTGAGACAAAGGATAGGAAACATGTCTGGGAAAGGGCCATTTGTATGAATGCATCAAGGACAGCAAGACAACAGTCATCAAGCCGAGGGGAGCAGCCAGGTGAGGCCCTTCCACAATGTAGCCCCGTGACCCCCAGACACCTGCATCAGTGCTGGCGCTCCTGGGCCTTAGCGGCGGGTGTCATAAATAAAGGAACACGAGGACTCATATATTTGTATCTCCCTTCCCCAGCTTCCAATGGCTTTGTGTTGTGGTGAATTAAAGCCCTCGAATTCAACACCTTTATAAAAAATGCCCAGCTACAATGTCTTTCTCATTAGCCACAGGGATTAGTTGCAAAGTAAACTCCAAGAGATGAAAATAACAGTGAGGTCTCATCTGAATGCAAGTCTCCACAACCCCCCATCCCGACCCGTCACTCACCTCAACCTGTTCATGCTTAGCATCCAGGAAAGGGCCAAACTGCAAATAAGCCCAAAGAAAGAAACAAAGGTACCAAAAGAATAAGTCAGAACCACACATGTCCATGAGCACCTTCGCATAACCTCTCCTAGCAGTGCTTTGCTCAGCGCCCATCTGTCCCATCGAGGCTGCCTGCAGGGCCTGGGACAGTTAGCAGATGGGCCGGGGGCACGCAGCCAAGATCACAGGCAGAAAGCGTGAGCCCTGGACAGAGGCCACCAGGGCCCCATAACCAGTGGTACCGCCTCCTACAATGCCGGGCTTTTTCCTGACTTTCTAGACCTAGCAAGGGAAATCTACCGTCATGTGAACCGTAGTGCTTTGAGCTTTAAAAGACAGTGAAGGGTGGCAAAAAATGTCACGCTTTTGGATTAACTGAAGGCATGTAGGCTGCATACACCTCTCTAAAGATGCGGACTAAGAGTAAAATATATTTTCAAAAAGGAGAAGAATCTGATGTGCTTCCTGAGAATTTAAAGCCACACTGGACCTCTCTCTATGGCCAACCCCAGGGTTCCCCACTGGTGCCTCCCAGAAGGTGCCCTGGGAGGGCCTCCTACCAGGATGCAGATGTCTGGCTGGTCGTGGTTGATGATGGTGATCAGGTCGAGCAGGGGGTCATATGTGATGCTGTCAGACGTGGTGTATGGTCCACAGGCCACCAGGACCATGTTCTGCTCAAAGTCTAAGATAGAAAGGACCGTAAGGCGTTGATTAGAAGATACTGGGATGGTGGGAGAAAGGACAGTTAGGGAAAATGCCTCAGAGGTCAGATTGAGAGTCTTCTGTGTGCGACTCTGGGAATCCAAGATGAGGAGACCTCATCCCCATCTTCAGAGAATCCCGTCAGCTGGTGCAGACAGGCAGGTACGCAAACAACTGGAACACGTGTCAGGCACGTCACTAGCAGTGCACATGAGCAACGAGAGGAAAGTGGCAGGAACTGATCAAAGTGAGATTTGGTTATGGCATTTTCCTTACAATTCTTTTATTGTGTCAAAATATATATAACACAAAATTTACCATCTTAGCCACTTTAACATGTCAGTGGTATTAAATGAATCATATTGTTATGCAATCATCACCACCATTCATCTCCAGAACTCGATTCTTATAAAACAGAGACTGTCCCCAATAAACACTAACTCCCTAGTGCCCCTCGCCCGGCCCCCACCACCCACCATTCCATTGTCTGTCTCTATGAGTTTGACTACTCTATCTCATATGAGTGGAACCATACAGTGTTTTCCTTTTTCTAACTGGCTTATTTCACTTTGCTTACTCTCATAGGTAGAATTTTCCAGAGAAAGGGCAAGGCAGGGTCCTGGAGAGCACTGTGACTTGAGAGAGCTCGGTGTGAGGGATGATCTGATGGCTCAGTGTGGCTGGAGAACGTGGTATACTGAGGAGTCCAGAAAGACAAGCCGGGGTGCGAGGCTTGGAATGGCAGACTACCGCGTGACGGGGTGCGGGGCCTTGTGTTCTGGCTGCCCATCGTGCATGATCCTTTTCCCCACAGCATCTGCTTTCTTTTTGAAAGACCAGCCCTCTCCTCCATAAAGCAGTCTCAGGGGGCTGTAAATCAGGTGCACTGTCCTCCCCTAGCCAAGAGGGCAGGCATGTGACCCAATTTCAGCCCTTCGCACTCTCTTCCTGGGTTCTGAAATCTCAAGGTGAACTATCCAAAGGTAGAAAGCATGTTGGAGGTGACCTGTTCCAGCAGAAGTGGCCAGAGGAGACAGCTGGGGAATCGCTGCTACCTGGACACCCAGAGTTGCTGGGTCCTTATCCTGGTTCTCAGCCTAGATTTCTAGCCGCCTGACCAGTCTGTGAGACAACTGGATTTCCCTGAACTCATTCTTTTTCCTAAGATAGTCTGTACCAGTTTCTGCAGCTTACAGCAACCAAATCCAAAGATCCTGACCTCTTAACACGTGGTCGTTAGTTTTCTGTGGCTGCTGTAACAAATTACCACCACCTTAGTGGCTTAAATTAACACACATTTACTGGTTTACAGCTCTAGGGGTCAGAAGTCCTAAAATCCAGGTGTTGGCAGGGCTGCCTGCTCCTTCTGGAGGTTTGAGGGGAGAATCCATTTCCTTGCCTTTTCCAGTTTCCAGGGGGGCTGCCTGCATTCCTTGGCTCACGGCCTCTCCTCCATCTTCAAAGCTGGCAGCCTAACATTTGCCAATCTCCCTGAAGCTGCTCCTTCTGCCTCCCTTTCACAGGGACCCTGTGATTACGCTGCCCCCATAATCCAGCATAACCACCTCCATCTCAAGATCCTTAATCACACGTGCAAAGTTCCTTTTGTCATATAAAGTAACATAGTCACAAGTCCCGGGATTAAGGATGGCGGGTCACTATTCACCTACCTGGGTGATAATACCATGACCTGAGACAGAGAATTCAAGGGGAGGAGAGTAAGTTTCATGCAGGGAAGAGGACAAAGTTGTTTGGTTCGGAGGAGTCTAAAGGAGATGTGATCCCAGGACAACTAGCAAGTGGCGGGAGGGCAGGGCCCGCGTCTCTGTCTCTGTGACTGCCTCACTTAACACCCTGCTCACACGACGTCTGTGAACAGCACATTCGACTGCTTCCAAAGGCTTCCCGGGCACACGGCTCAGGCTCTGGGCATCTCGGCCATGTCACTTCCTTTTCATTCTTTGAAGTTGATCTGATACCACCACACTACTCTTTCTGCCATAAACACATATTTTCTGATAGAACGCACAACATCATAAATTCCTGAATTTCATTCCGGATTTGAGGTCGCCTCCAAGAATGATCTCATACACTATTCATGTGTATAGGGTGTTGACAATATGCTAGTGTTGGCTGTCTCGCTGTAAATCCTTAAC
>NW_006435764.1:5741597-5768925 GCF_000325575.1 Pteropus alecto
TAAAATATTTAAGCAACGTTTGTTAAAATTTCTTTTTGTCTTTTCCCATCTAGATTAGTTACCGAATAACTCTAGGCTTTCTTAGAAATTCGCCTAATTTTTAAACCGACTTTTTACTCTGGGAGAACTTTAGAATTGTAGAAAAGTTGCGAGGATAGTACAGAGTTCCCAAGTGTCTACCTTTCGCCCAGGGTTCCCTAACGGCGACGTCTTTCCTAACTACAGTGCAGCTGTCAGGACAAAGGAACTAATGCTGACGCATCACTGCTAACTACTCCTGGCTTTATTTGGATGTCACTAGTTTTCCCTCGAATGTCCCTTTTCTCTTCTAGGGTTCCATCCAGGATTTGACATTGCATTTTAAGAAATTGTTTTTTAAACAGCCCCTAGTTTTCCTTTTTCAAAGCAATCTGCAAATACCTGTGAAACGTTCGATTTGAATGACATGCCTCGTGTACTCAGGACCCAGGTGTAACACTGACCAAGCTCACGAGGCCCAGACCCCTGGCCTTCCACAGGGGGCCTGCGAAGCCACCGTCCGCAGTGGCCCCCAGTGCCCTCAAGGGGCCCTCGCAGCTCCCGTGGCTTTCTGAGGGCCCGAGGCTCTGCACTCCTGGATCCTTGCCCACCTCCCTCATTGTTGGCAAAACGACGTTGGAACCAAAACTTACCTCCCTCCTCTTCGGTGGGCTGATAAAATGGAAGTGGCACACCCTTGAAAACAGGAAAAAAGCTAAGCTGCGGTCTTGCCCCAGGCACCGCCGTTTGGAGGGAAAGGGGTGGGCACCCAGTGGGGGCATGTTTGTAAGCGTCTTGCGCCTTGGAGCTAAAAGCTCAGAGCTGATGGTACTGCCATTTTTCTACATTGCTCAGAGTGGGAAGAATTCTAGAAAATGGGAGGTCACAGCAAAACTCTTAAAACACCCAGCGAAAAGTGGGAGCAGAGTGTCAGTATCCTAGGCAAGGAGGAGAGAGAGCCGGTACCTGTTACTTTTCCCTGCATTCGATGAAAATCTGTGGAAAGTAATTGCCTAGAGCAGAGAAGGGTACGCTACGGGCCAAATCTGGCTACCACCTATTTTTGTAAATAAAGTTTTACTGGCACACAGACACACTCATTGCCTTACAGGTTGTCTGGCTGCGTCTGTGCTATGTTGGCAAAGCTGACATTGTGATAAGACCACACGGCCTGCAAAGCCTAAAATATTGACTGTCTGGCCCTTTACAGAAACAGTTTGCTGACCCCTGGCCTAGAGACAGGTTCCCACGCTAGAGTCAGAGAACTGAGAAGCAAAGAAACAGGCTCTTAAAGAGGACAGAGAACTGTGCATCCCACCCCTGCGGCAAGCCCGGAGGAAGGGTGGGGACCGCCGTGGTACCTCATAGAGTTTAGTGGCAACGAGTTTTCTACCAGTCGTGTTCATTCCTTCCATAATTACAACCTGAAAGACAAGAGCAAAACAGGGGAGATAAACGAGAGGTCAGGAATAAATTATTTTGATGTAGTTAAAACTATTGTCCAGCTACTCTCATTTTGTAATCGTAAACTTGGAGGCATTTTTCTAGAAAACAAATTAAAGGGGTTGTATTAATAACGATAATTATGCTTTATACGGATGACCTCATTTTCACAACTGTCCTATGAGGTAAGAATTATTATTCTCATTTTACAGATGAGGATACTCTGGCTTAGAGGGTAAGTAATATAGCCGTAATCACATACTTCAGGGGGAAGAGCTGGGATTCGAACCTGGGCAGTCAGATTCTAGAGCCAAGGTCAGAGCTTATGAGGGAAAATCGAAATCCCTACACCAGTGTCCACTCTCGGGCCTGTGCTCCAGCCACGTCTCAAGGCACCAGCGGTCGGAAGCAAGGAGCAGCTGGCCAGTGATGGAATGCTCATTCCTGGAGCCCCAGCCCACCACACATACCGTAGGGTAAGGAGCACGCTCACATCCCTCGCACCTGTCCAGGAAACAGAGAGTATTCTCTGAGCTCAGATAAATCCACTGGAACTTGAGCGCCGGAAGAATGCTCCCGGTCCCCCTCTAGAATCACCGACTTGTTGTTCAGCTTCCCGTTGCTATCACAGCCAATCTGGCCCAGCAGAGTGACGGGCTCCTACCGAAGGAAGGTGGCAACGAAAGAATGACACAGTCTTTGGGACAGAGGGTCAGAATCTGAAGTCAACAGGGTGAATAGGAAAGCAGATAAGAAAATGATGCCTCTAAATAACAACAAACATTATCTTGGCCAGGCATCACTTTGACCCTGAGATGACCACAAGCATCATCATTGACTCTCAGGGGCGTTAGGGCTCTTATAGGGCTTCTAGTCTGACCACCAGTGCTTAAGTCCCTCTAAGTGGCTGCCTTAAGCTTGAGCACCTCTAGTGAAGCAGAACTTGCCTCAAGATCCCACAGCAGCCTGCTGCGTCTCTGGAGAGCTACAACTGTAAATAGCTTAGGTTTATCGAGCTCACTAAAACCCAGGCGTTGTTCTAAAGGCTTAACTCATTTAGTCCTCACGACATCTGTGAGGTGGATACTACTGCTGTACCCATTTTACAGATGAGAAAAATGAGCAAGAGACATCAGCTATTTAGTCGAGGTCAAACAGTGGGTGAAACCTGAGTCTGACACCCAGAAGATCAGCTCTAGAGCCATATCCTTAAACCACACATCCTACCTCCCCTTAACAGGAAGTTCTTTGTTAAACTGAGCTGAAATTTATCGTCCTATGGCTTCCTCTGTCCTGTTTCCACGCCTGGGGGCAAACGAAGGAAGCCTAATCTTTTCCCACAAGATTGTACTGTATATCCCACCTCCCCCAATACTTCCTCCTAAACTTCCTTATATGACATGGTTTTGCATATCTTCCCTAACTGGTCATTCTCTGAATGCAAATATATGACATACAAGTACCTTCAAAAATCTTCCAGAACACATCTCCCCATAGATTAAAAAATGCTCTAGAGAGAAAGCACTGGTTACACGTCAGATTAAACCACAAGGGATGATACCACGGGCAGCAGCTGGTCCACAATAACGGGGAGCCTGCGTGTGACCATTTCTGGAACGCCCATGCTTGCTGTTACCCTCACATCTTGATGTCTTTAATCTTTGCTTCTATGTAAGACCCGAACCCAAGTGCAAGGAAAATGACTGTCTCTGGTCACAAAACCAGAAAGCACCTGTGAGTCTTCCTTCAAAAGGACCCATTTTACCAAATCCATCCAGGATATATGTTCTCACTAGAACATCTGATGACGCCGGCTGATATAGCCAAGAAGTAGAAAAGGAAGCAAAAGGATGCCTTTTCACCATGGATTTAAAAACGCAAGTTAGGAGGAACAACTGGAACGACACTTACTTGTGCTGGAACTAGAACAGGAGCAAAAGCCTCGATCTGGTAATGTTCCTTGAGTTCACTGCCAAGTTCTTCTACCTTACAGGTCAGAACTGAAAGCCCAAAAGGGAAAGTGTTGTGTTTAAGACATTTCGCTTGCTAAGAAGAAAAAATACAGCGTATTGTCAAACACGAAGGCTAGTCATTTTATAGAAGCAGAAAGGCTGCTTAGGACATCTGGCCAAATGATACTTTCTAGATCCCTAGCCAACTTCCTGATACTTGGCTTCTGAATCCAGTCTTCCTCGGCCACCGGGGAACACGTGGCACAATCCCAGAGTCAACACGGACCCCTACCCCCGGCCTTCCTGGAACTCAGGTCATCAGTGAGGATTATGGGAAGTCAAGGGCAACCTGGACAGTCTTCCATTCTTCACAAGGAAGAAGCCATAAGTGTCTCTGCTTCCTTTAATACTTCGACTGGCTTCCTTTACACAGTTCAAATGGTTGTTACTGGGAAATCGTTCTGTGCTTTTCTTTAGCAAAAGGAAGTGACTTGGGAGAATTACTGAGCACATCGTGTCATGTCCCTGCACTAACGGGGACACCCAGAGGATATCTACCAACTTAAATATTCAAAGGCAACCTTGGAACCTGTTCTACAGCCTAGACGAGGCTTTGCTACTTACTCAATACCCTTCCAGGTGGTTCTACATCTTCCAGAATTTCAAAAGGAAAAACAATCACCTTCTCGAATGTCTGGCAGCTTCTGAAACATTGATTTGTAGCTCCCGGTTAGTGACTCTGGACACCCCAAGACCTTTAGGCTGATGATGCCGGCTCCTCCTCTCCCGGACCAAGACACTCCCTGGGCCGAGCCGAAGGAGGTAACCACTTCTCCTCGGTTATTCCTCGAGTTGTATTTCTGAGAGGGAGTAGCACTGATGGGAAGCGAAAGAGATTAACAGTACTGTGTTCGTTTACAAAGGGCAAGAGGAATAAAATAAGGTTACCTTTCGCAGATGGGGGCTGGGGAAATGTCAAGCTGGCCTCGCATTTTATAAATCTAATCAGCTTAATGGGGTTAGACATACCCGGATCTTAAAGGAATTTCAGGAATGAGGGGCTGAGTGATATCGAACGTGTTTAGAGACGGAGACATATTTTAAAAGGTCATTTTCCTGGCACAAAACTGAACAAAACTCACTCTGAACTGATGAAAAAGCAAGTTTCAAGTACCATTTTCTTTTCTTTTGTATGAAGATTTAGCATTTATCAGAACAGTATCAGAGCCTGGAACCGTGGATAAGCCAAAAGTTGCCATGCATGTATATGATACTTCACAATATAGTTTAAGGTAGGAACAATGAAATGAAGTGAAATAAATCAGCTTTCCCCCGTGTCCACGGAGGTGGAGATGCAATGAATCTGGTCTGCTGCGAACAGCAGTTCCCAGTCTGAGGCTCAGCTGACACGTTCTCATGTTTCCACTCCCTGGCTGGCAAATTACACCTCCAAGAACACTTAGATGCTGCTATCCACTTAGGTGACACTGAGACAGTGAGGTCTTCTAATGCTTTGGTTGTGAACATAACTCACGGAGAGGTCTATTTAAAACAGGTTTCATTTAATGCACCAAAACTCTGCAGGAGCCAGTTTTAGGTGGGCACTCCTGCCAATGGTGCCATAATTCCTTCTTCCCACGGAAAGGCTATAGAAAATGAGCTCCATTAATTACCTCTATCTCCAGTGCTGCCTCTACCCGAATAATTGAGAAGTTACTTTCATAAATTACAAAACCAGTTTCTGATGTCAGCTTTATTAGCATGCATTTAAGAATGACTAGGCAAAGTATTGCTGGCTTCTCCGAGCCCCTCCCTGCGAAGCTCTGTGGGACATCCATTGGGGCCGGCCTTTAATGCAACCAGACTTAATGCAACCAGACGCTCACACGAGGTCAGCTGTAAACAGACCTACGGGTCACACGAGGTCAGCTGTAAAAAGACCTACAGGTTTCAAAGGATTGCTTGCATAGAGAAGGAGCTGTTGGAGCAGTGCTGGCACCCATGTCGAAACCATCTCTATACACCAAGTTTCAAAGATGCTCTTGTAAGTCTAGAAAGGTGGCTTCCAAAAACAGTTTGAGAACTCCTCAAATTAGCAGCGGACCATACTCAAGTCAAACTGTCCTTCAGAATCCAATGACCGCTCATCTTAAACGACTGCTATCGCCTCCTTTCTAAAGTGACAGAGCTGAAAAATCTTAAATCTCTGCTTATTCTACAAGAAGTGATCCAAAGCAGAGGAGGTGACTCCAGGCAGCTAGTATTTCCCTAAATGGTTAACAATACTGTCCCTAAGCCTCATCCCGACGTGGCAACACCTACAAACCTTTCTTCCGCTCAGTACGGCCCTCACCTATGGATTCTCTAATACGAGACATGTCACTTACGGAATTCAAAAACTCACGGACAGAAGTGGCAGCAGGGATAAAATATCAATGAAGTCAGTGTGGATTCACAGTGACAGGAAAACTCTCAGAAACTACTTGTAACCTGAGATGGAACGATAACCAGGTTACGCAACATTATAAACAAAGATATGTGTCTTTATTTTTTTTTAAAAATAAATACTTTAGATGAAAAAAAGAAAACCAAACAAACTCAACAACACACGAACTAACAGAAGCAGGCAGGGCCTGCGGGGCACTCAGACTTCTGAATAGACAGGTTGTTTTCAGAACAAGCTATCTGTTCCTGATCTAGGAAACGAGCCCCAGAAAAGTGGGTGGAAAGTGAGCTTCCTTAATTACTGTAAGAAACAGTAATTTTCCACACAGGAAGAGAAAGCAAGGAGAGCAGAGAGCAATAAACTTTCTAGCCAGTCACAGCGGAGGTACTGGTCCACCGAGTTTAATAAGTCACTCTGTAGTCAGCCTCCGCCAGATAACCAGAGGAAGGGGGTGCGGCTCTTTGGCAGCTGAATTAATTCTCATCATACCTTGGAGAGAAACTCGATGGTGAGAGGAGCTGGTGGGGGCTGCGAGCAGACACTCTCCTTTTGGTTAGGGGGGTTTCTGGGGTGGTGACAGCTCGCTTCTGAGAACCCTAGAAACAAAACAAAAAACAAAACCCCAGTCACTCTAGACCCAAGTTACAAATTAAATGTGCAGTTCCTTGGAAAAAAAAGGAAAATGGTGCCCACACGAAGGGCACGAAATAGGACTGGGCCTTCGGGGCCCACCTGCCGTGCATAATCCATAGAGAACTCTCCAGTGACCGTCACCCGGCGTTCATCAGAATACTGTCCCATTTTGAAGGCAATTATGAAAAAGTGCCAACATTCCCGCAAAAAGACTGCGAATCAGGTGATCTGTCCTGTTAAATCATTCACGTGTTCACTCTCTTTTCCCGCCTCGCTTTGCTTTTGGACAGGTGTGAATTTTATAACGCATGCGGTTTTAACCTGCATGGAGGAATTCCCAAGAAGGGACGGGACGATGTTACCACTAATTTTGGCAAAGTCTACCACACATTTTCAAAATTAGAGAAGGGAATGAGTCCAAGCAGATAATATGGCTGAGCTCATACTTGGACAGTACTTAGCAAACACCTCATTGTTGGTCACTTGTTTTTGGTTTTTCACTTACTCATCAACAGGAATCCAAAGATGTGTCCAGCATGGAGGATGAAACCCTCAGTCCAGTGACCTATTGCTCCCCAAAGTCTAGGAAAACTGACTGACAAGGTAAGGCAAAATCCTTGCCCTGACTAAAATCGAGAGGCCAGCAGGACTGCAGAGGCTTTTTCTGCCCTTGGGCTCCTCCTGGCTGTACATCGGAGTTATGCCAACCGAACCGGGCGCTGACTGTGGCACAGAGTCGAAACCATCATTAAAGGAGCCAGAATGGAAACCACATTTTAAAAGGCTCTTAGGCTATCACCCTATACAATAACCATTTTTCAATATTCCTTTCTAGAATTTTAATATTTTTTCCAATTAAAAAAATACAAACTCTAATAGTTACGATCTTAGTTTAACTATAAACCTTTAAGTACGATATGATTTTATTAATTATGAGCATTTTCCTCCATTGTCATAATCTTGTTCCTTTTTGGTAGGTGTTGAATTGAATTGATATATAATAATTTACATAACAACTTCTCTATCGCTGGATGTATGGGTTGCTTGTAATTTGGGGTGATTATAAATTATGCTGAGACTCTTAAAGCTTTTCTATTAGGAGAGATTCTTATTAGGGAGAATTATCGAGTCAAGGATTGAAAAGATTTTATGGTTTTGTTGTATTTTCTCCAGCGATTTCCCCAAAGACACTTATAATATACTGTGGGCTCCAGGCCTCTAGGGCTAATGCTATATAGGGCTTATTTCAAGAGAGAGTCTGCCTCTGGTACTGGGACACAGCACAGTCTGGCACCTCAATCGTGAAACCTGATCGTGTCAACAAACCAACTGCCATTCTGCCCCTCAGGGATGTGTTCACTCCCACCAAGCTCATGAGATTCACTACTAAGATTACATGCCAGTTTATTTGCTTGTAATAAGAAAATATAGAGTGTATCTATTCTCATATCCTCGGGCAAGCACATTCTCACACCACAGATACCTAAATTACAGCCAAGGATGCCAGTGTATTAATTTACTAGAAACGGAATGTCGACAGCATGGGAACTTCGAATCCTCAGGCTAAGATCTTTTCTCCCATCAGGCAGGACACGTGGAAAGCCGAATTATAACCAGGAGATTTATGGTGAACACAGAGGCAGAAGAACAGCTGTCGACCGCACAAGTCAAATACTGAATGATAATAAGAGCACTGACATGCACCGCCGTAACAGGAGCACGCCTGCCCCGGCACGGGACGAGGGTCAGGCAGCCTCGCCCCGGCTCTATGTGTGTGGAAAGGCCAACGTCTGGCACTATGACTCTTTATCATGCTGCCCTTGATGCCCGGTCTAACAATGATCGAGCAGCTTCCGTGTGATGGGTGCTGTTCTAAACATCTGACACATCTCTAGCCCAGACCCATATATCTCCTCTGAGCTTCAGACACATATTTTAAATTATTTGCTCATTTAATCCAACTCACTTAGCTCTGAGCTTATGGTCACACATTCTGATTCGTAACTGAGCCTCCCAAGTACTTTCGTGGCAGGAATGGTCCTCAACGTGGTATTTCAGTCACTAGAAGGGTATATACTTCCAGAGTAAATGTGCATCTGCCTCATGCATCAGTCTACTGAGAACTGGGTTACCATGAGTCAATTCTCACAAATGTGATCAACTCCAGATATACAAGTAAATGAGATCAGTTCTGGAGCTGTGAAGTGGTCAGTCAGATCAACATTGTCCCACTAGGTACTGCAACTGTTTGACGCTACCAGGAGTGCCAGCCAACCGCTCTCTTTCACAAGGTCTGTCGTTCAGCAGCTATTAACGAGCCACGCACTGGGAAAACAGCAGCAAATAAAGCCGTCTCCGTCCTCAAGGAGCTTCCATTCTAATGGAGGGAGACACACTAAAACGCAGAGTGAATATATGACGTGTCTCAAGGTCGTCAAGTTCTATGGAGGAAAACAAAGCAAGGAAAGAAAATAAAGGAGAGAATGAGGAGGGGGTTGCTATCTTAGGCAAGTTTGTTCCCTCTCTTCAAGGGGACATCTGAGGTGGACACGTTTGGTATGTCTGAAGAATAGCAAGGAGACCAGAGTGAGGAGAAGCTCAGATAGAACCTCACACACCCAGGCTTTGAACGATCCTAGGGAAGATGGAGAACTAGGAAAGAGCAGTAGCAAAAAAACCTGGCCTGACTTTCATTTGAAAGGAGCTCTGGCTGCCGTGTGGAGAATCGGTTAGAGGTGGACAAGGCAGAAAGAGGCCAGAGGACCCGTTAGGAGGCTGGTCCACTCACGCAGAAGACTACAGTGCTGGGGACCTGGTGGTGGCACTGGAGGTGGTGAGGGGCCCCGATCCTGGGAGGGCCGATGGGACTAGCGGGTAAGGTGGATGTAGGGTGTGCGAGGAAAGGAAGACTCAAAGAGGTCTCCAAGGTTCCTGGCCTGAGCAAATGGAAGGGTAAAGGTGCCTTTTGCCAAGATATGGCTTTGGGGGACCATCTTCAGAGGGAAAAATCAAGTTCTTCAATGAGCTAAGTAAAATCTCGTTATTTCCTTTAATATTATAGGCACCTGGTTTTGTGTTAGCAACCACTCAGGGTATATTTTTAGCTTTTCCATAGGCACACTTAAACTACTTACTTCCGTCTTACGATGTAATTTACTTTGAAAAATTAAGGCTTATTCCATGTTTATATCGATCTCCACAAATTTATTTAGTATAAAGACTAACTAGTATTACTGAATACATTGATTTGGGCTTGGCAGTTTACATACTCATTTCACCTTCAAGCCCTCTGAGAAAGGAGATTATCAGCCGCTGGCTGCGAGCTTCTGGAGGGCAGAGTCCCTCTGGGCCTATTTCATTCACTGTTTACCCAGTGTCTAGCACAGCACCTGGCATGTAGTAGCTGCTCAGTAAATAAATGAATGAATCCTAATTTTATAGGTGAGGAAACTGCAGCTCAGAGAGCTAAAACAACTCACCAAGGTCACCTGGGTCTTTTGATTCAGGCTCCGAGGGCAATGCTTTTCCACTCCCACACTCTCTCACACTGGATCCAACACTAGAACTGGATTATTCAACAATAGTACCTCCACTTGATAAAAAAACTAAGCAACCATTAAAAAGAGTAGTTATAGAGAATCTGTATTTATAATAATTTTATGATAACTGAAAAAAGCAAGATAACCACACATTCCTAAAGGCTGTCATTACATGAAACCACTTACGCATACGAGCGTCAAGGAAGATGCGTAAGTGGGAACTGTAGGAGGAAATACATGGAAACTGTGTGAGTGGTTACTTTTCTCTCTCAGAACTTCAAATGTTGTGACATTTTTAGAATAAGAAAAAAACACCACTTGTAGGATACAATTTCTAAACACCGCGGACGCACCTTGGAGGGTGTGGAATAGGCATTCAGAAGGGTCTCCTCTTCCTCCTCCACTTCGATTCTAAAAACATCGGTTAAGAAAAATCGCAATAAACTTCAACGCAAAATCTAAGGCAAGGGTTGATTAAATTAAAAATCTGACCACTCGGCACTTATTATTTGTTTTTAAATTACGCGTGCGACTTGAGATAAATCATAATACAGAACAGGTGGCTTAAGACCAAGACCTTCAGCAGAAAAGGATACAGCTCTTGTATGGAAATGATGTCTCTAGCTCCCGCGTGCCCACTGTCCTTGGAGGCACTGTGCCGGGATCTGGCCAATCTTTTGCTCAGAACCTGAGGAATAGAAAATAATAAATATATTATTCCATAGTCAAGTATTACAGGAGGTGTTCTCCGCAGCCACAAATAACAGGCATTTGAAATGTAATCAAAGACATAAAATTCCTCAAAGTGAGACTTAAGAAGATGCACACAACAGATTAAACATAAAGACTTATTCTGTGACTATTTACCTACACAACATCACAGGTCTAATAATGACACCAACTATTTGTTGAAGACCCACCACCTACTGGGCATAGTTTTAGGGGACTTACATCCATTTTCATTTAATTTTTACAATAATCCTAAATAATATGATTAGAACCACTGACCGAAGAGGAAACTGAGGCTCAGAGCCATTAAGTAGTTCCCCAGGCTCACACTGGGACTGGAAGCCCATTTTGATTTAAAAGTCCACACTCTTCTCAGTATATCGCACAGCCTGCCCTATAGAGCAGAAGTGGAGAATTATGGGATGACGGGATGAGTCTCCTTCCATCGTGTCCTTACCTCATGCTCAAAAGAGTTCAGGGTCTCTGCGGTGAGGCGATCTTTCTGCGTGCTGGTGCAGAAGGCTATGAGCTCGCCTACCATTCCCGCCTCATTCTCTCCATGCAGAACGCACAGCTCCGCCACTGTGGAGGGAAAATTGGACAAGATCTTAGTTTCTTTCTTGCAGCTTTCACCTTGAAGAGAGAAAATAATCCTCTCTTTATTCAATCCATATTTATTCAGCACTTACTAGTGCCGGTCATTGTTCTAGGAATGAGAATACAGCAGTGAGCAAAATAAAGAATTCTTATCTCCACAAAGCTTACCATTGGAGGGGGAGACAAAACGAATAAGCAAAATATGTAGTCTATTAGATGGTTAAATGTACTACGTAGAAAAATAAAGCCAAGAGAGGGATCAGGGAGTTGCGGGGAGGAGCTGGCAATTTTAAACACAGTGACTAGGGAAGGCTTCATCGAGAAGAAGATATTTAAGAGTTAAGGAAGTGAAGGAGTGAGTCATGCAGTGATTAGTAAAAGCTTTCAGACAAAAATCCTGAGGTCGAAGCAAGATCAGCATTCCACTGCGGCTGGAATGCAGCGAGGAAGCAGGAGACAGAAGTGAAAGGGTGAAGGGAATGCAGGTTGTCGGCCATCAGGCCATCACAATGACCCTGCGGCCATCACAATGACCCTGCGTAGTACCCTGAGCAGGCGGGGCAATCGCTAGGGGATCTGAACAGAACAAGTAACATGAGGACTTCCGTTGACTGAAGGGGACAAGGGCAGAATCAGGGGGACCAAGTAAGATAAAATCTGGGTGGGAGACAATGGTGGCTTGGATTAAGGTGGTGGCTGGCCGTGGAGGTGGTAAGAAGTGGTCAGACTCAGAACGATACATCCTGAAGGTAAAGCTGGTGGCACTTGCTGGCTGGACGTGAGGTCTGAAGAAAGATGATGCTGTGTTTTTAGCCTGAGCATCTGGAAGAGTGGAGTCTCTATTAGCTGAGGTGGAAAGACAGAGGAGCGACTACTCTGAGGAGAGGAAGGAGATGCCAGGAGCTTCATTTTCTACGTGTAGAGTTCAAAGTGCCAATCAGATATCCAATCGGAGGCGTCAAGTAGGCAGCTGGCCACACCAACCTGCAGTTCAGGCAAGAGGTCTGGGCTAAGATAAAAATTTGGGATTCCCTGGCAATACAGGGGTGTAAAGCCATGAGACCAGGTGAGATCGCCAAGGAAGTGAGAGTATCTTTTCACTTTTAGAAGAAATAAACCAATTTTATTGTCCATCATTATGTTACACAAAAATCTACAGATATGTAGAGAAGAAACAAATGAATAGTAAATAGGAGGGAACTAGAAATCATTTAAATTTGAATTATTTTCCGTATTAGGATGAAAATCATTTTGAAGCACATGTCTGGCTTCAGAGTAGGTTTTGATCGCTGGCCAAAGCAAGGTGTTCGGCGTCTTGTCTGCTCTGCCGGCTCCTGACAAAAGCTCTGAGGTCTTCAAGAAAAGTGATGGACGCTGGTGCTCCAGGGGTGCGCTGAGCTCCACCAACTCGTCCGCAGAAGTACTGTCCACCCCTAGGTCCGCAAGGAAACCCATGAGGTGGTCGAATAAGGTCCAGTCCAGGGAATCTGTGTTGTGTATAATTCGTGTCCTTCCATTCAGACTCGCAGGTGGAATGAAAACTCACTTCCCTGATGGAGAAAATGTCACTCTCATCCTCTTCCTGTCTAACCTCACCTTCTGGATAGTGACAGTCCAGCACAAGAGCCTCCTTGCCACCATTCTTTATAACTTCAACCATGAAGATGGGAGTCGATGTCAATTCAGGCTCCTGTTCTTCTTCAACCTTCTCCCCTTGGGAGGGCGCCTCCTCCCCATCAAATGTTGGCAGGACGCTGCTGTTAATGTTGAAAGTGAGCGCCTTCTCCAGCAACATTCCGTACCAATCCGGCTTCTGCCCTACTCACTCTCAGCTCCCAACCTCCAGACATCTTGGAGAGGGACTTACGCTTCTATATGTTCTTTACCTCCTTAATTTCATCACTCAGGAATTCAACGAAAGCTTTGTCCCCTTCGGTGTGCAGTGCATGGCAGGAGGCTGGGTCGCTGTGCAGACCCAGCGCTCACGCTGAGCTGCCTCACCGTGCCCCACGACAGCGGAGGCCGAAGCGTGGAGCAGGCAGCGCCGTGGAAGTGAGAGCATCTTGAGGCTTAGGACAGGAGGGGGATGAATCTGTAAAGCCTGAGACGTGGGGACAAGCAAAGTAGGACAAATAGTAGTGTCTGATAAGCTAAGAGAAGAATGTTTTAAAGAAGATATGATGAACAGTGTCAAATGCTGCTGATAATTCAAGATGAGAATTGAAAATTCACCATTGACTTTAGCCAGAGGAAGGTCACTGATGACCTTGAGAGAGGTAGTTTTAGTGAAATGGTATAGATGAAAAGGCTGACTGAAGTGGGTTGAAGGAGGAAAAAAAAATGAATACAGCAGGTATAGATAACCCTTTGAGATATGCTGTAATTGGGAAGGAAAGACCTGGAGTGAGAAGTGGAGTCAACAGACTATTTTAAAGGCAGGAGTAAGAACCACATTTCCATGCTATTAGGAAAAAACCTTATAGAGAAAAGTACAAAACATGTAAGAGGAGAAATTACTGGAGTGATGTCCTTAAGAAGATGAAAAGGAATGGGATTTACGACTCAAGTGGAGGGTATGGTCTTTGCTAGGAGTAAAGAAAATTTATTCATTATAATAGGAAGGAAGGCAAGGTATACAGCAGACACAGATAGGTAGGTAGACACGGCAGACACATAATGGTGGTAGCTCCTAAAAATAGGAGCAATTAGAAAATTGCTCCTATTTTTTCCAGCAAAACAGGAAGTAAGCACATCAGCTGGGTGGGACAGAAGGATGTTAAAGGAGAAGGCAGAAAACGGTCATCTAGAACAGGGGTCCTCAAGCCCCAGTACTGGTCTGTGGCCTGTTAGGAACCAGGCTGCACAGCAGGAGGTGAGCAGCAGGCCAGTGAGCGAAGCTTCATCTGTATTTGCAGCTGCTCCCCAGCACTAGCATCACCGCCTCAGCTCCGCCTCAGATTCTCAGGCATTAGATTCTCATAGGAGCACTGGTCTTTGGTGCCAAAAAGGTTAGGGACCGCTGATCCAGAAGACTCAGAGTGAACAGATGGGAGAAATTCGGTATGACTATCAAGCCACATTAAAATCCCACTGAGGTGAGTGATTATCAGTTCAAAGACTAGAATTCCACTGCCAACATAGTCCTCTGCCAACATAGGCACTGCCAACATAGTCCTCTGTGAGATGGCAACAGCAAGCATCCTGAGCTGAAGCCTTTACAAATTTGGTTCGCACAACTAATTTCTCTTGTTTTGCCTTCAAACTCATCAAATACATTTCTGACTATGATTAGGTTTCTCATTTAAGTCTCCTTTTGGGAAGAGAATGCACTGGGCATAAGAACCTGGAGTATTCTGGTCTCTCATGAGACATTAACATGCTAAATAGCATGAAAGTAACATGCTAATATTAAAAAAGTTCAAAATATTGATGAATGGTAAGGCAGCTGCACACTCATTCCATTTCTAAAACCGAGAATTATACGTCTCCCCAGATTTTGCTTCAAACAAGTCCCTACATTGCCCCAGAGCCCAACCAATACGACGGACCAATATGATGGGGCTCTGGACTTAGAGAAAGAAGACCTGGGTTCACAGACCAGCTCGGGCTATTAACTCTCCTTGTTTTGTTTCTCCATCTGTAAACAGCTGACACTCTCTAAAGTACCTTCCAAAGCTAAAATTCAGTTTTAGGAACTCACCTCAAGGGGCTCACATTTGCACAGATCACTAACTGCTCTGATGAGAAGTTTAAGGTACAGGCTGTTAAGGGAGGCGCCAGCAATAAAAGACTACATTTCAAAACTCCCAAATCGCTTGCTTTGTTAGAGGCTTAAACAATTTCCAAACTCGGAGATGCCACCAAGGCCTAGTCCCAACCTAGTTCCAATCCCAGCTTTCTGAAATTGCACTGATTTAAAATCGTGCTTCATGCACATTGATGTTCATTGCAGCATCATTCACAGTGGCCAGGACATGGAAGCAACCAAAGTGTCCTACGATAGATGATTGGCTAAAGAAGCTGTGGTACATATATACAATGGAATATTACTCAGCCATAAGAGTGAAATACTGTCTTTTGCAACAACATGGATGGACCTTGAAATAGTCATACTAAGTGAAATAAGCCAGATAGAAAACGTTGAAAATCTCATGATATCACATATGTGGGATATAAACCTAAAAGCAACAAATGAACAGGACAAACAAAGACTCATGGACATGGACAATGGCCTAGTGGTTACCAGAAGGGAGGGGGAGAGGGAAGGGGGGAGGGGGAAAATAAAAAAATAAAATGTTAAAAAAATTATGTATATATAAACTGGCACTTTTAAAAAATCGTGCTTCATATTCTTATTTTTGAGTTGGGGTCCAAGCAATACTCTGTGAGCATTTCAAAGTCCTCACATCCCAAAACTCAAAACTGAGTTTAATTCTGCATCTCACACCCACTGAGAAGTCTGATCTGGGGAAGGTGAAACCTAGAAGCGCTCTCATTATTTTAGGCGTCTGGGAATTACAAGCCAAGCGCGGACCTCGGCGCGGGTCCAGGGACGGGGCAAGGGACTCACATTTCTCAATCAGAGGCTCCTCGTACTCTAGGCCGAAGATCTGCATCTCCTCGGCCAGCTGCTGGGTGGACACGGACATGGTGACACAGGAGTGGGGGCGGGTCCACACAGCTCCGACCTGAGTCCAAGAAACCCTCGGGTGTGGAGATCGATCAGCAGGAGGTCACTCTGGTCCTTTTGCCCTCTGGGGGACCGAGAAGGAAGGTGACCAAATAGCCCAAGACCTCAGGCGGTCAGAAAGCCCCAGCGGTCAGTCACGGAGAAACACTTTTTAAAACAATGTGGGGGAAGCCTCCAACGCTAAGCATCCCAAAGACCCCAGTAGAACACGGCCGCCGGGAAAATCCCGCCAAATGGTTTGTGCAGCGCGCGCATGCGCGAGACCGGGGTTCGGCCCCACCCCTTCCGCTCCGCGTTCTTCTCCTGGTTCCCGGACTACGCTCGCGCACGCGTGTCCGAGGGCGCGTGCGCAAAACTCCGACACGCCCGCCCGCGCCGGGCGGTCGGTACGCCCTACGGCGGCTGCGCAGTTGTCTCTCGCGGGCCGCAAAATACCGGCGCGCGAAGTCCCCCGCTCTTGGCAGCGAAACCGCGTTTTTGTGCAAGGCCTGGATACCTGTTTTCCGGACGTCGCCTGCTGGGCGATGGTCCATGACGCACATTCGTCACCCTTTTGTCCTGTAGCTTGGTGCGCAGGCGCTGTCGTATATTTGTCCTCAACTGTCCCATTCTGTGCCCTGCCTCGGAAAGGATGACTTGTCTTCCCGAGCCCTCGTTCATCTTAAACGGGTGGCTTCGTTAGGGACTCTGGTTCCCATGTTTATCATCGTAGTTATCACCGTAGTCCCAGCCACAGTGATAGGTCTGTTTTTTTGGATCTGGAGCATTTTGGTAGAAAAGGAGTGGAAAGGTGACAGATGACTTAGTTTTGGTCGTTAGGTTTGGGTGCCTTTGGGATTTCCAGGTAGAGATTCCCAGTGGGGGACCGGAAGCTTGGGAGTGAAGATGAGTCACTAAGGGCAAAGAGTTTAGAGGTAAAATTGTGAAGAAGGCTTTCCCCCAGAAATATCTCCTAATTATTTGAGCAAAAACCTCTGGCTCAGCTTCGATCAAATGACCTTAAGCATCACACTCAGCTAGTGGGATGGTAAACTGGTAGCGTCTAGAAAGCTTTGGCAGCATATATCAAGAGCCTTAAAAATGTTCATTCCTCCTTGACTTAGCATTTCTTGTCCTAAGAAAAGCAGCCCAAATCCAAAGTGTTACATACAAAGATGTTTGTCATGGCCTTATTTACAATATTTTTTAAAAAAGCAAAAAACAACAACAACATGCAAAGGAAGGGGCAGATTAAAGAAAGTATGGGCTTTTCCCAAAGCAGTGATTCTCAGGATTGTACCAAAGAGGCCAAAGGCATCTAGGGGACCCCTCAGGGCATCAGATGAGAGACAGGGGCCAGGCAGGGGGAGCACCCTGTCCTGGCTTCAGTCGGGCAGTGTGGAGCACATTGTAGTCTGCATATTAACTATTGTCAAGGGCAGAGTGCTTGGGAAAACCCTTTACTAAGTCTTCCTCCTGGTGGGGACTAAGGGTGGAGGGTGGGAGTGGTCCACCTTGGTACAGGCAATAAAAGGTGTATTTGTTTTTTATTGCCGTGTAATAATCTATTACAAGCTTAGTGGCTTAAAACAACACCCAATTATTAGTCCACAGTTCTGTAGGGCACAGCATGTCTGTTCTCCACTCAGCAAGGCTGGAATCAAAGTGTTGCATTCCTTTCTAGGGGTTTCTTCCACAGCCAGGGAAACTCTGTTTTTCAAGGGCCCACGCTTTAGGTCAGATCCACCAAGATAATGTCTTTTTCTTAAGGTCAAATGATTTGGGACCATAATTACATCTGCAAAATCCCTTTACATTAGTGCCTAAATTAGTGTGATTAGGACACTATCCTAATGTGAAAAGACATTGACCCAATAGAGCCCATAAAGAAGACTAAAAACCAAAAGGGTAAGTTATTGAAACAATGGCTGGATCTGTTTTGAAATATGTAACACCTTCAATATTGGGCATGGTTTCATTTCATGTTAATTACTACAAATAACGTCTTATAGATGAGGGTAGAGTTTAAAAATCATCTGCTCAGGTTGTCAAATAGGTGAGGTATGACACCAGACCTCCATTTTTGAATCCTTTTCTGAATTATTTGTTCTCTGTTATTTGGAAGTGGCTGACGGGGTTTGATAGATTCGTTCAGGTCTCTTACAGAAAGCTGTCAAGAGCATGTCAAGACTCTCTCTCTAGAATGTGGGATTGTTTGTCATGTATCATACTCAGATAACAGGAAAAATGTCATTCTACGTCCTGTTATAAATGTTTAGTAACCATTTGGATTTCCTCTTTTGCAACTTGCATGTTTACGTCCTCTGCCCTTTGCCTTTTCTTACATAGCAGCAGGAGCCCTTCGCAGGTCATAGACCACAGGTCAGTCCGACCAGCTGCCTGTCTTGGTAAGGCTTGTAAGTTAAGAATAGTTTTTACATTTTTTAATGCCTGAAAAAAAAAAAGGCAAAAAAAAAAAATTGTGCGGAAATTATATAAAATCCAAATTTCAATATCCATAAAATTTTATTGGAACACAGCCACACCCTTGCTTATGGATAGTCTTTGGCCGAGTCTGCTACGAAGACAGACTTAAGTAGTTTCTAGAGCCTTGTGGCCCTTAAGCGTCAAACATTTACTGTCTGGCCTTTTACAGAAAATGTTTGCAGATTCCTGCCATAGACAATAGCACTGTCTAGCAGATGTGCGGCATGCATATTTTCCCCAAACTTTCACTTTGCGGTTTCTTCTGCCAAAGTTTTGTGCCTATATTTTCCTTTATGGCTTTGGGTTTCCCACTTTGCTTAAGAAAGTCTCTGCAACTTAAGCTTATGCAAATACTCTTCGAATTTGTCTTTTTATTAATTTAATCACTTTACATTTTACTTTAGATCTCTCATCTACCTGGAATTAATTTTATTTATGATGGGAGGGAAGATTTAACTTTGTTTTCTTCCAAACAACCAGTATGTCAGTTATACTTAGTAAATAAAATTCTTCTCCAACTAAACTGCACTGTGACCTTTCATATAGTAAGTCCCTATAACTACTTAGATATGTTTCTGGATTTTTATATTCTTTCCGCTGATTTATTTGTTACCTTCTCTGTGTTAATATAATAATGTTTTTATTATAGTAGTATACTTTTATTATTTATTTATTTTGGTGAAAACATATCATAAAACTTACCATCTTCACCATTTTTAAGTGTACAGTTCATTAGTGTTGTCTTTTATTTATTTTTGACACCAGTGTTGCCGGAGGCACCGCTTTGCACTGCAGGCATGTTGCCACCAGGTGATGGCAGTGTGGCACAGTCTCAGGGACTGAGCTTCTCCAGAATTGTCATTCAAACTGTCCTTCCTTCCCAGAGTCTCCACATGTTGCTATGTGAAACTAAGTCTTTCTGGATAGAGGGAGACAAGATTTTAATAAACAGAGCTATAAATCTTGAACCAATTGTTTATCGAGTTGCTGTCATGTCTGAGGCACTGGGGTAGACCTATGGTGCAGAGATGATGGGGGGTGCTGTATCACAAAGACAATAAACCCTGGGAGCCCCCGGGGCATAGTAACAGCAGCTAGAATCTACTGAGCTATCAGGGGCCAGGCGCCATGTTGGGAGCCTCTGGGTGTTATCCACACTCCTTAAAGCAACCCTAGGTGGTATTGTTGCTATCTGCTGCCAATCCCCTATCATGATCTGTTTGAAGTTCAAATATGATTATGTCAGCCCCACCCCCTGCTCTGGACCCTTTCAGTGTGTCCTGTAACTAATGCAGCTCTGCTGCCCAGAGGTCACCCAGGCTGGTGCTTGGGATACTAGGCTTCCCTTGCTTGCTTTGGTCCAGATTGGTTCAGAAGCAGGCAGGGCCCGTGGCTGCTTTCATGGCTGGATGACTTCTTGCCGTATTTACAGAGAAAATCTTTAGGAACAGAATAAAAAGTTTAAAATATTTATTTGGTGATTTGATTATAGAACAAGAATATATAAGCGGGTATGCATTTTTTTTAAAGTTTGCAAATAACCGAGGTGGTATCGAGGCTGCCTCATCCACAGCTATGGCTTCAGGTATCGTCTGCCATGAATGACTCGTGGATTTTTATCTCTAACCGGGGTCTTTCCTCTGAGACCAGAGATGCAGGCACAACTGCTTTCTTGGTGTTTCCTCTCGAGACGAAGCATCTTAAATTCAGTCTTCCGTAAACTCATTTAGGGTCTTCCCCTGCAACTCGGTCACCTTCTGGCATAGCCTGTCCCAGCAAATGACACCGACGTCCATCTAGGCGCTTATGACAGAAGTCTAGGAGTCACCTGGATAAAGCTCTCATCCCCTCCCATGACCTGTCCTGTTTATTTCCCTCTTCTCTCCCCAATAAAACCCATTTTCCTCTCTCCATCACCACCATCCTGATCCAGGATACCATCCTATCTCACCTGGATGGCCGGAATGACCTAACTGGTCCCCACAGCACTCTGGCTCCCTTCCAGTCTATTTTCTACTCCATTGCATTGCTGTTTGATCCTTCCGCCTCACCCTTCTCTTTCCATTGCTCACAGGATGTCTGAAGAACCACATCCCTATCAAGGCCTCAAGACTCTGCCCAATCTGGTCCCAGCTCCCTCTCTCTAGCTTCCTCTGGTATTGCTCTCCCACTTGATTTCGATGCTCCAGCCCCAGTGGCCTCGCTTCCATGAAAGAGCCACAGTCTCACACTGGCCTTTCCTCTGCCTATATCTCTCTTCACCTCTCTCGTTGCCTGGTACCTCCCACACTTTCTTCAGATCACAGACCAACGAGAAACTAACCCCGTCCCATCTGACCAGATCGCTTATCCTCCCTCATACCCTTTCATAACTCTTATTCTAATGGAAGCTCGGTATTATTTTTTGGCCCACACTAGAGGATGGTGGGGGCCCTGACTGTATACTCACAGTTGTGTTTCAGTGCCTGGCATGTGAGAAGTGCTCAATAAGGAAGTATGAATCAATGAATGTTAACTCCTTTAATCTTCAGAATAGCCCTAGGAGGTACACATTATTATCTCAGTAAGGGACTTGTCGAAGGTCATGTAGCCAGAATCTGAACTGTTCTCCACCCAACTCTAGAGACCACGTCACCTATCCCTCTACTGTACCTTCTTCCAAATATCTTTCTGAGTCTTGTCTGATTTTTTTAACTTCCTTTTATATAACTTGAAAATTTCCCGAGATTCTCTTGAGTTAACGAGCCTCTTCTTCTTCTTCTTCTTCTTTTTTAAAGTAATTATTGCTGTGAGGTTTTAAGAATTATCAGTAAATCGCACACGATAAGAATTAGGCCAGACAAATTGCTTTCCTCCTATTGGAGAAGAGCTTGATGTTTAGAGACTGAGCAGAATCTCTGAGGGCATTCGTGCAGGCTGTTCACTGAGCAAAAGTATCTGGCCGAATGGAGTGGGGATGGGGTGCTGAAATCAAGCCCTTGTTTGCTGACCAAGCTATGCATCCCACGGTGAAGCCGTGTCTACCCGGGGTGGGGGGTGGGGCAGGGGTGGAAGTCTTTCTAATTTGTACAAAGGCACCAGTCACTCACTAAGCTGAGTGCCCAGGGAGCTGCTTCTACATGGAGGGTGTACCTTTCTCAAGTTCACTCGAGGTGATGTATGGGTTAGGTGGCCCTGGATTATGGTCCCCTTACTTGAATGTTTTCATTGAATTAAACACTCTCTACTGCAGGAATTTAGGGGGGAAAAAGGGACTTGTTTATTTCGGGAGTACTGTGTGCAAAAAGAAAAAAATGGACGTCTAGCATCTAGACATTCTTCCTTAGGACGCGACGTTACTGTCCTTCCAGAACCAGGGTAGGACAGAGCTGGGCCCCTAGTTTTGGATGTTTATCTCATCCTTACAGCTGACATTGCGTGAGTCGAGTTGGGCCTCTATGGATCATGTCAACGTGCAAGATGAACTCTGCTTCTCTCTTTAGCAAACACTGGAGGGCAACCCAAGGTGACTCATTTTCACTGTGTTCCCCCAGCCCCTCCGCCCCCGCCAACCCCTGCCCCATTTATGAAAGAACAGCTACACCTCTTGACCCCTCTCCTTCAAGTTGGGGATGGTGGCCCAGTGGGGGTGCCGTTCCTTCTTCGACAGTTTTCACCAGAAGATCTGGCAGGAGGAGCGCTGGTGCCTCAAGCACACTGTCTTTCTTGCATGGAGGGTTAGCAAGTTTAATAAACCCAAAGGTTCTGGCTGATTCTGGGAACAGTATACGCTTTCAGGAAGACGAGACAGTATGCAAGGTAGGCTTGGAAGATGCAGCTGGCAAGAAGGCTGCTTTGTTTTTCTGTTTTGTTTTTTGGGAATTAGCTGGGTTTTTATCAGTGAACAAAGCAAATTCCCTGAATGCATGCAGGTAGCTAGCAAGTGGCCACAAAACTGTGGTGCAATTTCAGCTGTTTATATGGAGTTAAAGCTACAGTTATTATACATCCCCTACTTTTAGCAAACAGCAGATATTTAATTTGTCTTAGTAGTTACACCGAGCTTACTCTGACATGCTATTTTCATAATTATTAGGCTGACTCTGACATTCCATTCTTTCATGATTCTTTATCTTGTTTTCTTTTGACTAATGTATTTAAAGTTTATTAGTTATATCTCTTTTCCTAATCAGGTAAAAAAAAAAATCTATAACATTTTACACCTTTTTCAGATAAAAGAGGAAATTTAGCTATTTCTACTTCTGTGTGTGATACGTAAGTATCTCTTATGTCATAAAGTGACTCTTGCTTTTTGAACATCAGAAATGCATCCCATGCAGTCTGGCTTGCTGCTAAACAACAGTATCCTGTTTGGCTTATTAAATAAAAAATTATCATTACAAATCGGCTGATTGAATTTACTTTCAAACATTGACATTCTTGCTTCAATGCTTCATTGAAGGAATCTGTCAGAAAATTAAAAAATTAAAAATAAAACCGAATGTTTGGTTTGCAACGAAAAAAAAGGGAATCTGTCAGTTCTTAGTTTTTACCTGTTTTCATGAAGTTAGGCACAAGTTTGGGAAGAAAACGAACTGTCAACGTTACGGTGAAACAAAGTGACAACACAGAAACCTTTGCTACGTGTTGTCAGTGTCTCTGAGCAGCGATTTATTTGCAACAAACTAGTATTCACCCCTGAAATGCCCGAGCTCCAGGGGGCTCTGGGTGGCCCTGCAGCCCACTCTTGGCTCTCCCCACTCAGTTTCTCTCCATGTCCCTTCTCCTTGCCTGTTCCATCTCTTGCTCCCAGATGAACACTGGCCATGCAAAAGGTCTGGCTTCATGCAGACAGGCCCACTTCAAAATTGGAGAGGCCCAATGCAAAATGAAAATGCAGGGCTCCTTGTTCAAAAATGATTAAGAATTTCAGGATGGCAGCACCAGGGCATTGAACCAAATGTGGGACCCCTCTGAGCGTGGGGCCCAGTGCAGCTGCACGGGCTGCACACCCATGAAGCCGGCTGTGTTCGCAGTCATTCCCAGCTCATGCCAGAGGGGCCCTGTGCTTGAAGCCAGCCCTGGCCAAGACCGCGCGGGTTGGCTGCCTTTCTCTCAACCTGCTCTGTTTCTGCTCGATAGGTCTGTATTATAATCCTCGGCAAGTTCTTCTGTGAACCCCTGTGTTCTAGGAGAGGGGAGGGGTGTGCTAGGAACCCTAGGAGCCCTGCCTGGGGACCCAGGAGAACTGGCTGGGTTCTCTCTCCAGGTAGGGCTGGGTATGGGCTAGGATTATATAACTGATCTTGGGTCGCTGTTGAGTGAGTGCTTGCTAAAGAGAGAAGTGGCCCTGAGGTCAGGCGGCCCATGAAAGTCTGTCCTGAAGAGATAACAATGGAAGCATTATTTAAACTATGGTGTTGTCTGTGTGTGTGTGTGTGTGTGTGTGTGTGTGTGTGTATGTGTGTGTGTGTGTGTGTGTTTGTGTTTGTGTGTGTCTTACATAGCCATCCTTTCTTGCACAGGACTACTCTAGAAACTTCTGTCTAGAAATAATAAGAAATCACCCAGAAAAGTCATATTCTTTATACATTACCTTATTCGTTAAAAGTAATCAGGACTCATCACGAGAGGTGTTCCCTTGCACATGTAGGAGGCTTTATGCTCAGGGCCTCTTTGTCGATGGACTCTAACATCCCAACAGTGATGACTGCGTGCTCAAGGACAGCTGGAGAGGAAGGTGGGGGGCTGCTGTGCCTGGGGAGGATATGTAAAGGGCATCACGGGTGCCCAGAGGCAGGCAGAGGAGGTCAGGGAGTGCTGCCTGGAAGAGGTGACTCCCAAGATGAATCTTAAAGTATGACCAGGCACAGCAGCCCTCCCCCTTTCAGATGTACTGATCTGCTGAAGGCTGTGGGTTGAGAACAATGCAAATGGGAACGTTCACATAGCGGATTTTTGGAAAAAAGCTTACGCCTATGGGAAGGACTGAGGATTTGGTGCACCAAGGCCAGACCTTGGGATGGCTTCTAGAAGAGTCTCACTCTAGCTCTGTTCCAAGGGCTAAGGTGCCTAAAGACAGACCTTGGCGAAATGGTAGGTTGCAGCGTTTCCTACGCAAACCTTGATATTCCAACTTCTTTCCTAGATTGTCTTTTTCCTTGACTGTAGGGGACTGAGCACTGATCTTGTTTGATTCTCCGGCAACTCCGGAAGGGAGGGGTTAGACAAGGAAACTTGCCCAAGGCCACCCAGTGGGCCAGGATTTGAATTCTTCATGAATCTAATCTGAATTCTGGTGAAGGTCAAGATCAAGGATGTAGGCACATGTCCAACATCTGGATTAGAAATGGATCTGAGGTCAGAAGGACACTGTACCAAACCGAGATTCACCCCTCTGTGTGACTTCTGCAAAGTGGTATTCCTAGGGACGCAACCATGGGTGGCAGTTGCCATCCATCACCCGAGACTGAGTTCATCCTTGCGTGGGGAAAGAAGGCTCTGCCGTGGAGCCATTTGCCCTCAAGGAGGCAAGTCACACACACCCAGGGGGAGAGAGCTTTAATCGCGTAAGGCAGGAGAGAGTAAATGCCTCATGAGTGCAGCGCAGTGAGTTCTGGAAGTTTCTCAAGGACAAGCAAGTGGGGCTGTTCCAGGGACAACCGGAGGCAGAAATGTCACCGTAACCCTTCAGAAACACAGTGTCTTCAGGTGGAACAAGAATGAACAGAGAGGTTTTAAGGGGCAGAGTCAGCAGTGAGGAAGGAAGCATCCCTCTGAAGCGGTTTCCCCCGACTTTCTACACATTCACGATGCCCGTGGCGTCTGCTGTTGGGTTTCCTCCAGGAGCCCCAGCCCCAGTTTACGGATGACTCTGTCATGGGCTGGCAGAGCCACCATGGTCCTTGGCCGACCTCATCCCTGGTCAGTGTCAGAAGAAGCCCCGGGGAGCTGTCTGGACACTGGCTGAGATGCCACCAGCAAGTGCCAGGCTCTTGGAAGCTTAGATGGTTTCCTTGAGGGCAGAAGCTCCCAGCTGCTGAAGAGAAATCTCCTCACTCTTCCCCTCCACATCCTTCTTGGAAAGGCCTTCTCCGACTCTGTTTAAACGAAAAAGCAGATGGAAAAGTGACACGGGAAGGTAGAAGGGAGGTGGCGAGGGGCAGGTGGTGTATTCATGACATCCGAGGGTGTGTTTGTGCCACGCACAAGAATGTGTCTCCATTGTCCCAAAGTCCCTTCCTTGCTCCATTCCTGAGGTCTGGGGGCCAGCCGCGCCTGGCCTGGCTGGTTAGAACTAGACTTGGAAAAGCTGCAGGGTCAAAGAGCTTTCCCAAGAGGACCCAAGGCCAGATGCACCCAAGGTCACCCATCCAGGACTCGCCATGGACAGGAGCACCAGCAGAGACTGGAGACCGGGCATTTCCAGTGCCTGTCATCCCCTGCCCCAGGTGGAGAGTCAGCCAGCGCAGCAGGCAGGGAGGGACAGAGCTGGTGTGCCAGAGCCAGGGGAGGGGAGGGCAGGGAAGTCCCCTGGAATAGCCTTTCAAATAGCTCAAAGGCCGCCTGCCACGTAGGGCTTTCTGCCCTTTGACCAGCTCCAGCCGGCCTTTTCCTCTTTTAACCCTCCAGTCTTTGAAATGATGCAAATGATTTGGTTCCAGTTTTATTTTATCCTGGTATTGCACAGACTGGAAATTGTTTATTCTATCAAGCAGTCAGTTTTCATTATCTTTTTGTTTTAATCATCTACCTATCTTGCTGATTTATCTTGTCTATTTTTAGCTGGTTCTGTTTTTAGAACTTTTTGTTTCTAGTCTTTTAGTTCAATGGTTTAAGCCACTTTTTTGTGTGTGATTATTAACATAATCACAAAGAAACAGTTCTTTCTTCCGGTCCCAGGTCTGTCCTTTCTGCTCTTTAAAGCTTCTAGTCTTCTCGACTCTGTCTCTTGGCGTCATTAGCTTGTTGGTTTTACCTGTCGTGTGCCTGTGGGTGGGGGCTGAGAGGCAGGGGCCTGTTTCCCCCAAGTCCTGTTTAATAGATTCCCCATCCCTTGCAAAGAAGGTTTCTAGGAACCCAAAGGCAGACCATGTCCAGATTCCACTGCTGCAATGGTCAGGCTTGCTCAGCATCATTTTTCTCCCCCTCTTTAATTCCCCCCTTCCTTCCACCCCTGACCTATGGATGTTGCTGTTTCCCAGAACTGGATTTCTGAAGGTGGGGTGTCTCCGGCGCACTCGGGGGGCCTGGCCCATGTCTCCACCTGGAGCACGAACCCAGGTCCTTCTGTGTGTAAAGCAGACATACTAACCACTACACTATGAAGCTACCCTGCTCAGCGCCCATTTTAAAACTTGTCAAATGAGCAAAGATGACGAGAGCTGGCCCATTGTGTGACCTGAAATCCATGGTCTTCTTTTTGAATGTCTGAAATATAATAAAATTTGCATTAAAAACATGCTTGAGTCAGCCATGCAGCTGGTGCGTACCATGGGTGGGAAGGTGGTGGGAGGTCCCAGCTGGCCAAGGGCGTGGGCTTTGGCCTCGGTGGAGAGGTGACCTTGAAAGGCTGAAAACCTATCCCCCTACCCCTCACTTCCCCAGCGCCCCCACCAGTGGGAGGAGCACTGTGGAAGGTCACCCGTTGGAGCCCTGGAAATATCTCCAGGCCAGGCCGCCACTCTTCTGAGTCTTCCCACCATTTTAGCAGGCTTTATGGAGCACCAAGGGTCCCAGGTCCCATCCTTAGCTTCTAGACCCAAAGGCGGGCTGCCCTGGGTCTGGGAAAAGACTTAACTGAAATCTTACAAATATTTGTATTGTATGCTTCTTC
>NW_006435764.1:5768974-5777222 GCF_000325575.1 Pteropus alecto
GGAGATAATTTAAAATGTAAAGCAGTCTATGGCCATGCCACCGTGAACGTGTCCTATCTCATCTGATCTCGGAAGCTAAGCAGGGTCGGGCCTGGTTAGTACTTGGATGGGAGACCAGCTATGAAGACCAGGTGCTGTAGGTGCAAAAAAAAAAAAAAAAAAGTAAAGAGCCAGGAAAACAATAGAAAGTCACTCACACTTTGAAGCAACCACTATGTAAAGCAGTCTATGGCCATGCCACCGTGAACGTGTCCTATCTCATCTGATCTCGGAAGCTAAGCAGGGTCGGGCCTGGTTAGTACTTGGATGGGAGACCAGCTATGAAGACCAGGTGCTGTAGGTGCAAAAAAAAAAAAAAAAAAGTAAAGAGCCAGGAAAACAATAGAAAGTCACTCACACTTTGAAGCAACCACTGTCATCATTTTAGTATATTTCTTTCTCCATTTCTTGACATGAATAGGAAAATATCCTAAGTAATTATAATATACTGTTTAACAGAATATTATAAATATTCCTAGGCCAACAGAACTCTTAACCAACAACAGAACTTTGAGCTCTTGCACAATAAACCGTTGGCTATTTGGAGAGTTTACATTTTTTTCCTGGTACATTAAGCATCATGATGAATATCCTTGTAAATAAACATTGTTCACATTTCAGCTTATTTTCTTAGGGCAGATTCCAGGAAATGTCATTGCTGCTTAGAAGAATATGGAAATTATTACAGCTCATGATCGGTAATGCCAAAGAACCTTCCAGACAGGGTGCAGGAGTTTCCTCCCCCTACCCACACATCTCCTGCATTGACCAGTACTGGGTTTTAAAATCTTTCCTTATTGAATATTTAAAAATGGCATCTCCCTGTTTTAACTTGCATGTCTTTGATTATGACTGAGGTGGATACTTCTCTGTTACTTCTTACCGATGTTTCCTCCGTTGTGAATGTTCTGTTCTTACACAAGAGGATTTTTTGAACAGGGTGAGTCAACTGTTCCTTTGCTATTTGGCTCCAACAAACTGGGACATAAGCCGAGCAGGTCACCGGGACCTGGCTGACTCTAGAACCACCCCAGGCATTCAGATCATTTTGAGGAAACAGTATCTGGTCTTGTGATTAATGAAGGATCTGGACATTTACATAGAAATAAATCACTGACAAATGGAGCTTTGTCAGCCTATGAAATAAATCTGGGGGAAGTCCACCTATATCTTTACTTCGGAACCAGTGTTGTAAGTACGTTAGCACTAATCCCTCTTGGCTTGCTGTTGTCTTGGGGATGGGTAACCTGAACCCTAGAAAGAGGTCGCTTTTTTTCCTCATCTTAATCCTCGACATCCCAGGTCTGTGACCGACACGCATAATTATTTGATGAGATTAAAAATTGAGAAAAATGAGGTGGGCTCAGGAGTTCTTAAATTCTTATTGTCTGAATATCTGAAGCTCCATCTGACGGACTCGGGAGAGAGGCTCTCTCTCGCCTCCCCTTCCCGAACCTCGCCATCTCCTGCCAAACTAAAACGAGGACAGTCGTTTCTGACTCATGTTTGCTTGGACAGGCGCTGTGGGGAAGAAGCCCAGACAGGCTGCAGAAGAAGCCCATGTGTCTCTCTCTTTCCTAAGCTCCAAGAGGGCACAGATCACATGCCCTCTATACTCCACACTTAGCACTGTGTCTGCACATAATAGGAACTCAACGAATAATAATTGAATACATGAATTAGATTTCAAAAAGTCTAGATTAAACAGCAGGTAAAAGCCTCAGCCTCCAGCTCTGCAAAACCTTCCTGAGCAGCATTCACTAATCTTTCCAACTCATGACATGGCCGCATCTGGACGCGTTTCTGCCGGGATCCACTCAAGAGCGGGCTGTTTCCCCAAGCTGCTACCCCGTTCCACCTGCTAAACAAGCACCATGGTCTGCATCTGGTTTACTTGGTGACATAACTGGTTTGGGCTATGACCAGCGGAATTCGAAAGACCCTTCAGCAAACTTGTCCCTTGGCTTCCCTGAGATAAGATATCTCCTGTTCATCTTGATAGCTTGTGATACAGAAATAAAACACACCCTGAGAAGAAGAGAGGACCCCAGCACATGCAACCGGGTGCCCTGAGGCTCCCTTTTGCTGTGTGTTCTTCCTCCTACTATATTGTGTCCTTTGTTTCAGGAAAGCCTTAGATAAGCGTGCTCTGTGGAGTCTTGTCAGCCCTTCCAGTTATAAAACCCTTCGTAATTATTGGAACGGTAAAGTCAAAGAACATCTGAGGACTTCGTCTAGCCTGAAGGAGATAGGACAACCGAACGCCACTCGTGATTCTGAACTAGATCCTCCCGCTTCATAGGAGGATCCAGTTGGGGGGTGGGGAATTGGCAAGGATTAAATGGTGGTCACACGTCGACATGAATGTTCTGGCTGTGGTGGTCATATCGTGGTGAAGTGGGAGAAGGTTCCAATCAAAGCATTGGAAGGGATGTCGACAACTCTCTCACAGACGGTTCAGAAAAAAAAGTTCTTTTTCTGAAAATATTGCCTTGCTGGACCTAGAGAGTCTTGCGTTGAATGAAATGGGTCGGATAGAGAGAAAGGCAAATATCGCATGATTTCATGTACATGTGGCATCTAAAGAAAAAAAATCAACAACAACAACAACAAAAGTGGAAATAAACTCATAGATATAGAGAGCATTTAGAGGGATACTAGATGGGAGGGGAGTTGGGGGGACAAAAACGGGATTAAGAGGTACAGATGGATAGTTGCAGAATAGACATGGAGATGTAGGGCGTAGCATGGGGAGATGGTTAATAATGTAATAACTATATAAGGGAGAAGAGGGGGACTAGATTTAGTGGGGTGACCACTTTGTGAGTTATGTGGATCTCTGATCACTATGCTACACAAACTGAAACTGTGTATTATTGTATGCCAACTATAATTGAAAAAAAAATCTTTGAATTGTACAATGTAAACACAAGCAACTAATTGTCTATTATCTTTCAAAAAAATAATAACAAAAAGTTTTTTTTCTGGCACTAGCATTTCCATACATTTGAAATTGTTCCAAATCACACTCACATACATATATACAATTAAAAAAAAAATTAGCAATAGAAGCAATGCAAAATATGGGACCTCTAGGCAATTTTTGTTGAGCTTAAAAGAGCTTCCTGCACTTCCCGGATATCAGCTTTTCAATTTGTGCAAATGCTTCCTTACCCGCTGGGAAGAACAGGCTCCCAACAGAACCAACCCCATCAGACCGAATCAGCAAACAATCATAAAAAAGGAAGGCTTTGTTATCAACTACTATACAAGTTTTAATTATTTTCAGTAAATAGTCTCCAAAATTTAATTGCTTCATATTCAGTAACAGCATGCGGTAGTTTTATAATAAATTGTTCCTGGCAGGATCAAAGGAAGCTATGTTACCTAAAACTAAAATTTCATTGGGCATTACCCATTACTGGGATGTTCCTATAGCCAGGGTAAGCAAATCCGATTTTAAAAATGCCCGGGCCAGACCATTACAGCAGTTCTCTCTGTCATATTAGGAGAGGGCACTTCTCCCATCATTTTTTTTCATGTACTTGGGTCCCTAAGACAACATCTCAGAGCGCCTGCAAGCAGGCCCTGTCTGGGGTGATTGACAGGTATCTCCCCAGCACCCAGGCTACCTGGACCTATATCTGTAGGAAGAATGGGAGTCAAGCAGGTAAAGAGCAAGGTGAGCAGCATTCCAGACAGAGGGAACAGCCTCATTGTGACCAGGCTGACTGAGGGGAGGTGGGCAGGGGTCACATCCTAAGCACCTTGTAAGATTTCAGATTTTATGCTCAGTGCCCAGGGGAGGCAATGAAGGGCTCTGAGGAGGGGGTGATGTGAGTCTTTACCTGACAAGACTGTCACACTATAAGAGACCCCTCTGTGTAGAGAATAAAGTGGAGAGGGTCTCCGGTAGCTGCCCAGACGAAAGATGATGGTGGCCAGGAGGAGGGGGGTGGCCACAGGAGTGGAGAGAGATGGACAGATTCAAAATGTATTTTGGAAGCAGAATCGATGGGCCTTGCCAAGGAATATATCCTTGATCTGTGTGAGTCCAGCCTTTGTCCACAGCTCGGGTTAGATGGGGTGTTTGTGGGGGGTCATTTTTAAGGGTTGCCAACACAGTCCACCCATACAGGCCTCTGGGCATAGATGGGTTCAGCTGTGGAGTCAAGTTGGGCTCTCAGAGAAAGCTACGGATGTGAACCCTGTTACTCTCCCCGCCCCTGCTCCCCCAAAACCAAACGTCTTCACAGCCCACTGTTGCTGAGAAATGCTTTAAGAAGCCACATTAAGTCCCTTCTGGCACTTATTTTAAAAACATTGTCAAGGATTTTGCTGTCACCTCACTCAATCACCTCTCTAAGGAGACCTAGGAGAGAAATTTCTTCTAGTGCTAGTTGCTAAGAAAAGCTTCACGCTCCCCAAGGAAGTGGTATCTCTTTTTCTCTCTAACAGTAAGAAAAAAGTCCTTAATGGGGTCGCCCTGTCTGTTGCCAGGAAGCCCTGAGCCACATTCAAAGCCACGGCAGCTACATGCACCTGCCTTTGCTTCAAAGTCGCTGCCCTTCCCCTCCCCCAAGCCATCACCCCCACTTCTCTGCCAGGCTTCACGTCAACGCACATTCCCCTTACTCCTGGTCTGCATTGATTCTTATTTCTATTTCGCCATTTGTTCTTGGGTCTGCCTCTGTAGATGGAGGTGGTGGGCATGGCTGGTCCTTCCCACACAGCTCTCGCTCCCCGACCCTAGCAGAAGCTGGAGAACACTCAACCGTTTCATAGGAACCGCAGTCTGTTTGACTGCACCCCACTCCCGCTGTGCCCAGAGGCCCCTCACTCACCTCCTCTCCATCACAGCGATAGTCTCCACTAGGGGTCTGTTGCGGGTCTCAGCCAGGAAGCAGACGACCAGACCGGCCAGGAGCGAGGTGGCCCCGAAGCTCACAGGTGGCAGGATGGCATTGAACTCCCTGACTGCGGTGACCAGAGGTGCTACCAGGCCCCCGAAGCGGGCATTGACTGAGGCGAAGCCCATACCTATCTGCCTGTCGAAGAACAGTGGACATGTCAGTGGCCACGGGCTGGACACTCCCAGAGGGCCAGGGGTGCCCGGGAGGCAGAGCAGGAGAAGGGTGTTGCTTCAGCAAGCCAGCAGGTGTCACCAGAAGTGCCAGGGGCTCCCAGCTTGGGGCAGGCACTCCTCTGCCTCCCCCCACGCACCCACCTGATCTCTGTGGGGTAGAGCTCTCCTGCGTGCAGGTACATGCAGATGAAGGAGCTGGCCAGGCAGCCTTTGCCCAGTGCCGCCTGGGCCGTGCGCAGAGTCTGCATATCTGGTGGAGGGGAGAGGCAGAGCTGTGGGAGGGGGTGGCTCTAGCTCCAAAGGGGAACAGGGAGGCAGAAGCGGGTAGTGGTGGGGCTGGGGGACTCATGTGGGGGTGGGTGGAGGAAGGAGGCAGGGGGAGGCTTAGGGGCCGTGATGGGCAGAGCCGTGGGCAGGATCCCAGAACCTGGAGGGGGAGAGTCAGGATTTCCACCACCTCATGTTCCCACCTAGGACCCAGAAGTCCCCACAATGCCCTTCTCTGACCTCTGCCTCCTCCCTTACTTCCATCTGTCACAAAGTCCTGCTAGGGAGCCAGGACAAACTTTGGGGTAAGGCTTGGCGTCAAATCTCATCTCTGACCCAGCTGGGTGACCTCGGTCACTATTACTTAACCTCTCTGAGCCTCCCTATCTTCATCTGTAAAATGAGGGAAATACCAGCACCTACTCCACTGGCCTGTCATGAGGATGACACAATGTCGTGAGTGCAAAGTGCTCAGCACTCATGAAATGTTTGCTGTTACCACCATCATTAATACTTCCGTCATTCTGTTCATTATAAATAGCATAACCCCAATGGTCATGCCCAACATCAGGCAATGGTCAAGAAAACTCTGGGTTCGGTGGCAGCTTGGGCTGCACACTGGAATCAGGAGGGGAGACTTGATAAAGCACCCACACCTGAGCCCCACTCATCTCCGTTACATTAAAGCCCCTTGGGGCTGGGATCAAGTTTGGGTAATATTTTTATAGTTCCCCAGTAGAGTCTAATGTGCAGCCAGAACTGAAAACCACCAATCTAGATAAAATATTATATAATAATATATAATTAGGGTCATGAAACATTTGTACTAATATGGAAAAGCATGTTTATATATATATAAAACACATATAACATATAATGTGAAAAATGATACTTTTTGTATATATACACACATATAATCCTTTTTATATTATTGTATATAGACATATTTAATGGTACCTCAATTTTGCCAAATACGAAATCTATAAATGGAAAAAAGGTTGGAAGAAAATATGTCAAGATCCCAATAGTAATAATAATTTATCCAGTTTACAAGGGAGAACTGGAGCACAGAGAAGCCAGACAGCCCGCCCAAGGCCGTGGGGGCAGGGCTGGGATCACAGCTGGGCCCTTGGCTTAGCACGGACTCCAGGACTTTGCTACCCAACCCTGACGTCTTGCTGGAATCACTGGATAGTTTTTAAAATGCAGAGTTGGGCCCCACGCCTGAGACTGACTGCATTTGACCTGAAGCCCCTGGGCACTGGGAGTTTTTGAAGGTGACCAGGTGGTGATAATTACAGGTGGGTTTGCAAACAGTTGTTCCAGGGCCTAAGGCTGAGGTTCAAACTTGACCTTCTCAGTCCTTGAGATGCTGCCTGGCCAGGCTCCAGGTGGACACCGACCAGGTCCTTCGGCTCTCCAGCTGTTTTTATGCATCGTTCTAATCTCTCTGACAAGATGGTAAATGCTTTGAGGGCAAAGACCCGTGTCCTTTGTACATTCTCCATCATGACGCTGATATGAGGCACTGAGTCCTTAATAAAAATTCTACAAACTGGCAGTCATTTTCTTTCCGGTTCTGGAAGAACGCCTCTCTGTTCCCTTGTTGTATTTGTTGCCCACCAGACCTCAGACCCCAGAGGCTTTCAGGAAGTAAGGGCAGAAGCAGGTGGCTCACCTTCTGGCACAAACATGTTGGCGATCACCATGAGCCCGGCCAGGATGAGGAAGGAGGACACTGTGGCTCGGCGGCCCACATAAATCATGGTGGCAGTGGCCACCAGCATGGCTGGGATGTCCACGACCCCGAACAGGACCTGCACCAGGTATACGCTGAACCCAAACTTCTGCAGGTCCATGGACAGGCCATAGTAAGCCATGGAGTTGGAGAACCTAGGAGGGGCAGCAGAATGGTGGGAGACCACCCCACATGTCCAGCGACAGGGGACACAGCCCCAGACTCAAACCAGAGAACAGACTCTTTACCTGTTTCCCGGGACCAGATGCAGGGTTACATGTCTGAACTTTTAGTCCTCACTGGGACCATAGGGGCAGGTGCATAAGTAGGAAACTGAGGCACAGGAGGCCAGTTGACTTGCTCCTGGTGACCCGGGTGGTCTGGTCTACCTGAGCCCAGCTGGTTACCACTAAGGAGAGTACTTGGGTGTACTCAAGAGAACGGATAGTTTGTAGCCTGCAATCCCTGCTTCGCAAACATCAACCCCTACTATTTAAATGTCCAGGACATCCTGTCAAGCAAAACAAAATGGTTTTTGTTTTGTTTGTTTTTAAATCAACCCCTTCCCTTGGGATTTGCTTGCTTCCTGTCTGTGCTAACGGTAGAGGTTGCCTTAGTGTTTTTATTCATTTCATATCTTCATACCTATCTATGTACCTGTTGGAATTCCTTCCTGCTCACCTGGCAGTAGGGACAAAAAATGTGTCCTTGCCTCAGGTCAAAGACTTGGGCCTGAGCCCATCACCTACCAGATCACCATGAGACAGCACGTGACCTTGCGGATGCCTGGGGTTCGGAAGAGGTCCAAGACCGAGTTGGAGGCGCGGACGCCTGTGAGCTCATTCTGGATGTAAGAGCTCACCACCTGGGCGAGGAGAGCTTGATCAGGGGAAGAGAGAGATCTGGGACCCTATCTTCCTGCTGGGTAACCCTTCATCCATGGAGAGGAGGGCCAAGATTGACATCTCTGGCAAGATGGCTGGCCCTAGTCTCCTTTCTGTCCTGGGACTGATGACCCTCAAAGGGCTGTTTCCAGGGCTTTGGGATGAAGCGGAGCCCCCTGAGCTGCCTGTTGATTAGGCTGAAGTAGCTACCTGTGGTTCCCGCGGGACCGGGAC
>NW_006435764.1:5777251-5796115 GCF_000325575.1 Pteropus alecto
GCTAGAGACTCTGAGACGGTCCTGGCCAAAGGTTAAGAGTGAGGGTCCTGAGTGGTTCTGCCACTTCCCACTGTGCATTCTTAGGCAAATTACCTGACCCGTCCAAACTTCACTTTCTTCATCGGCAAAAATGAGACACTAAATGAGATGGTGTATGTAAATCCTTAGCATAGTGACACCATGGCGCTCGATAAATGGCACTTATTTATAATACATGGTACTTTCATTTTTGAGTCTTGAATAATTCTATTTTATGATCTCTATTTTAATATTTTCATTCATTTTATTATTTTCTTTAAAGTTCAGATGCTTGTCAATGTGAGTCGGGCTATTCCGCATTGCACGGATGGATAAGTCTGATGAACAAAGCAGTGAAATTTTTTTTATCCCAGATCACATAGCCATCTAACGGTTAAATATCTTTGCCACACCCGAACTCTTTCCACTGCTTATTCTCAGCCTCTTCACCTGGAGGGTGGGTGAGTCCCGTGAGGCTACTAAATCCTAGCGCACCTTGAGGCCACCAGCAAAACTGAAAACTGCCTACCCTTCCTTTCCCCCATCCCGCCTACCTCCTGAGTCAGCCTTTCCCCCTCCTCCTTTCTCCCGTTCATCGCAGCCACCTTCCGCAGGTTCCGCACAGCTAGCTGGGACTTGCCGTGAAGGAGGAGCCATCGGGATGACTCCGGCAGCCACCTGGGACCAAGAGAAGAATGCACCAGGGCCGAGTGCAGAGCACTCCATTCCCAAGCCCAAGTGGCCTTCGTTCACCTTCTTCCAGACCCTGACAAAGATGAGTGTCCTGCTCTCTGCAGGGCACGCCGGCTTCTCTGAGGGTACTTAGAGACTGCATGGGACTTGGGACTTCCACGGGTCTGGTTTGGGAGCTAGTTCTGCCCCTGATGTGTGGCCTCTGAATAAGACATGGGCCCTCGCTGGGCCCTCCTATAAAGCGCCGTGGGCACAAAGGAGTTGACGAAGGAGTTGCGAGGCACAAAGGATTTGACGAAGGTAAAAGCGCTCGGATATTCGGAGCCCCATGCTAACGGAAGGGGTTCTACGGGAGCCCCCTACAGCCACGCGCGGACTCGGGAGCCTGGGGCCCCACCACGTGCAGCAGGCCTCTATCACTGCACACCTCAAGCCTCGCAGCGGCACGGGTGAGGTCTCGGCCGCACAGGTGCACCCTCCCACCCACTCTGCTCAGGACGTACCAAGAATAGAGGAAAAAGACGAGGAAAGGAACAGAGACAGCAAACTGTAGCCACCGCCAGGGGCGGATCAGGTAGGCCACTCCGGCCAGGATGAGCTGGCCCAGGGTGAAGGAGAACCCCAGCAGGACCCCCGCCACGGTCCGGCTCTGGGTGGGCATCCACTCCACAACTGTAGAGAAAGCACAAGAGGTTCGGCGGACGCATCGCTCAGGCAGTTAATTCCCCCGCGGCCTCGATCAGAACGGCGGCCATTTGAAATGATCTCAGGGACCCACGGAGACACAGGTAAAGCTCACCCAGGTAAATTTCAGGTGGATCTAAGATCCACATGTAAATAAGAAGCCACCAAAATATTAGAAGAAATCATGGTATATATATTTTTTCAATCTTCGGCGTCAGGAAAGGCTTTTCTAAGAATGTCACAAAACCCAGAAGCAATAATAGGAAAGATCAATAAACTTGACTTCGTAAAAATAAGAAGTGTCTGCATTAAAAAAAAAAAAAAAAAAGAAAAACACCACCATAAGCAAAGTCATAATGTCAGTTAAAAAAAAAAGACAAAAAAAAATCGTAACTCAAATAACAGATAAAGGGGAATTTTCCTAATATTGGATGAGTTCTTACAAATCAATAGAAAAACAATGAACAAGCCCCAAAAAGGAGGGGAGGTGCAAATAATATGAACAGTTGGTAGAAAATATAATAAATTTAATGCCTCTTAGTTACATAATTTCTTCCTAAATAGCAAAACTTAGAAACAACCTAAGTGTCCATCCACGGGGGATGAATCATGGCACACTCTCACAAGGCAACCAGAATAAGTTGATGGGGATGCTGTTTTCTCATGAGCAGTCAGCTCCTGTGCCCCGTCTACCTGCAAATCCTACTGCTTCTACCTGGAGAGTCGAGCCAGAACCTGAGCCCTTCCTGTCTCCTCTGTTGCTTTGCCCTGGCCCGAGCTGGCCTCGTCTCTGGCTAGGTGACTGCGGGAGCCTTGGAACTGGCCAACCCACTTCTGTCCTTTGGCCGCTTGGCAGCCGGAGGGATCCTGACAAATGCTCAACCGGATTAGGTCAGGCCTCTTCTCGGCTCAGGACCCTCCAGAGGCTCCCAACTCACTCAGAGGCAAAACCGAACACCTTAGATGGCAACAAGCCTTGAGGATCTACCCCCAACCCCCACTTCCCTGACTCTGCCTGTCACCCACCCCTCAGCTCTGCTCCAGCCACAAGGCTCTCCTTGCTCTTGAGCTGACTGGGCCGGCTCCGCTCTCAGGACCTTTGCCGGGAATGTTCCTTCCCCAGAGCCGCCCACCCCATCACCTCCTTCAGGCTTTGTTCGAAGGGACCCCCTCTCAGCGTGGCCTTTCCCTGACCGCTTCAACGAAACTGCAGACTCTCCGCTCCACCCCAGCCGCTCTTACTCCCTTTCCGGGTTTAGATTCCTCGGTAGCACTCGTCACTGTCTAACATACTCTGGAACTCGCGTTTTGATGCTGTTTATTATCTGCCTTTCTGCACGAGAACGCGGACTCCACGGAAGCGAAGATCTGCTCTGTTCACTGCTGCAGCTCAGCGCTTAGAACTGAGCCTGGCACATCGTAGTAGTGTGTGCGTGTGCGTCTATGCGTGCATGTATGTAGGGGTGTGTGTGTGTGTGTGTGTGTGTGTGTGTGTTATACAGGCAATTCTAGCATGAGATGGACCCTGGATGTCTGTCCCTGCCTTCAGATTCCACCAGCTGTGACTGCACACTCGCCCCAGAGAACGAGGCAGGAGGGCTGGGATTTGCTGAGATCCTGTGATCTCCTGATGCGGGGGGCGGTGGGGAGGAGGCTGCCAGCCTGGTGCATCTGCTTCTCTGGCCCCAGGATTTCTCCCCCACTCCTGAAATGAAAGGCTCATTCCATCTTTGGCAGCAGTTTCTGAATCCCTCAGATACTCCCCGAGGTCTGGTGATGTCCCCAGGAGCAAATGAAGTAATTAGAGGGCAGTGCAGGCAGGTGGCAGACTCTCAGAGCCCCCCAGGAGCTATCTGGAACCAGCCTGGATTGAGGGCTGACCCTGTCGCTTTGGGACATGGGCACATTCCCACCTTGCATCCAGGAGGCCAGGTCTCCACCTTGATGCTAAGGAGTCACCACCTTTGTAGCTTGGGTGAATTCTGCTCTTTTTGCAGCCACATACCTCAGAGCTGCTGCCTGCAGCCCTAAGAACCACTGTGTCTCATTTTACTCTGTGTTGCCATACTAAGTCTGGCACACAGTAGGTGCTTAATAACCGGTTATTGTTGACTAACCCACACGGGAAATAAACCCAACCCTCTCAGCTTACGAACAGCAAAATGAAACCCAGGGTCCATGGCTCCCTGCTGGCAGCGCCCCCGCAGAGAGCCCCGGGCTCCCAGGATCCTGGTGGGAGGGTCTGAGCTGAGGTCACTGGATGAGAACCCCACACGATGAAACAGATGTGTGACAATGGGGCTGCCACACCCCCTTCCATGAACTCCCCTCCCCTCCGGCCCCTCCTTGGCCGGACTCACCCAGAGAGAGGGAGTTGAGGATGATGCCGGAGAAGGTCATTCCCATCAGGAACCGCAAGGCACAGTAGGCCCCAAAGGAGCTGAAGTATGCCGCAGCAGCCCCGGACACCGCCAGCTGCAAGTATGACCAGACCAGGGGCGCCTTGCGGCCCAGCCTGAGCCGGGCCATGGGCACAGGGTCAGAGGCCCTCTCAGGAGGTGGCTGAGGGAGGGTGAGAGGAAGCTCTCCCTGCCATTGCCGCCCGAAAGCCACCCCTCCGTAACTGAAATGCTCATCCGCTGGGACCCAGGCACTGGCGGCGGAGGCTGGTGGGAGAGGGAGAAGCGTGGTTGTGGAGGAAAATTAATGATAAAGATGTGTGTTTATTTCCTCCTTCGGTCCTTCCCTCAAGGAGCATTTCAATGGTTCCCCTCCTCAGCCCCCCATCTTCCGGGGTAAGGGAAGGGCAGGGATTCTGCAAAGACCCAGAGGCAGGTCCAGTGAGTGGTGAGAGGGTCCCCTGAGTGACTTTCTGGAGGGAGGGAGGGAGGCCTCAAACCAGAACTCACAGGTGGCGAGCTCGCGGCAGGGCCGAGGCTGGAAGGAGTGGGACCCCAGGATCAAGCCTTCATTTGAACTGGTCATGTTGGGGAGGCTGGGTTGGGGCGGAGGCTCGTCACACCACAGGAGGTTCCAAGGCCAGGATAGCAGGTGTATTACACTCTGGCCTTGGCACTGCACCATTTGCGAGTGAGGGTCCAGGAGCGCAGCAGGCCAGGCAAGGGGTGGGCAGCATTTCTTCTTCACACACCCCATGACACACGCATTCATTTATTCATTCATTCATTTCAGTTACATAAAAGTTCATGGATCGCCTCTAAGAGACATGCCTGAACTGGGGGCTGGTGACATACAAGACACAATAGATGAGATACCAGTTCGTACCCCAAAATCTGAACTGGCAACAGGGAGAGGAGGGGGTAGGCGAGGAGAGGGAGGGAGAGAAGGGGAGGAAGAGGCAGGAGGGAAGGAGAACGAGAAGGCGGAGAAGGCGAGGGAGCTGACTCCGGCTGAGCCCACCCCGTCGCGTTTCCTGAAGGGGCTGCGGTCTATCGTCTATCGTTAGGGGCCCTTAAGCTTGGCTCTGGTTCACCCCCGAGGTGGGCTGCAGCACCGACAGTAGGGAGGATGAGAAAACACCTTCTGAAGGAAGATGCAGAGGCCTCCAGGTGAGAAAAAAGCCAAGTACAGAACCTCACATGGGCTGTGCTAGCGTTTGTCAGGAAAAGGGGGATGGAGCATACATCATGTTTGCTTGGGTGGCGTAAGATCATGAAATATCTCCGGTCAGGTACGCAGAGACCAGGCCGCCCTCTGGAAGTTACAGGCGGGCGGGGTAGGAGAGGGAGAGAGACACCTCCCTGTGTACTCTCTTACACCTTCCGGAATTTTAAACCATGTGACTGTATTATGTATTATCTATTTAAAAATATATGAATGAACATTAACAAAGAAAAATGAATAAAGATGCAGAGGGTGCCTGGCTGGGTGGCTGGGACCCTCATCCCCAACGGCTTACCTGTCAGCAAGGCTGCCAAATACGAAGGCGCCCAGCAGCACCCCGGCCATGTAGATGGACTGAGCCAGGTCGCGGAGGGTGCGGGCCTCACACACCAGGTCCCACTGTGGGGGAGAGAGAGATGGTTCAGCCGCCGCCTCAGGCAGTAGCACCCCCACGCTGCCCTGGCCCCCTCAGACCTCCATCACGATGGTGGACGGGAAAATGCTGCGGTCATAGACCCAGCCGTCTTTGCAGGCCTCTGTGGCCGCCCCATGGACGGAGGTGTTGGGGCTCAGGAGGGCCCACTGAGGCTCCGTGAAGCGTCGGCACGGCTCGGGGGCCCCAAACTGGTCCAGGGGTATGGTGGCTCTCAGCCAGGCCCCTGAGTCGTTGGTGGTGGCCGCAGTGTGGTTGGCAGGGCCTTGGCAGTGGTGGGGGGGCACGGCGGCCGTGAAGTTCTGCAGGAAGTTGTGGCAGGCCAGCAGGCTGCAGGGCAGCAGCAGCAGGGCCGTGTAGATGAGCTGGAAGCGGCCCACGCCACCCAGCGTGTCCAGCAGGTCCGTGAAGGCCATGGCCTCAGGTCTGACCCAAGGCCCAGCCTGCCAGGCCTTATGTAAAGGGGCTAGTTTGGGGCTCTGGGAAGGGGAGGAGCCAACCAAGGGTTAACCACAGATGCCCTTTGTCCAGCAGCTCAGAGAGGTCTGGTTTCACTTCACAAGAGGCCTCAGATGTCCCCATGTCTGCCAGATATCCTCACCAGCACCTTCTCCTTGTGCCTCTCACCTCACCCCACAGCCCACTACCCAGCTCTGCGGGCCCAGCCACCCTGCCCTCACTGGAGGACCCCGCCAGTAAATGCTTCCACTTCCCTTAGAATGAGGGTTTGTGAGGCCCCCAGACCATCCAGACCCCTGGTGTTCCAACCCCCTCATCAACAAAACCTACTACAGAGAACTGAGGGGGCGGGGCTGATGCACCTGTCCCCACTCCTCCACCTGGCTCTCCCACAACCAGCCCAGGTGCCCAGGAAGTGATGGCCGCTCCTCTTACTGATGAGGACTCTGAGGTCCCATAGGACCTGGCCCAGGGACTCCCAAAGGCAAAATGCAGGCTTAGGACGCCTGCTCCAGGCACTGTGCCAGCCTGTGGCGGGCAGAGTCCAGGTATTCTGCCATTCGGGGCTCCCTTGGGGGCTTCCAGCAGCCAAGGGCAGCCCCTAACCCCCATTACTGGGCTCCATTAGCCTTTGCCCTGCAGATGCTGTCCTAGTTTGTGGCTCCCCCTTCACCCCACCATCCCATCTCCTCATCTACCCCCCACCTCAACTCACTCTTATCTCTTGTAAGAAAATCCAGGATCCCAGAGGGGGCTGGAGCAGCTTACATAAGCCGCAGGTGTCTGGGCCACAAGGGCAACCTTGCCCCGACTCCACCAGGAGGACCTGAAGGCAGCTCTGTGCTCTGGGGAGCTTCCTGGGGGGTCGGGATTGTGCTAAGGAAGGGTTTGGGTCTCAGCCAGAGCCTCATGGGCGGGAGCATGCCAGGAAGGCAGGAGCCAGGCCTCCAGGCGAGCAGAAGGGCCTGCCAGACCAGCGGGTCCACCTGGGACCTCAGCAGCATGGCCCGGCCAGGGGCCCATCCTCCCCAACTCCCAGATGCCCAGTACTCCTGCAAGCTCTAGGACAGCGGAGAAGGCGGTGGAGGGGGCCAGGTGGGCTGGGTGTGAGGCCCCAAGCTGTCACTGCAGGCCAAGGATGTTGTTGTCCCCTGGGTAGTAAGTTTGGGCAGAAACACACACCGGAGACAGATGTGGGGCCGTTTCCTTTATTATTTGGGGTTCCTCTGCATGAAAACATGAGACTACCCACCAAAGACCCAGGTGCACCCCCATAACTGGTACCCCAGTCTCTGAAGAGTCCCCTTTAAAATCACCAATATAAAAAAGGAGGGAGGGAGTGGGGAGGAAAGGCCTGACCATCCCCCAGGCCGGGCAGCTCCTGGTCGGCAGGCAGGGCGGGGCCAGGGGCCAGGTCACAGGGCAGAGAAGGGCATTGGCTTCTGCACAGGAAGGGACAGGCGTTCCCAGCAGGGGAGGGGGCCCCAGCTGGGAGGGGGCTCTGCATGTTACAATACAGACTGCAGAGCTTAGTGGTTATGGTTTGAAGTCCGCAGGCGAGGCCAGGTGGGCAGCCTCTGGAGTGAGGGGAGAAGACACATCGGGATGCTGGGAGCCCGGGGCTGGCAGCTCCCGCTGAAGCCCCATCCTGAGGCAGGAACGAGCGAAAGCTGCCTTCCTGGCTTGGCGGTGGGAGAGGCCGGGGGAGGTCATCTGAGCCCATGGGTGGCAGAGCAGCGAGGGCCACACAGCTCTGCCCGAGGCAGATGAACTGTAGCGGCTGGGAGGTGAGGGGACGGGAGGACGGGGCCACCTCCCGCTCCGAGGAAGGCACTTGCAGCTGGTGTGGCCTGGCATGGTTTGGCGGATGAGGAAGGAAAAGGGACACAGCAGGGGGCCTGAGCCCCGCCTCATGCAAACATGGTCAGCTGCAACCACTGCCGGGTGGAGAGGAGAGGGGAGAGGGGGTCAGCCAGGGGCAGCGCAAACCCCAAGTCCAGCCTCCCACCCCTTGGCTCAGTAGCCACCATCTCTTAGTCCCTCTGAGGGCAGGTGGGAGAGGGACCCTCTTGGAGGGGACACTGTCTTCCCTTGTCTACCCCTGGGAGACCAGGCTGCTGGCTCCTGCAGAGGCCTCCAAGGGCCTGGCCCTCCCTTCCTCTTCCCTTCTCAGAACTCAGGCACCCCACCCCATCCTCCCAGGACTCAGGGCCCAGCCTTTAGGACTGGCTCTGAGGCCACAGGCTCTAGTCCCAGCAAGCGAGGAACTCTCCACTGCCCCTGAGTGCCTGCCCCCACCCCAAGGGAGGTTCCCACCTTAAACAGGTCAAAGGTCACAACTCCATCCAGATCTGTGTCCAGAGTTTTGAAGAACCCTGTGTGTTCAAGAAATGACGACATGGGGCTGAGAATTCCATGGGACGTGCACACAGGTCCCCTCCTGCTTCATCCCCGCTACCTCCCCACAGCACCCTAAGCTCTGTCACCTGTCACGGCTGGAAGCAGCTCTTCCTGCTGCCTGGGAGGCCCCCGCCCCTGAGTTTCTTCTTTTCCTCCCGTTTTTTTTAACACTCAGCCCGTCTGGGCCCTAACTCCCAAGACCTCCCTGGCACGCACCATGGCGGGCATAGCACCTCGTTCCCACTGCTCATGGGGGACGAGTCTGGGACAGATCTGGAGGTGGAAGCTGAATGGGGACACTCACGGAACATGGTCTCCAGCCGCACTAGGCAGCATACAAAGTTGTCAAAGTCCACAGCCAGGTCGGGCTCCGAGTACCGCGTGATAATGAGCTCATACAGCTTCTTGTTGAGCTTGAAGCCTGGCCCAGAGGAGTGGACGAAGGTCAGGGAGGTGCAGCCCAGCCCGAGGGGACGGGGAGAGGGACTGGGGCTGGGAGAGTGAGCCCTGCACTTCACTCCTGGGAGGCTGTGGAGTGCTCTATCCCTCCCCCGCTGTGTGGTCTCGGGCCAGTCACTTTCCCTGAGTCAAACTTTTCTCTGTGTATCATGGGAACAATAAACACCCCTGTCCTTCTTTGGCAGGAGGACACTTAGCCAGTAACCACAGAGAAAAAGCAGAAGATGGCTGTTTCCACACCACCACTGCCATCATCACCCCAGGGACAAGGGCCAGTTGTCAGGGAATCTGCGTGGGGCCTTCCGCCTGAGGCTCCACCCACAGGTGCCACCAGCCCTCAAGCCTCACCTGCAGACTCAATGGCCATCCGCATCTCGTAGGCACTCATGCTGCCTGACTTGTCCAAGTCGAACTTCCGGAAGATGGACTGGGACGGGGAACAGAAGGTGAGGGCCAGACCCGGACACCCTGCCCTTCCAGTCCGCCCCAGGGTGGAGGGTTGTTGAGGGTGCAGAGAACAGGCCCAAAAGGTGGGTCAGTTGCTGGGGTACGTGGGCTCCGAGAGGCAGACTCGGGGTGGAGGGCCGAATCCATGCAGCTTGCAGCCCAGCCTGGCCCTGCTGTCACTGAGGCTTCTGAGGAGGGGGCAGGGCACTGCCAGCAGGGGCCACCTACCAGATAATTCCTGATACGGTTCCACAGGATGTTGAACTCCACCAGGCCCAGCTTCCCATTGCCGTCCCGCTAAGCAGCCGTTAAGAAAAAAAGCTCCACGGCTTAAACCGGGCATGGGGCAAGAGTGAGCAAGTGAGGAGAAGGGGCGATCGGCCATAAAGAGAGCGAGGCTGGGGGAGAAGGGCCAAGACCCCGCACAGAGCCAGCCCGTGGCCAGGCCGCCGTTTTCTGAATCGGGGTGGACTGGGAGGGGTGTGGAAAGAGCAGCAGCCTTATGGTTACTGCTGGGGCGGCGGTGAGGAGTGTGAACTGCGTTATAGGACCCAGGCCCTGCTCCACCTCTCGCCACCCCCTGCTTCAGATCTCCCCTCCCAATCAATGCGACAATGGTCTGTCCACACTCCACGGAACTTTGTCCCTTTTTCTGAGCTGTTCCTGGGACCAATCACGGCAGGATACATCCATGAGGTTCACCATGCTGCGGCAGGACTCCAGGCTGAAGCCCTTGGTGCGCAGGTCTTTGTCTGCAAGAGAAACCGGTTCCAGCACCTCGGCCCAGTGGGCTTCCCGGGCCTGCCCCAGCAGTGGGAGCAGAGAGGCATGATTCCTGTCCCCTGGCGTGTACAACCTAGTAGCGTTAAGTGCGTAGTAGGGTCTTTATCAGAAATAACAGTTTAAAGTATTTTAGCAGTCGAGCTGGTGGCCCAACAGCCGCATCGACACCATGACCAGACCAGAGCAAAATGAAACAAGGTTGACATAGAAGTAAAAGAAATCGGAGGAAACACAGCAGGCGTGGGGTCTGCTGCGGGTTACGGGGTAAGAAGAGCAGAGGGGTTCTGGACCGTGGGAACAGTGTGGATGGAGGTCAGAGGTCAGAGGTGGGGGCAAAGGGAAGGTTGGGGGTCGGCCGCCTTCGGCCGTGCACATCGAAGAGTGAAGTTAGCTCTGCACGCGAGCCCCAGTGCGTCTCCTGGGAGGAAGGGGTCCTGGACGTTGGCATAAAGGTGCTGTCAGCAACGGGGCACGGGGAATGGGGTGTGAGGAGTATGGGAGGAAAATGGGGTGAGCAGGGCTCGGGAAGGCAGTGCGAGGTTTCCCCATCCACGAAGAGCAAAGGGTTGGATTCGGCTCAATGTAGGAGCAGAAGCCCAGATTCCGGAGTCCGGAGGAAGCGGGGGCAGGGCGCGGGGCAGAGAGCAGCCGCCAGGGATGCTCACGTTTGCTGATGATCCTGTTGAGGATGGTCTGCAGCTCCTTGACGCTGATCTCCAGGTCCTGGGGAAGAAGGGAGGATGGCACCCGCCCTCGGGAAAGGCCGCCCCTCGGTGCCTCAGAGGCCCCCTCTGCCACACCCCGACCTACCTCCCCTGCCAGTTGTCTGAAGAGGGCCTTGAAGTTCTCATCAATCTCCTCTTCCGAGAGCACTTGCTGGATAGGGAAGGGGGGAGCAGTCAGGGGCACCCCGGTCCGGCCCTTGCACGGGCAGCAGCTGGAAGCTGCTCTGGGACCACTCATTAGCTACGTGTCACTTCGCCTCCCTGAGCCTCACTTTTCTCACCTGTAAATGGGAGTCTAGTCCCTACTCGATCCCCCGCCCAGGACTCCTGTGCTTAAGGAGGACGCAGTTCAGCTCAGTTGAGGGGTGAGCTCTGGCTCCCGCCACACTACCCCAGGCGAGTTCCTTAACCTCTCTAAACTTGAGTTTCCCACTCAGAAAGATAGTGACGGCAGCCTCACAGGGCTGCTCTGGGGGAAACGGAGTAACCCAGGGAAAAAGCTCAGCACAGACCCGGCAGAGAGCGAGAGCACGGGGACCTCTCGCTGTTATTATCACGAAGTCCTTTGCACAGCGTAAAGTGCTGGGTGAACGAGGACTTAGTATCATTCCACGGCTCCTGCCAGGAGGGGCTGTGCCCTGCGAGCCGGAGCCCAGGGAACAGGACCTCAGGTCCCCATCACGCACCCAGGGTGAGGGAGAGGACGGCCTGCTGGGGGCGGGGCACGCACCTCATCAGGAAGATTGGCCTGCACCTGGTCGTCCAGCTCCCTGCAGAGGGTGGGGAGGAAGAGGGGCCAGTCAGCGGGGGAGCGGGGGGGCCTGTAGGGGAGGGGTGGGGAGCGGCCCCTCGACTCACTCGGTCCCGGCGCTCTTCTCCGAGAAGAAGCGCAGCACGAAGTCGCCCTCCTTGTTGGGCTCGAAGGTGGAGGGCACCACCACGTACTCCCCGGGCGGCAGGCGGAAGCGGGTGCTGACCTCCCGCAGGTTGATGAACTGCTCCGATCGGGCACGGGATGCGTTGGCCAGGAAGAAGTCCCGCTTCAGGTGCACGGCCGGCTGGCCTGCCAGCTGTGGGTGAGAAAGAGGGAGCAGGGTCTGCTGCTGCCCCAGGACCCAGCCCAGACCCCAGGCTCCGAGTCCTGGTCAAGGGGCTGGAGAGCCACGTCACGGCTCAGTCACCCACAGTCTGTGTGACCCTGACAAGTCATTTTGCCTCAGTTTGCTCACCTGTAAAATGGAGTCAATAACATTGCCTATTGCACAAGGAGGAGGTGAATGTCGATGCTATAATACCATGAAATCACATTTTCCTCATTACTACTTGGAGTTTCCACCACACCGCAGAGCACCTTACACGTGGCACCTCGTTCAATGCTCAGGGACAGCCTTGTGAGGTGGTGCTCTTGTGCTCATTTCACAGACGCTAACACCAAGGCTTCAAGTTTCAGCGACTTGCTCGAGGGTGCAGAACGCTCAGCCTGTCTACCCCCTGCGTGTAACCAATGCCCCAGGGGGCCTCAGCCAGCACTCGCAGGCGCAGGTGGCACTCGTCACCTGCTCTGACCCCCAGGACAGCAGTTTGCTCTGCCCACTGGACAGTGAGCAGGATGTGGGGGACCCGTAGTGAGCAGTAAAACGAGGCGCCTTCTTAGTTTCCTATGTGTGGGCTTGCCGCCGACCTGCTCCCCTCTGGCCACCATCAGGCCATGTGTGTTCAGGGGCGTGTAAATCCAAGTTAGTCAGGTGCCACACCTACCTCCGGAGGGACCTGCGAGAGAGACAGAGAGTTAGAGAGGTGTGCTTGGCCCAGGTGGCACGCGGCCCTGAGTATGTAAGATGGGAATGGCCTTGGGCTTGGGACCAGTGGTGACCTGGACCTATCGTCACAGCAGAGAGGGACCCCAGGACCACAGGAGGGGGGTGGCAGGCAGAGTTCTCTTTGACCCTGGAATGCCCTGGGCCTCACCTCTGAGTCAGAGCCCCCAGGGTCCTGAGCACAGAGCATAAAGCCGGCTTTCCTCATCATACGCCTCCACGTCAGCCCTTGCTTACAAGACGGCCAGCTTACTGCTCCTCCAGGGAAGCCCACCTGCCCACTTCTTTCTGAAACCGAGCCAAAGTCTGGCCCTGAGAAGCTGCCTTCCAGGTGTCAGCTAACCCAGCTCCCTCTACCCAAGAGCAGCTTTCTGGCCTCTAAGAATTGGGACGAATCCCAGAATCTTCCCCTCTCCTAGCCAAATATCTTCCTCTCCCTCCACCTGCCTCATGGGATGAATTTCAGGCCCCTGCCTGCCCCAAGCCTGGCAGAGGGCCTAGGTAGGTGCCTCCCTGGCTTTGTCTCCCGCCTCAGGGCCTGTTTTGGCCAGTGGCTTAGGACGGGCCGGCGGCGGCAGCGGTGTCCTCTGGCGCCCCCTCGCGGAGCTCACGTTCAGTGGTCGGTGTCCTCTGGCGCCCCCTCGCGGAGCTCACGTGCAGTGGGCGGGTTCTGAGCTCAGCTCACCTCGTAGACCGCGAAGCCGATGGTCTCCATGTCGCGGCCAAAGCGGCGCTCGCGGCGGCGGTGCTTCTGCATGAGGGCGAGCACGAAGCTGCAGCCCGACTCGCGACCCCCGTAGTCATCGTCTGCGTCATCCGTCTCCTCCAGCCTGATCTTGAACTGAGGGTTCACCCAGAAAGTGGCTGCAGGAGGAGGCGAGGTGAGGATCAGAGGGACGGAGCAGAGCGGTCCCCCCAATCCTTCCCCTCCCCCATGTGTCTGTCTGCCCGTTCATTCACTTAACAAATATTACTAAGTGCCCACGGAGTGCCATGTGAGTGCAGTGGGGACACACTGCTCCCAAGAGCTCCCATTCCAGACAGGGGAGGTAAAGTATGAGCAACACAGGTTAGTTAACAGAACAATTACAAAGCAAAAGCAGGCTGGAGTTGGCCAGGGAGGGCATCTTGGAGCAGGGGGCGGTTGAGCTGAGACGTGAAGGGGAAGCCCTGGGAAGGCACCAGGAGGAGGCAGGAGCCAGGCAGAGGGAGAACAAGAGTCCCACACAACCAGTGTCTAATGAAGCTCCAGGCTCCAGTGAGTACGGGAGATCCAGGGAGGTGCCGGAGGTCGGCGGCAGCCCGGGCAGTAGTGAAGAGTGTGGACTGAATCAAAGAGCCAAAGGACCTCCTGACAGGCGTGCCCCAGGAAGGGCATGATCGGCCTAGGATTTTACAAGGCAGCCGGAGCTGCTGTGTGGACAATGACCTCAAAGAGAAGCGGGGTCTGATAGCAGGCCACAGAGCTGCAGAGGGTGACCAGATTTGCATTTCTGGAGGTTGCTTGAACAACCCCCTTGATTAAAACAAGCAAGTGCTGGCTAGAATATGCAAAATTTCTTTTTAAAGTCACCAATAAGCCACAGCATCCCCCCTGTCCACACGCAAAATTGACATTAACCCAAAAGACAGAAAATAACAAGTGTGAGCGAGGACGTGGAGAAATCAGGACCTCGCGCACAGCTGATGGGAATGTAAAATGGTGCAGCCACTTTGGAAAATAGTCTGGCAGATCCTCAAATGTTTAAACAGAGAATTATCATGAGACCTTGCAAATATATATCTAAGGTAAATATCTAGGGATATATAGGCATATATCTAAGGTAAATGAAAATATACATCCACACAAAAACTTGTATGTGAATGTTTACAGCAGCATTATTTATAATAGCCAAACAGAAACAACTCAACTGATGAATGGATAAACAAAATGTGCTATAACTAAACAATGGAATGTTATTTGGCAATGAAAAGGAATCGGAGTACCGACACGTGCTGTATCACGGATGAACCTTGATGACATTATGCTGAGTGAAAGAAGCCAATCACAAAGAACCACATATTGTATGATTTCATTTATATTGTCCAGAACAAGCAAATCTATAGATTTGCTTGCTACCAAAGCCAGATAAATATATCAAAAGAAAATAAAATTACAGAACAATATCACATATAAATAGTGATATAGAATCCTCAACAAAATACCATCAAACCAAATCCAACAATATGTTAGAAGGCTCACATATCGTGACATAGAGTTTAATCCCAAGAATGCAGAGATAGCTCAACATAAGAAAATCAATGTAATACATAGAACTAAGAGAAAAAAAAAACACATGATCATCTAAATTGATACAGAAAAAGCATCTGACAAAATCCAACACACATTCATGATAAACTACTCGAATAGAAACTCCAAAAACTATAACAAATGGCCAATAAATACATAAAAAGGTACTCAACACCATTAGTCATTAGGAAAATGCAAATCAAAACTTCAGTGAGATACCACTTTACACCCACTGTGATGCCTATAATAAAAAAGATGGACGATAGCAGGTGTTGAGGATGTAGAGTAACTGGAACCTTCGTACGTCGCTAGTGGGAATGAAGAATGGTGCTGCCACTTTAGAAAACAGTTGGCAGCTCCTCACAAAGCTAACCATGGACTTCCCATACAACCCGATTCCCATCCTACTTATACACCCAAGAGAACATATGCTCACACAAGCACTCGTACATGAATGTTCACAGCATATACTTCTCATACTATCCAAGAACTGGAAATAATCCAAATGTTCATCAATGGTTGAAAGAATAAGCAAAATGTGGTCTATCCATGTCATGGAATATTATTCAGCCATAAAAATGAAATGAAGTGCCGACATACGTTACGACATGGATGAACTTTGAAAACATTACGCTAGGGAAAAGAAGCAAAAGGCCACGTATTATTTGGTTCCATTTATATAAAATGTTCAGAATAGGCAACTCTATAGAGACAAAAAGTAAGATTAGTGGTTGCCAGGGGCTGGGGAGGAATGGGGAGTGATTACTAATGGACGCAAGGTTTCCTCTGGGGGCAGAGAAACTGTTCTGGAGTGAGAAATAAAGGTGATGATTTCGCAACACTGTGAATATACTAAAATCCAAGGAATGATACATATTAGAAGTGTGAATTTTATGGTATGTGAATTATCACAATTCTTAAAAACATTATGTATCAAAATTGTGTAACACAAAGATACGCGTGGAGGGGAAATTTATTGCTTTAGGTGCTTATATAGAAAAAAAATAATGCTAAGCGAAATAAGCCAGACAGAAAAAGTTGAAAAATCACATGATATCACCTATATGTGGGATATAAACCTAAAAGCAGCAAATGAACAGGACAAACAAACAGACTCATGGACATGGACAATAGACTAGTGGTTACCAGAGGGTAGTGGGGAGGAAGACAGGGTAAAGGGGGTCAAATATGTGGTGACAGATAGAAATCTAACTATGGGAGGTGAACACACAGTGTAAACATATATATGTCTTACCGTTAAAGTGTACAGCTGATTTCATTAACCAATGTCACCATAAAAAGTTTCATTAATTAATTAAAAGAAAAAAATAGTCCAAATTAATAAAATAAGCATCTAATTTAAGAAGTCAAAATAAAGTCTAAAAAGAAATCCAAAGAGAGCAGAGGAATGAGATAATAAACAGAAAAGTAAAGATTAATAATACAGAAAAAAGCAAACAGTCAACAAAGTCGAAAGTCATTCCTTAGTGGAGATGAATATTGACAGACCTCGGGCAGAGTTAACAAAGACAAAAGAGGGGGTGTAAATAAGCAACACTGAAGGAAAGAGAGGATATCATCACAGATGAGGTAGCAATATATTAGAATATATTAAGGATAACTTTATTCTAATGACTTTGAAAACGGATGCAAAGGACAGGCTCCTAAAAAATCTGACGCATCAAGATAGGCTCAAAAGTAAATAGAAAACCTATATAATCCTGTCACCATTAAAATTACTCTATATCAAAAGTTAATCTTCACACAAAGAGTAGGCCTGACAGCTTTACAGGCCAGTTCCACCAAATAGTCAAGCAACAAATCATCCCCATCTCATGCAAACTCTTCCAGAAAACAGAAAAAGAGATAACACTTTCCAATTCATTTTATAAGCCAAATATAAATTTGGCACCAATACCAACACTACACAAAGTCACTTTAAGAAAGGAAAATTACAAGTAAATCCCACTCTTGAATGTGGTTGTAAAGCTATTGTACAAAAAGGTTATGTCATGAACATGTTTTTATCTCAGGAAAGTAAGGTTGACTTAATATTGTAAAAGCAGTAAATGCAATTTACTGTGTTGACAGATAAAAGGAAAAATCATATTGTAATAACAAATATATGTAAAAGTATTTAATAAGATTAAACTCTTTAATCTGATAAAAGATGTCTACAAAAACAAAAACAAAAACCCCACAAAAACTCCACAGTAGGTAACTTTTCCTTTAAGAGAGGGTTAGGACCCCAAGGACATAGCCGCTCGTATTCAATATAGTCTATAGTCTTGGCCAGCATATTGAACAAGAAAACATAACAAATATTATAAGAATTGGAAAAGAAGAAACAAATATCTCATTATTCGCGGATGCTATATTGTCAATTAGAAAACCAAAGACAATCTATAGATAAATCCTTAAAATTAAGTGCAGTTTAACAAGTCTGCCAAATACAAAATAAATTTAAGAAGTCAACTGCATGTTACTGTATCAGCAACTCTTCCTTGAGAGATGTAATTTTAAAAGGGATACTATTTACAATAGCAACAAGATGACAGAGTATCTGGGAATAAATCTCAAAAGATGCATAAGATCTTTATGATAAAATTTATAAAATTGAATCGCAAGACATCAAAGGCGGCAAAAATAAATAAGATATACAGTAGTCCCCCCCTTATCTGTAAGAGATACATTCCAGGACTTAAGAGATGCCTGAAACCCAGGATAGTATCAAACCCTATATATACTATATCCATACATGTCTATAATAAAGTTTAATTTGTAAAAGATTAACAACAAGAAGTAATAAGAAAATAGAACAATTATAACTTAGTAAGTTTTGATGAATGTGGTCTCTCTCAAAATATCTTATGATTCTTTACTCACGCTTCTCCTTGTGATAAAGCGAGATGAGGGCACAATGCCTAGGTGAGGAGAGGAAGTGAGGTGAACGACGTAGGCATCGTGACGTAGCCTGAGGCATCGTGACATAGCCTGAGGCATCGTGACGTAGCCCGAGACATCACGACGTAGCCTGAGGCTACTATAAGAGTTACCTGAACACAAGCACTATGTAGGACACTGCAGCAGTGGCTATGACCACCCAGATGGCTACTAAATGACGAACAGGTAGGTAGCGGGTAGGTAGCGTATACACTGATCAAAGGGATGATTCACATCCTGGGCAGGACTGAGCGGGACTGTCTGAGATTTATTTCATCATTAATCTTCACACAAAGAGTAGGCCTGACAGCTTTCACATCCTGGGCAGGGACAGTTCTGCCCCTGTCACAGGAGGGAAAGCTACTCAGACTGGTGTCCAATTTAAAACTTGTGAATTCTTTATTTCTGGAATTTTCCATTTAATATGTTCAGACTATGGGTAACTGAAACCACGGCAGGTAAAGGGGGACTACTGCACCACATTCTTTAACAAGAAGACTCAAAATTGTAAAGATGTCAGTTCTCCCCAAATTGATCTATGGATTCGATGCCATTCCGAATTCAATTCTCAAAATGGTTTTTTGTAGGACTTGGTACGCTGAGTCTAAAATTTATATGGAAAAACAAAATGTAAGAATAGAAAAAAAATAAATGCGCTGTCCAGTAGCCGGACTTCTTATAAATCTGTACCAATTCAATCAACGTGCTATTGGCAGAAAGACAGATCAAGGGATGGAATGACCAGCCCCAAAACAGACACCCCCACACACGTGGGAACTCCACGATGGAGCTGGCACTACAGGGCGGTGAGGAAAAGACAGATTTCTCAATAAGTGATGCAGGAAACTGTGGTTATCTATCTGGGAAAAGCTGAAATTGGGTCCCTATGAGGGAGAAGCATGTTTCCAAGAAGAGGGCTGTGAGTCACGCGGAGACCCGCTGGAGGACGCAGGACCTGAGGGCAGAGCAGTGGTGGATGTGGCAAAGTCTCAGCTGTGAGCGACCCTCCAAAATGCAGCTGCAGCAGCGTGGTGAGGATGGCAGCCAGACCAGAATGGGTTAAACATCGAACTGGAAGTGAGAAAGGAA
>NW_006435764.1:5796143-5800400 GCF_000325575.1 Pteropus alecto
GAGAAATTCTGCTTTGAAGGGAAGCAGAGAAATGGGTGGGGATGTGGGGCAAGAGAGAGTCGCTTTGTCTTAAGACGGGCGATTCCGTCTAATGACACAGGCGTGAGAGGCGATGGATGCAGCAGCAAGGCTTTCAGAGGCGAGGGCCATGAGCAGGGACAGTCCCGCCCCTGTCACAGGAGGGAAAGCAGTAAAGATGGCACAGGTCCAGCCAGGCTGGGGGATTCGAAGGTGGGAATATAAAAGCGTGACCCGCACGATGAGGTCACAGTGGAGGGAGGTTTGAGGAGAGAGTGCGGACATCGCTAACTGGTGGTGGAATCGCCCGCAGCCCGTGCGAAGTGCTCGTTTAAGGTTCGTGGCCGTGAATTTCCGGGGAAAATCCTGCCGCAGTCGTGTGCTGTCTTTCTGGCCGCATTCAGGGGGTCCGAGGCCAGGGAAGAGGGTTTGGCTAGGATCATGGGGAGCAGAGGGAGACAGGAACCAGGAAGCTAAGAGTGTCTACAGGGGCGAGATTTAAAAGATGACTGGAACCTGGTTAGGAGGGGACGAGATAGGGGATGAAGGACGATGCAGAAGTAGTGGGTTCGACAGATGAGACAGTTCGCCGCGGCGGAGCACGCACAGTAAGGGCTGCGAGGGTCGAAGGCAGGTCCGCGCGCCCGCCGGGACCGCTCCAGCCTGCGCTAGGGGTGGTGGCTGAACTAAGGTGCAGGAAAAGCTTGCTGCAGGTGAGGATGGCAAGAAACCGAGCGGCCAGGCCGTGGACCGAGTCATCCACCCGGATCTAGAAGCCCAGGCAAAGGTCGCAGAAGCATCAGGGAGGAAGACGGGGTCGGAAGGAAGGTCTCGGATTGAGGAGTGACAGCGAGTGGCTGGATGGCAACAACGCCTTCTCTCCTTGTTAGTACCCCAAGCTCAGGCCCTAGGATGCGGAGGCCAACGTGGATCTTTAGAATTTACAGACATTCGATATTTTACCCCTCAAAGCAAATTCGAGAGGTCAGCGCAACTATCCCTCTTACGGTGAGGAGCTGAGGCTCAGCAAGAAGACGCGCCGCGCCTGGGGCCCTCCAGCCAGGAGGCGGCGGGGCCTGGACCCCACCCCTGCACGCCTTGCGTGCCCTGCTCAGGTCACCTGGGTAGTTCCGGCAGCCCCCCGCGGTGCTCCCCCGCCGCCAGGTGCCATCGTAGAGGGTGGTGTTCCATTTGCGGAAAGTCCGGCTCTTGAGGGCGTCGGGCGTCAGGTTGCAGATCTCCAGGCGGGTGAACTCGCGCATGAAGTCTCGGAATGACATCCTGGGGGTCGAGGAGCAGAAGCGGGCCACGGTCCTCAGCCACGACACACAGGGACGTGGCAAGGGGTGGATTTGTGGGGTTTGGGAGGTACGAGGCCCCGAGAGGAGCCAGACTGAGGAGGGGGCAGCTCACCAGAACTCCCCGTCCTCCATCTTGATCCGGAGCTGCTCGCGTTCATAAGGGTCCACATTGTTCCACTCCGAGGAGCTGTGGGGAGATGGGTGCTGCCAGGGGCTGCTGGGCACCGACCGGCCCAGCCTCTGTCCCTGGGGGCCTGTCCTCCCATAGCCCAGGTCAGGAGGCTTCCTCAAGGTCAAGACTCTAGATCCCAGTTCCAGGGATTGCCTCGTCAGAGCCAGGTCAGACGCCCTGAGCATGCGCACAGGCTGGGCTCAGGGGCCAGCGTGGCCTGCGCTTGGTCGGGGCAGTCCCCAGACCCAGGAACATGAAGATGGGCCCCTCTAGTCAATCCTGAGCCCACCCCACGCTGGCAGACCTTGGAGCAGAAATGCCAGTGACACTGATCAGCCTCCCCAAGCCTTCCTGGCCAGCGCCCACTGCCCCTCACCGGTCACTCCAGGCTCCTGTCCACTCCACCTCGCCCCACGGGTTCCGCATCCGGATCAGGCTCACCATCTGGCCCTGGTAGTTCACCTGTTCCCAGAGCTCCCATCAGCACCTGCCTCCAGCATGCACGTTAACACCCCTTTACCCCACTTCGGTCTTGCCCAGCCCCATCAAGAGCCCAGCATACCACACACCGGAAGTGGAAATGCCAGGGATTTACCATGAGGGAGGCAGCTATGTACACAAACCACAGCAAGAAAGGGCAGGACAAGATAAACATATCAGGACGAAAGTCCCCAGGAGACATAAAAATGCTACTACAGGAGAGCCAGCTCCTCCCACAACCTGGTCACAGGCCAGAGGGGCAGGAAAGAGCAGGAGCAGGGAGGCCCCGGCAGTACCTGCTTGGCCCCAGTCACAGAATAAGCGTGGCCCTTCACCAGCTTCTTGAAGGTGACGGCTTCCATGTCTAGAACACTGGAGATCTGCACAAAGACACATGTACAGTGGTCAGGGGTGAGGTTCCAGAGACCTGGTCAGCGTCCCCCACCCCCAGGCCAGAGATGAGCCCTGAGGTCTTGGACATCCACCCTTGCACATACAGCAGCTATTGGCAGTGGCAGGCAGAGCCCCTGATCTCTTTCAACTCATTATCTCGACACATACATGCTGTCCCTAGGTACCGGGTCAGATGCCCTGCAGATGCTCACAGGCTGGGCACAGGGGCCTCCACCCAGGTGCCTCCACCAATGCCACCACTAGTAGGGGGCGCCTGGGCGTACCCACTGATACCGCTTTTGGCCAGAGCTGGCCAGACCCTGTGCAAACACATGGGGTTAGAGCAGAGGATGCAGTGATGGTGGGGGCAGAGCCCGTTACCAAGGACGAGGTCTGAGGATGAGTCGTGGGAACAGAAGAGTGAATTCAGTGAGCGCAGGAGTGAGGCTAGGTTGACAGGAGCTAGGACTAGGGAAGAGCTGAGATCTAAGCCAGTGAACCGGACAGCAATGGGCATGGCGTTAGAGGACAGGAACGAGGAGCGGAAGGTCAGGAAAATAAGCTGCGGTCTGGCGGACAGGAATGATGCCAGGCACGGAGGTGGAGGACGACGGGACTGAAGTGATGGATGAAGCCGGGTGAGGCTCCAGATGGTGTGGGGTGAAGGACGGGGTCTGGAGTAACGCCTGGGTTAACAGTGAGGCTGGGCTAGGCTGGGAGAGGGAACCGCTGAAAGACGAGACAGGTCACTGGCTGGAGGCTGAGGGTCAGGGCTCGAGGGACAGGCTCAGAGCACTCACGTCAATGGAGCAGCCCAGCAAGGAGCCCCGCTCCAGCGCCTTGAGGATGATTTGGTAGAGGTCGCTGGGCGCCTTGCGCAGCTCATACCACTCGGTGACACCGCCTGTGAAGTCCTCAAAGCCCTCCGAGGTGCTGCCACCTGATAGGGCCTCGTAGCTGCCATTTACCCTGTGGGTGGTCCCAGGTCAGTGCCCCCGTACCACTTAGGACCCGGAACCCCAGAGCGGCCCGCAGCTGTCCCCAGGGCCCCTACTCACTTGGCATAGGCCTTCTCGAGCAGGGCGCTCCAGAACTCATTGCCTTGGGCAGAGTGCACGAACACCAGCTTCCCGTCCTTGATGGGCAGCAGGTCATCCACGACGACGTCCACCCACTCCCCAAACTGCCACAGCTGTGCGGGGGCGGGAGCACAGTGACTGCCTGCATTGGGATCTCCCCGGCCTGAGCTCAAGCCTCAGCTCTGCCACTTACTAGATCCTGATCCTAGATCATGTATCCCAAGTACAGGACATCAAGCAAGTGATCCCCTCCAAGCCTCAGTTTCCCTACTCGTAAAAGGGAACAGCAGTACTTTCCACACGGAGAAAACTACCGTGAGAAAACTAACGCGATCACGAAGGTAAAACTTTTTGGGTAGCACTGGCCGTGTTTTTGAAACAGACCAAGGTGCCTCCTCAGGAATGGAGAAGTTGGAAAGCTCGGGAGTCCGGGCTCTCCCAGAACTAGCCCCCTTTAAGCCAAGCTCCCTACCTCTACCCTCCCCATTCTAGGCCTATGTGTGTGTGTGTGTGTGTGTGTGTGTATGTGTGTATGTGCGTGTGCGTGTGCGTGTGTTTGTAGGAGTGGGTCCAGGGATATGGTATGTAAAGTGGGTGTGGGCCTAAAACGTGAAATCCATATCCTTCAACCACAAGATGGGTGGGGTTCCTTCAATCAAGGGGTTTGCTTCAGAGATGCCAGAGAGCCAGGTTTCCCAAGAGGTGGGGAGGAGTCAGGTAGCCTGGGGCGGGAAGCGACCTAGGGCTATGGGGGCATGAAGAGGTGGGCCCAAGGAGCAGGGGTTGGGGGTGTTGAGCGGGCCAATCAGAGGCC
>NW_006435764.1:5800464-5803241 GCF_000325575.1 Pteropus alecto
GCAGTGAGGCCACGCCCTCTGCAGACAGCGTGGGCAGGTGCGGCACTAGGCCAAATGAGATCTAACTGTGGGGTCCTGTTACCAGGTGGGTGAGGATGGAGCAGAGTAAGGGTGTCCCCTGACTAGGTGGAAGGAGAAAGACACCCAGGAATCCCCAGAACAGAGCTAGGGCCACTGGGGGTGTGTGTCTCCCAACACCATCTCATTAAAAATTCACTAACGTGATTTGAAAAATGGGCCCTGTGTGTAAATAACATCCGGAAAAAAGCTGGTTTAAATAGACTTAATCCGGAGTCGTTCTTTTCTGCAGGGCTCTGTCAGAGGATAGAGGTTGCCAGGAGGAGTTGGGGGTGGCCAGGAGACGAGGCCATGGGTAGAGACGGCTACGTGTGCGGTCTCTACTCTACTCCCCTGCAGAAGACTCGTTTTTTTCAAATGGGGAAACTGAGACCCTGGGGAGGAAAAAGGATTTGTCCCACAGGATACAACACAGAGATCTTTCTATTCTTCAAGCACTTTCTCCCTCAAACGCTCGACTACCCAGGACAACTGCCAACCGAAATACCTGTCCGACTGTTTCATACATGACAGATCCGAGATGGCATCGAGAGGTCAAATACTTTCTAGAGGGAGGGTTGGTCCCTGCAGAGTTTGGCCCTGAGCCACCCTAACTTCAGGCTGCGATGGTCATCAGTCCTCACCTCCTCTAGTGCCCGCTGCCCTCTCTCCTCACGCCCCTGATCCTCACCTGGAAATGGAAGATGCCAGCGTAGCCATCCTGGAAGCTTTGGCCATGCGGAACCACTCGGTGCAGGAGGGTGTCATTGAGGGTAAGAGAGGCGATGGCAGCCAGGAGCCAGCAGTCCCCTGGGATGTGAGACCTACATCAGGCCTGCTCTAATCTGCTCCCGTGGCGCACCTGTGTGTCCAAACTGGGGAGAACCCGGGGTTCCCTGGGCAGCGTACCCCTCAACTTACAGAAAAGGCCCAGGAATCTGGGCAAACCAGCCCCAGAACTGATAGCCAGAGCCTGCCTGGGCTTGCAGGAGGGAGGGGTTGGGGCACAGCCAGAAGGAACGGGCAGGGGGGGACTCCTATGGAAAAAACATCCAGAACTCCCCAGGGCCTACCCAGTGCTCCCTGGCAGATGTCTGTGCGGGTGGCTCCATCCACGATGAACTGGGGGTTGGAGAGCAGCTCCTGCAAGAGACCCAGAGTCTTGTCTCTGGGCCAGCCTCTCCCAGAAACTGGAACCCACCCACTCCAGACCTCACTCCCCACTAGTGACCTGGAGTCCTGTGCCATTCCTCACCCAGGATAGGGGTAAACTGAATCCTACCCAGGGTAGCGTCTCACCGTGGGACGCTTCCACTTGATGCCATAGATTTTGGAGGAGTTGGGGCCCAGGTCCTTGTAGCCCAGGCTCTGGGGCACTGGGGGGAAGGCATCATCCCGGAAGAGGGTCCCACTCTGCAGACACTGAGCCCGCAGCTGTTCGTAATCCTGGCCCAGGTACTTGATAGCGTTTTCATGGCGGCCCAGGCCCAGCTCCTTGGCCCGCAGCTTCTGCACTTGTGCAGACACCCCGGTGCAGTACACAGGGGTGATAAACTCCTCAGCCATCCTGCAGGACAGATGGGCCTGTTCAGAACCCATGCCATCTCAGGACTAGAACTGGGCCTCCTGCCTGCCCCTACCCACCCTTCCCTACTTCTCTGCTCCCCTCACAGGACTCTGCCACCTCCCTCTGCTCCCAGGCGAGGAGCTTCCCAGCCCCGCTTGTGCTGGCCACCACCTCCCCAGCCCCTACTCCCAGCACAATGCTACCACCTCTTCTTTCCCAGATGCCATTGTCCTGGGCCTGCGGTCCTGTGGTGGGCCAGCCAGTCAGCTAGGTGGAGCAGGGCGGAGCCCAAGATAACACAGGGCATGGGAAGGTGGGAGACTTCCAGAAGGGCCTCTTTGACCCTGTTTGCCTGCCTATAACCCCTTCCCCAAACTAGCCAAGCTCCTACTCACTGCTCCCTTTCCCTGGCTTTGGGGCTGAACGCCTGGCAGTCGGGGTCCCCTCCCCCAGGCCCCTGAGACAGACCGGGTGATCAGGGCGCTAGGCCTCTGTCCCTTCCCCTCTGGCCTTCCCCCAGCCCAGCCTTTGGAGATCTGGTGAGCTCAGGCTGGGGCGGGCGCCGGGGCAGTAGGACTTCCCTAGAATCCGCCCCTGTCTCCCCGCGCTCGGAGGGCCCTGGGCAGGGGAAGACCCTCAGCCCCGGAGCAATGGCCGGGATCGGAAATCTCGACCCCGACACCCAGCTCCTTACCTGGAGGAGTGTTTAGGGGATCGCTGCGGTCCCTGAGGCTGGCTTCCCGGGTGGCAGCTCAGGGCAGGGCCCAACCAGGAAGAGCGCTCCTCCCCGCCCTCCTCCTGCGGCCCCTCCGCCCTCCTCCCTCCCTCCTTCTTCTCTTCCTCCGGCTCCTACCCCGCTTCCTCTCGTCTCTCCTTTATCTCTCGGGCACCTTCTCTGACTATCTCTCTTACTCACGGTGTCTCCCCGCCCCTCCCTCCTCAGGCCCGCGGCCAATTCCGCGTGAGGACAAATTAGCAAAAGGCAGGGTTGTCCCTGGGGAGGGGCCAGCGCCTGTCACTGGGGCCCCGACAGAAGGGCACCGCGGGGGAGGGGCAGGGCAGGGGGTATTTTTAACCAGGGGCAGCAGCTCGAGTTGCAGGGCCAAGGGGCTCCACCCGACGCGGCGGCCCGGGAGGGCATTCCCGGGCGTTG
>NW_006435764.1:5803468-5819075 GCF_000325575.1 Pteropus alecto
GCGCCGCAGCCCGGTTCCCGGGCAGGGCCAACTCCCCGCCCCCACTGCCCCGGAGCCCTGGGGATTAAGGCTCCCGGCATCTGGGCGCGGTGCGGGAAACCGGTCCCCCAGGCCGGGGCTCACTGGGTGACCTTGGGTGAGTCCCTGTCCCTGTCGGCCTTGGCGTCTCCGTTCGCGCAGCGAATGGGACAGAGATGAGCAATTGTGGGGGCCCATCTTTCTCTTGCGCCATGGGCTATCTCGAACCCGGAGACTGCGAGAGGTGGGCTTCCCTGCGGTTTCCCCGTAGCTCTCGGCCCGCCCTCCTGGGAGCGCCCATGTGACACCTTACCCAGAAGGGGGCGGCAGAAGCTTTGAGCCGGAGGGTAGGCCCCCTTGGGACCCGGAGAACCTGCCAACAGAACTGCAAGTTGAAGAACAAGGAGGGAGGGGGACGGCGGTGGTCCCCCTGCTCAGGTCCTTTCAATGACCTTGGGGGCCCCAGAACAGCAGCTATTGCGCCTCTTAATAGGAAGTATACACAGCATTTTGTTGGGGGAAACAGTGCATAGCTCTGCTGGAACTTAGGACCTGTGACTCCAAGAAGGTTAAGAGCCACTCATCTAATCTGACCCCACTGTCACTCCCAGTTTACAAATTAAGAAACTTGAGGCCTGAGAGGGTGTGGCTTGCTGAGCTCCCTCACCTGGTGAGTCAGGGCTGGAACCCGCTGCTGGGCCCTTTGCTCTTCACAGTTCAGCATTTGTGTGTTCAATCGTGACTAAATCCTTCTGGCAGGTCTTTGCACAACAGACACTCATGACTAGGCCGGCCAGCTCTGCGGCCAGAGGGGGCTCTCCTGGTCTAGTTGAGGGGATTAAGGAAGTTGATTCCTGATGCACAAGTAGGAGTTAACTTGGTAGCGAGGTGCTGGAGAGGGTGTTCCTAGCAGGAAGAACACTATGTGCAAAGGCCCAGAGGCCAGGGGAACACATGTCCATGAGGGGAACTGCAAGTGGCCCTTGCAATTAGATCACAGGGAGCAGGGGCCTGGGAGAGGAAAGATGCTCTGCAGTGGTAGCAAAGGTCCCCCCTCCCGCCAAAGCATTCTGGCTCAGCCTATGTGTCCCACAGTCCTCAAAATCACTTTCATAAACCTGTCACTCCTGACTGCATCCACCGTTCACCAAAGGATACTGACACCCCCTATATGTGCCAAGCACTGTGCCTGCCTGGGCATAAGAGGGCGAAGACCCATGGCCTCAGCCCCCTCTGAAGGAGACAGACGTCATCGCAATGACTACCCTACAATTAACTGGGAAGAAGAACGGGTGCCTTAGCTTCCTCAGAGCTCATAACCGAAGCCCTATCTAGTGTAAGGGTTAGGATAGGCATAAATCAGACACGGAGTTATGGCAGGGCTGGGGGAGACCGCCCTGGCACAGTGGAGGAACAGGACTATGTTTAGTGTTGCTTGAGTAGAGAGGAGAAAGGGAAGGAAGAGTTATGGCAGGGCTGGATAGGCTGGAGTTTAGATTTTCTTCTACTTGAGGTAGAAGACTGCTCAGATTTGTATAAGAAAAGGAGGAGGGTACATGGGAGTGGGTTGGATGAGGTGAGAGGTGACTCAGGTAGTCCAGATAAAAGACCAAGGAAAAAGAATGGTAGCTCAAATTAGGGGTGTTGATGGGCACAAGAGAGAAGTAGATGGATATGATAACTATTTAGTATACACCATATCAAAATTTAACTCACACTGGATCATACACCTAAATATAAATGCTAAAACTATAAGACTTCTAGAAGGAAGCATAGGGAAAATCTTAATGGTCTTGGATTTGGCAAAACTTTCTTAAATATGACACAAAAAGCACAAACAATAAAAGAAAAAATAAAATCGAATTTTATTAAAACAAAATACTTTTGTTTTTCAAAAGGCACTATTATGGAAATGAAAAGACAGGCCATGGCCTAGGAGGAAATAATTGCAAAAGTTTTATCTGATGAAGGACTTGTATTTAGAATATCTAAGTAACTTTTACAACTTAAAAAGTAATCTAATAAAAATAGGCAAAAGATTTGAACAGACATCTCACCCAAGAGGATATTTGAATGGCAAATAGGATGAAAAACCACTCGGCACATTATTTACTGGGGAAATGCAAATTAAATACTGGCAGGCCCACCATCACACATCTACTAGAACTGCTAAAATTAAAAACCCTGACCATACCAAGCCTTTGCAAGCGTGTGGAGGAACTGGAACTCCCAGACGCTGCCGGCAGGAACTCAGAATGACCACTTTGGAAAACGGTTTGGCAGTTTCTTAAAAAGTTAAACATATATTCGGCCATAACTAGAAATGAGTTATCAAGATACAGAAAGGTGGTGGAAACTCAAATGCCTATTGCTAAGTAAAGGAAGCCAGTATGAAACGCTACCTACTGTATAAGTTCAACTATATGACATTCTGAAAAAGGCAAAAATAGAGACAATAGAAAGATCAGTGGTCGTTGGGGGTTCAGGGGAGAAGAGAAGGGTGAATAGGTGGCACATGGCATTTTTAGGGCAGTGAAACTATTTCTATTACACTGTAATGGCAGATACATGGCATTATAGATTTGTCAAACCCATAGAATACACAACAGCTGAGAGGGAACCTTAATGTAAACTTGGACTTTAGTTAATAATAATGTATCGATATTGGTTCATCGATTGTAACGAATGTACCACACTAATGCAAGATGTTAATAGAAGAAACTGTGTGGGAGGGAGAGGGTTTTCAGGGAATTCTCTACTGAGCAATTTTTCTGTAACCTTAAAATTGCTTTAAAAAATAAAGTCTATCTTAAAAAGAAGAAGGAAAAAAACCGTTAAATATACACTTACCATATGACCCAGTCATTCTATTCCTAGGCATTTACCCAAGAGAAATAAAAGCATATGTCCACACACACTCCTGGGCATTTACCCAAGAGAAATAAAAGCATATGTTCACACAGTGCATGACTGTTTTTACTTGTAATGGCCCAAACTAGAAACAACCAAGTGTTTATTAATAAACTGTGAATGGATAAACAAATTGTGATACATATGTGTGTGTGTGTGTGTGTGTGTGTGTGTGTATAATAGAATACTACTCGGCAATAAAAAAGAATAATGGATGAAACTCAGACTACTTTATACTGAGTGTAAGAAGCCAGAGAACAGTACATACTATATAATTCCACTTAAATGAAAATTCTAGAAAAAGGATACCAATTTAATGACAGAAAGCAGATCAGTGATTGCCTGGGGGTGCTGACAGGTGGGAAAGGGTGGGAAGGATTAACTAGGGGCTTCAGGAAACTTATTGGGGCGATGGATGTGTGACTATGTTAACAGTTTTACGGATGCATGCATGTCAAAACAAAAATGTACATTTTAAGTATATGTGGTTTATTGTATGTCAACTATGCCTCAATAAAGCTGTTGAAAAACACCAATAGGACTTAATCACTGGTTAGATATGCCTCTTGGGAGACAGGGAGGGATCAAAGATAACTCTAGACCCTTGATCTGGCTTGACTGCCTGATTGGATTAATAGGGGAGTACTCACAAAGCTGGAGGGACAGTGGAGGATCAGGTTGGAGGAAAGCATCGGGAGCCCCCCAATCCAAGATGAAATGTTCAGGTTGGGAATAGAGGTACAGATTTGGGGGTCACTAGCCATTGGTGCCACCTGAAAGAAGTAGAGGCCAGGAGACACTTTATTCTGAATACGAAAGTACTTCATAAAGATGTCAGTTCTCCTTAATCCATAGATCTAAAATTCTAAGATTTAAAATTCTAAGATTTTTTTTTGGAGGGGAGGACTATAAAAGCTGATTTTAAGTTCATATGGAAAAATAAACAAGAATTTTTTAGCCAGGAGACCTGAAGACAAAGAGTAATGAGTAGAGACTAACCTTACCCAATATTAAAACAACAAATTTATGATAATTAAATATAATGACGAAGAGGGGTACTAGCACATATAGATCATTGGAAGATAGAAAAATCTAGAAATATGTAAATGCATGCGTGTTGGAATTCAGTATAAGATAAATGTAGTATTTCAAATCTGGTGAGAAAAGACAAGTTTTCAACAAAAAGCATTATGAAAATAGGAGGGAATTTTGTGTATAATAAATTCCAGATGAACTCATGATTTAAATATAAAAAAATGAAAACAAAAATACAGCCAGGAGCTAAGGAAGAAGCTTCTTTAGTCAATTCAGTGTGGAAAAATTCTTTTTAACTATGACACAAAATCCGGAAGCCACACACACACACACACACACACACACAAAATTGATTTTACATTTAAAAATCAGGATGACACTTGAAATTTAAATTTAAATTAAAAAAATAAAAAACAAAAATCAGTACAGCAAAGTCAAAATAAATTGAAGAAAATACAATTTACATCTTGAAGGGCTATTTTTTCTTCAAACCCTTATGTCAATCAGAAACCAAAAATAGCAGAGAAATGGACAAAGACAAGGAGGGTTCACGGAAGATAGCTCTTAAACGAAACAATACTTCAGCTCGAACAAAAAAGAGATACAAATTATAACTTCACCAAGAGACCATTGTTCACTTATCAGTTTGGCAATGATAAAAAAAAAATGGGTACGTCACTGATTGGTGAGCGTTCTGGAAAACAGTATTTGCATGCATTGCTGGACATGGGGGTGGTATAGGCGTGGCCTCCTTAGAGGGATCTTCGGATGAACCATCAAAATGACAATTCAGATTGGCCTCTGAGCAATTCTTCTAGGAATTTAAGTCACATATATCTTTTCATATTTGAATAATATCCTTACAAAGTTTTAGTGACTCTGTGTAGCTCTATTTGGAAACCAGAAGTCTGAAAACAACTTTATCGTTGATCAATACAGAACAAGTTACATTATGGTACATTTATGAAGAATACTATACAGCTGTCAAAAGGAATGTATGGATAGGAGACCATCTTCAAAATGTTAATAAGTACACAAAAGAGTGCACAGAATTCTTCTGTTTGAGTTTTTAAAAAGGGAGGTGGGACATATATGCATATTTGGTGCCGTGTTTTCTTTCTGACTCTCATTTCAAATGTGTTTTGTCCCAGATACCAAATATATGTGATTTTTCCACACCAACTCTCTAACTTTCCAATACCAACTAGTTGCCTACAATTCAATTCAATTCTGACACTAATTCCAAGACTTAGCAGAGACCCTGTAGGTTAAGGGCTCACAAGATGCCAGCCACAAATGGGATACCCAGGCGACTCATACACCTGTGTGGCCAACGGCAAATTTGGGGGTGCCATGGTCCCTTCCTTGGGTTTGATAATTCGATAGACTCACAGAACTCAGGAAAGTGCTATACTATTACCAGTTCACTCAGTAACAGCCAAATGGAAGAGATGCATGGGGCAAGTTATAAGGGGAGGGGGCAGAGCTTCCATGCCCTCTTCGGGTGAGCCACTCCCCCCTCCAGCACATCTGCATTCACCAACCTAGACACTCTCCGAATATCCAGTCACCCTCACTTCTCTCCCAGAGAGGTGGAGGAGCTGAAAGTTCCCACCTTCCAGATTGGTCTTTCTGGTGACCACCTCTACTTTAAGTCATTCATTAGCAGAAACTCAGTCATGGTCCAAAGGGAGTTCATTACTATCACTCAGTACATTCCAAGGGTTTTAGGAGCTCTGTGTCAAGAACCAGGGATGTGTATATTATCTTTTTTTACACATTTGGTAATATGTGTTTAGATTCTTTCTCTGAAAGGACATAGATTATTGCTTTCATTGCTTTTAGGGACAGGAAACGGGCAGCTGGGAGTCAGGGATAGGAGGTGACTCTTGGTTCAAAATTCAAAACGTACATGTGAATATGTTATCTATTTGAAAAACAAATTCAACATACTTTGTAGCCCTGGCCATGGCTTCTAATATCCACAGTGTCCAGGCTTTAGCTCCATGCTCCTTGGGAGCCATTCACAGAGCACGTACGTAGGGCAATCACATCCAGATTCTTGCCACGTGACTCTCCATCTTCCGTTCCAGCCCCAGACACACTCCCCAAACACACCCGCCCCTCGAGCTCTCCTGTCAACAGAAGTTTCCTCCACTAGTAACATGCATCTGAGTTCTATTCTCGAGACAGAGTTCTAAATCCTTCTAGGATTAACTCATTCGACATCCATTTTAGTAAAATACCCATTTTACAGATGAAGCGATGGAGATTAAATAACATGCTGAGGTCACACGGGAACTTGGAATTTGAACTTAAGCTGTTTGGCACCAGAGACCAAGACAATCACTACTGTAGTCTGTCTTTTCAAGAACACCCTTCCTTACAACCCCTCACCCTCCACGATCCTCGGGGGCAAGCTTGACATGGTTCAAGGCTCAGGTCAAATGCCACCTCCTCTGGAAAACCTTCCCTGCTCCTCTTTAATAAATATTCTTTGGAAGGGTGTTCTAGTATAATAATTACATTATATTTGATTGCAACTGAGGGCAAGGACGAACTCATTTCTAAATAAAGCTGGCCCTGCGGGCATTTCTAGATTGAGTATAGAGCTCTTTTCCATTTAAGCTTTTTTGTCCAATAGGCTCCAGGCCCTCATCTCATTCTATCCCATCTACACTGAGTAGATCTCATCATCCATAGGTGGTTATAGAAGGGAAACTGAGGCTCAGGGCGACTGGCCACCAATGGGAAAGGCAAAAGCTATTATAGAACCTGTGCTCATGGGTCTCAACCACTGATACCTACACCTGGCAGACCACCTCCATCTCAATTCTTTTCTTACCCTCCCCCACTCCCGGGGTCAAGGAGCCAGGCCGGGGCCTAAGCACAGTTGGTGTCCTGTGGACATGAGTTTATTAGAGGGGCCAGAGTCAGAGTGGGTACAAGTTACAGGTTGGGAGAAAGGGGCAGGGGGTGCTTGGGCAGCACTGCCAGTCTGAGGCCAAGACAGGAAGCCGGAGGAGGGGCGGGGGGCCACAGCCAGCAGAATGTCGGGTCAGCAGGCCAGCAGGCAGACTGCTCTTCACCCAGCGAGCGTCAGCGCCTAGGGCACTGGAGGAGGCTTTGGGAGGACTGGGGGAAGATAGACAGAGAGAGGCTCAGAGAGAGGTAACTTGCCTAGCTCACCCAGCTAGGCAGTGGCAGAGCTGGGACATGTGCCTAGGCCTGCTGGTCCACAGCCCCTTGTCCCTTCCTCTCATTTTGTCAGGACTTACACCTGCCTCCCAGACTCCCGAACCCACCCCCCGGCTCCTGTCCCCAACTCACTGTGGAGGGTGTAGGTGCCTGGCTCCAGATGCAGCTGGGGAGGCAGGACCACAAGGAAGCCTCCACGCCAAGGGTCTTCAGTCACTGAGAGACAAGCATGGGAAGGAGGGCGATACCACTCAGGGTTTGGGGACGGGCACTTGGGTAAGACAGACAAGGAGCAGGGTTGGTGGCAGTAGTGGCTGCAGAGAGGCGGTAAGCCACAGAGGGAACAATAAGGTGGCGAGAGGCCGGGGCCCCGGGGGAGGGGAACCTGGGCCTTCGGGCAGCTCCTCTGAGCCCCGCCATGATGGGGGCGTCTTTCCCGAGTCCAGGCCCAGTGGGACGGCTCCCTGGCCATGACCTGGCATGAACAGAGTGAATGGTAAATGGGGTTGGGAGGTCCAGCCTCCTTCCCCAACCCCAGACTGCCAGCAGAGCCTCACCTCCTCACAGCACTGGCAGCTCACGGCAGCCCGGAATCCCATCCGTGCCCACAGCTTGTCCCTCTGACGCAAGAAGTCTGCCACCTGATGATGCCAATCTTTGCCCAAGGCCCATGGAAAAATCACACATTTGGCTTCCTCCAGGTCCTCCTCCATGTCGTTTGCAAGGTACCTGGCCACAGAAGTGGGAGGGAGGCGAAGGGAACAGAGGCTATAAGCATCCTCCCTGCCCCATCCCACAACCTGGAGCAAGTGTCTCCCCCATGGGCCCCAGACACTCACAGTGCCAAGAACAAGTTGCTGCGGGTATACTCGCTGAGCTTCAGGTTGGCACGCCGGAAGTAGACCAGCACCATGGCCAGGAGATACTGCAGACACAGAAACGCAGGGAGGTTAGAGTCAGGCACTGGGGGGTAGGGGACGGCTCCAGGCCTGTTTGCACCCAAGGGAGTTCTGGCGCAGGTTAGAAAAACTGAGATAAAATGGTGAGAAGGGGCCTGCAGAGACAACAATTGAAAAGGAAGGTGCTCATTCCACCAGCCCAGGGGACTCAATGAATCAGCAGCACACGAACCCCACTAATTCGACCTTCCCCAAGTGACTCCAGCCTCCACCCCCAGAGTGTCCCCTCACCTTATCTGAAATCTGGAAACAGGGATCTCTGGAGAGGAACTCCTGAAGGAAGCTGTGCTCTGGGAGGAGAGAGGAGACACGGTAGTCTGGGGTCACCCCCTGCCTCCCGCACGACAAAAGTGGCAGCAGAAGCTCCAAAGCCCAGGCCTGCGCTGAACCCACTTTCTGACATGACTACCCCCACCTGCCAAACTGGGGTCACCTGAGAAGGGAAGGGACAAAGACTTCAGATGCTTTCATGAGCAGGTTGAAATCCCACCTCTCGCATTGGTTTCGACCTTGGTCCCTACAGCCTGTCCCATGCCAGCCCCTGAGTGGACTCACCCAGAAGGCCAAGGAAGGCCTGGAGCTCCTGGTGCTGGCGGGAACCGAGAGACACACTGCCTCCATCTTGACGGCTCCAGCTCCACAGCTTCACTTGGGTGGCAACCACTTGGGCAGGGGCTTGGGCGTCACTCATCTCATGGAGGGTGGGGGCGGGTAGGGTGGGGCAGGGGTGGGTGACCTGTCAAGAAAATGGCCCCAGGACTTAGCACCTTCCCTCTTCCTCCCCCATTAGGTCAAGGGGGTTGGTGAGTCTGGTCTGACAGAGGCCCTCCGGAAGGTGGAGGGACACGGGTGGAGACTTGGGGGCTTGGAACAGAAGGAATCTGGGAGGCCTGTGGGGTGGGGAGGCCAGAAAAGCAGCAGAGATCCTGAGGCTGCAACTCCCCGCCCCCAACCCCTCCTCCTGGCCCTGCAGGCCAGAGATTGAGAACAGCAGCATCAGGCACCACTGAGGACATCCTAAGTGCCTGGAGCTGTGCTGATGCTTTAAGGGCATCATCTTATTTCATCTCAGTAGGCAGGTATAACCGAAGACCCATTTTGCAAACACGGAGACAAGTGCGGAAGTCTCACGGCCGCCTGAAAGTGGAGCCTGTCTGTCCCCCAAGCCAAAAGCCAAAGAGTTTAATTGCTCCTCTTGCCCCCCAACTCATTACCAGCCCCTCACCACGCACCAATGTGGCAGTCTTGACAGGACCACCAGCCCTTAACCTCACGGAGGGGAAACTGAGGCCCAGAAAGAGGAATGTTACACAAATACCTGGGTTTAGGGCAAGTTGAGGTGGGACCACCTCAAACATTTCAAGTTATGGGGAGAGAGAGAGAGAGAGAGAGAGAGAGAGAGAGAGAGAGAGAGAGAGACACGCCACCTGAGGGCCTCAGGAGAAGGTGCCATCCACCACTCCCGTGGTCAACATGGGGGTCTCCACCTAGGATCCAGCATGCAGCCCTGTTCATTTCCTCGAGAAGACCTACCTGAGCTCAGGGATTACTTGCAGCATATCTTTCAGCCGCCAGCTCAGGCTTTTATATAGTGCCAAAGCTGCCCCGCCCCCGCGGCCTTCCACCAATCAGACCCCTTCCTGGAGGAGGGGGTGGGGCTTTAGGCCGTCACCACCCACCTCTACCTGGAGTAAAGCCAGTCTCCACCACTCGCCTCCCCAGCTGCCCAAGGTAAAAACTTCTCCAAAGCTTCATCACCTACAAAGAGGGGCGAAGGCAGGCCCCTTGGACCCCGGGGCCTAAGAGGCAGCAGGGCCTCTCCTCACCTCTTTATAAACGCGAAGCCAGGCCGCGGCCCGGAAATGAAGCCTGGGCTGCTGGTGAGTGGCCGATGGGGTAAATTATAATTCACCGATTGTGCCTTGCTGGGACAGGGTCTGTGCTTTTTTCAGATCCAGGAGCCAGAAAAGAGATTGCCCTGGCCTGGGAATTCCCAGGGGCCACATCTCCTTCCCAGGAGTAGGGAGAGCCTGGCCAGTGGCTCCGAGTTGGTAGAGGAAGCCTTTGCCTAAGACCACTAAGCTGCCCCTGCCCCCCGCCCACCTGCTCCCCCTCCACCCTCCCGTCTGCAGCATTAAGTCTTTTCTTCTTCATGTCTTCACTGATTCTTTTATTCTGTCTACAATCCTATAGAACGGTCATCACCTATGTTAATTTCCACATTTGACAGGTGACTTTTTTGGTGTGGTAAAATACACATATCATAAAATTTACTACCTTAATCATTCATAAGTTTAGTGGTTTTTAGTGCACTCATATTGTGAAACGATCACCACCATTCCTCTCCGGAACTCTTTATCTTGCAAAACTGGATCTCTGTACCCATGAAACACTAACTCCCCCATTGCCCCTCCCCCCAGCCCCTGGCAACCACCATTCTGCTTTCTGTCTCTACGAATTTAACTACTCTAGGGACCTCATCTAAGTGGAATCATATAATATTTGTCTTTTTGTGACTGGCTTATTTCACTCAGTGTCATGTCCTCAAGGTTCATCCACGCTGTAGCATATATCAGAATTTCCTTCCTTTTTAAGGCCGAATAATAATTGAGTCTATATATATACCACATTTTGCTTATCCATTCATCCATCAATGGACACTTACTTGGGATATTCTCATATCTTGGCTATTGCTATGAACATGGGTGTACAAGTATCTCAAGACCCTCCCTGCTTTCAGTTCTTTGAGTTATCTATCCAGAAGGGGAATTGCTGGATCATTTGGTAATTCTGTTTTTAATTTTTTGAGGAAACGTCAAATAGTTTTCCACAGTGGTTTGACCATTTTACAGCCCACAAACAGTGCACAAGTGTTCTCATTTTTCCACATTTTTGCCAACACTTGATATTTTCTGTTTTCTTGATAGTAGCCATCTCAATGAATGTGAGATGGTGACAGATGACTTTTGAAATATGTATATAATAGAAATGGAGGCTCAGAAGGAAGTTGACTAATTCATGCTCAAAGTCGTGCCCCTGCTGACAACAAAAATGGGCTCAAGTTACATGACCAACACAATGTGTGTTATGCTCTGTGAAGTATGTCTCGTGGTTCTGATGATGGGGTAAATTAAAATTTACCCCATTTTCAGATAGGAAACTGAGGTTCATGGGCTCAGCCTCCTGACAGTTGAATGAAAGATGAAGGAAATGTGGGCTGGGCTGGGTGGGTGGTAAGCACCGGGCCAGGTATGCTCTGGACCCCAGATGCAGGCTCCTTCCTATGACACAATTGCTCTTCCCTGATTGAACATTCAGCATCTATCTCTGCTTTGCTCCTGGCCTCAGGCTTTGACCCTGGCTGCCAGTGTAGATTTTCACTCCTAGGGATTGTCCCTCCGTTTCTCTGTCTCTCTGTGTCTCTGAGTGTCTCTGGATCTCTGCTATCTCTGAATCTTTTGGCCTCTCTGGGTCTCTAGGTCTTTTGGGCTCTGTCTAGTTCCCTTTGTCTCTCTGGATCTCTATGTGCATCTCTGAATCTCTTGGTCACTCTGGGTCTCTTGGTCTCTTGTGTTTCTGGGTCTCTGGATCTCTTGGTGTCTCTGGTGTCTGGGTTTCTATAGGTCTCTGGATCTGTCAGTCTCGGTGTCTTGGAATCTCTGGGTTTCTGAATCTCTGTGTGTGTCTCTGAATCTCTTGGTCTCTAAGTTTCCCTGCTCTGAGTCTTTCCTTTCTTTGAGTCTCATGTCTCTGTGTCTCTAGTCTCTCTGGGTTTCCCGATCTTCCCGTGCCCACTTCTCATGCTCTCTGAGGCCGGCAGGGCCTTCCCTGACCACCAGGTCTCCATCAGGCCACCCTATTGTGTATGTGTATGTGGTTCTCCTCGTGTATTTGTTGTCCACCTCCTCCAGAAAGGAAGCAGTGACCTGGTGGCCTCCAGAGCAAGCCCCATAAATGTGTTACTGAAGAGGCTATAATCGAATCAGCTTGGTTATTCCTCAACATCTCCCCCATGAAGTGATTAGTATTAATAACCTCATCTTACGAATGAAAACAACAGCAATTAAAACACAGAGTTGAGTTGTTTCTGAGAGATTAAATAACTTACTGCCAGCTACACCGCTAGTGAGTGGAGAGCCACATCTCAGCCTGGCTGCCTGGCCCCGGGCCCCATGGTGAAGCATAAGCCAGGGGCCTGGCTGTCCGGTCCAGCACTGTTTCTGGACCAAGCCTGATGTGAAGAAGGCATGCAGTAAGACTGTGAAGGAGCCCCCAGACCTGCTGTGTTTCCCACCGCTCTCCCTCCCCTCCTCACATAAGGCCAGAGACCAGTAAAGGGGCACAGAAAAGTCTGTGAGTGGGCTAATCGCCTTAACCTTGGATGGGCTTCGGGCCCTTTGCCCAGCAGTGCCAGCCTTGGGCGTCTGACACTCCACATCAGGGAGAATTTTTTAAATTATTATTTTGAAAGAATTTAGACGGAGACAGACATTGCTTAAAAAGTATGGAACATTTTCGTATCCCTTCACCCAGTTTTCCCCAGTGGTAACATCTTGCATAACCACAATACAGTTAGAAGCAGGAAACTGACATTGGTATAGCAGAACTACAGCCCTTATTCGAGTTTTGCCAGTTTTTACAAGCGGTCACTTAAATTTTTTTTTTTTTGTATCTAGTTCTATAAATTTTATCATACGCATGAATTGGTGTAACCACCACTTCAATCAGGATACAAAACAGTTCCATCATCCCCAGGGAACTCCCTGATGTTAACTCTTTAGAGGCACACCCTCCTCCCCGCCCCTGCCCCTGGCAATCATTAATCTGTTCTCCATCTCTATAATTCTGTCACTTAAGAATATTATATATAAATGGGATCATATAGCGTGTGACCTTTTGAGACCCTTATGATTAAATTGGGCCCACCTGCATAATCCAGAATACTTTCTCTCTTTCAAGATCTTTAACTTAACGACATTTGCAAAGTGCCTTTTGCCACACTAGATAATATGTTCATAGGTTCCAGTAATTGGGATGTGGGCATCTTTGGAAGGTCATTATTCTGCCTACCATATTTATCACAGCATAGTTTATACTGAGCTAACTAATATACTGTTCATAAAATGATATATTAGCACTCCATGCTGTTTATAAAAGATACAAATAAAACAAAAGGATATAAAAAGTTTGGCTATACAAGAATAGAAAAAATATCAGGCAAGTACTAAAAGAAAGTTGAAATTGCTATATTAGTATAAGAAAAAAATTATTTTAGGTTAAACATAGTACTAGAGAGAAAGAGGGTTCTTACATAGTGATTTCAAAAATATACGGCAATTTTAAATTTACTCTTTAAAAAAATTATTTTCAATTTTAGTAGTCATTAAATGTACTTACTCTTAAAAAGAAAATCAACAAACAATGGAGCTATGTATGTGTTTATATGTATGTGTAAATGAATAGAACCACAAGGAAAAACAGACAGATCACAATTATATTGGTAGATTTGATGGCACCAGCAGGCAAAAGAAAATTTAGCAAGGATATAAAAGATATGAAGAATATGATTAACAAATTCGACCTAATGGACAAATAGGAAGCACTACAGCCCCCTAAAATGCAAGAAATCATATGCAGAACATTTTCCAATAAATTGATCAAATTCTAGACCATAGAACAACTCAACTGGTTTTTTTAAAAAATTAAAATCATAGTCTGTGTTTTTTTTTTTTATCACAATACAATTAAGTTAAACATCACCAACAAACAGATAAATAGGGGAAAAAATCCTAAATATTTTGAAATTAAACGTTTTATGAAATTTCTAGGTCAAAGTAAAAAACCATAATTGGTCTACGACCATGCCATCTTGAGCACACCGGATCTCGGCTGATCTCAGAAGCTAAGCAGAGTTGGGCCTGGATAGTACTTGGATGGGAGAACACCTAGGTGCTGTAGGCTAAAAAACAAACAAACAAACAAACAAAATGCACAAAGGAAATTAGAAAATAGATCAAATAATAGATTTGTAGTGTTTTAGATTGTAATCATAATGAAAATATTGTATGTCAAAGTTGGGGGACACAGCTAACAATTCTTGAAGAGGAGTTTATTACTTCAAATACATATATTAGAAAATAAGAACGAGTACAAGCTAATGAGCTAAGCTCGGTCCTTAAAAGTCACAAAAGAAGAGCAGAGGGACTTCCTAGTAGCTGAGGTCCATGTTGGCTGCCTAGATCCTGATCTCCCAATATCTCCTCCCAAAACAAATCAGACCAGGAATGGGAAATAGAATTCTGCTGAAACCACAGCCTCAGCAAAACTTAAAAGCAGAGACTATCCATCATTCAGAATAACTGTAAATAAAAAGAAACACGCAGTATGCCAGCACGACCCTGTCACCCCGACCTGCCACAAGGCAATTGTACCAAGAAAACCGGCAGAGAGGGGAAGGGCATTGGCAGCTCAGCCCAAGGTTGATCTAGAACCTCCATTTGAAAGACGAGGTCCTTCCACAGTCAAAATACTAGGAAAATGTCCTGGGAGATCAGACCTTAAACTACAAGGAAGAGATTTAAATGCAGGTGGGATTTGAAGGGTCAGTCTTTAAAATGCATAGGTTCTGGGAGATGAAAAAGGTTGAAAATGAGAGAGAAGTTTCCTTGGACAATTGAGTGATAAAAGCGGGTAAAAAGCAAAAGGGAAAATTTTCAGGTCTTGCAAGGCAAAAAGAGAAAAAAAAAACAGAAGCCAAACCCCTCCTCCCCTCACCAAACATACAAAAATCCACTAAAATATCTGGACTTTGCTATATTGACATTAGAGTCTGCTGTTGAACTGGAAATCTTATAAAACACCCCAGTACCACACAAATGAACAAGAAGAAGATTAACAGATCCATGTGGAGCTAGGATTAAAACCAAAAAATATCAGAAAATAAAATCCAACACATCAATTAAAGAAAATTCTCACTGGAAAAAAACAACCAAATCCTTTCCATTTTTAACAACCATGAATCCAAAGGAACAAAAATTCACGCAAAAATTGTTCGTGTATTAGGTCATAGAGAAATCATCAATAAGTTCAGTAAAGTGGGAAATACAAACAATATTCTCTGAGCACAATGTACTCATACGAGAAATTATAATAAAGACAAAGACAAAAGGAATTAGGCGAAAACAAACTGCAATCCAAAATTTCTAAAAAATAATAGTGAAAGTACTACATATCAGACTTTATGAGATACATTTAAAGCAATCATCAGAGAAGAACTCATTGCTCAGAAAGCAGAGAGAATTCCCATAAGCCCCCTCTCCCATGCAACTCCAGGCACAACAGGCCTGAAACACTGGATTCCCAGGGCTCATGCCCCAGGTCTCTCCTAGGACAGGGATTCCATGCCAGGAGAGAAAAGTCAGCCAGACCAGGCACTACAGCCTCCACCCTCACCGACATGTAGGGTAGAGCTGTCACTCACCAAATAA
>NW_006435764.1:5819095-5826962 GCF_000325575.1 Pteropus alecto
CCCACAGAGTGGGGCAGAGGTTCTGCCCAGTGCACAGGCGGGGTGAAGAATGCAAATGTTCTAGCCACTCTAGAAGACAGTTGGATGATTTCTTACAAAACTAACATACCTTTAGCATACAAGTCAGCAATGGCGCTCCTTGGTATTTACCAAAGGAGTTTACAACTTATGTCCACACAAAAACCTGCACACAAATGTTTTTATTAGCTTTATTTATAATTGCCAAAAACAGAAAGCAAACAGATGTCCTTCAATAGATTAACGGATAAACAAAATTATGGTATATTCATAAAATAGAATATTATTCAATGGTAAAAAGAAGTGAGCTATTGTGATGGTTAATTTTATGTGTCAGCTGAGTTGGGCCATGGTGACTAGATATGTGGTCAAACATTATTTTGGATGTTTCTATGAGGACGGTTTTGGATGAGATTAACATTTAAATTGGTGGATTTTGATTAAAGCAAATTACCCTCTATAATGTGGGTGAGCCTCATCCAATCAGTTGAAGGTCTGAATAGAACAAAAGACTGACCTCCCTCAAGCAAGAGGGAATTCTTTCTTTTCTTTTTCAATTACAGCTGACAAGAGGGAATTCTGGCCTTCACACTTGAATTGCAGCATTGGCTCTTCCCTGGTCTCTAGCCTTCTGGCCCACCGATTTTGGACTTGCTAGCCTCTATAAGCGCATAAGCCACTTCCTTAAAATAAATATCTTTCTCTTTATATATGCATGTTTTTGGTTGTTTTTCCGGAGAACCCTGACTAAGATAGTTATCAAGCCATGAAAAGACATAGCTTAACCTTAAATGCATATCACTAAGTGACAAAAGCCAGTCTGAAAAGCCTAAGTACTATATAATGCCAACTATGTGACATTTTGGAAAAGGCAAAAACTGCAGAGAGAGGGAAAAGATCAGTGGTTACCACGGGTCCTAGGGGAGGCAGGTGACGCACAGGAGACTTTTAGGGTGGTGAAACTATTCTGTATAAAACGATGATGATGGATACATAACATCATGTGTGTTCAAAACCTAGAGAGCTGCACAACACCTTTGCTGAAGGTGATGGCACTTTTGTGTGTCCTTGATACAAACTATGGACTATAATTAATAATGAGTTATCAATATTGGTTCATTAAATAAATGTACCACAGTAATATAAGATGTTAATAGTAGAAAAAACTGTGACTAGGGAGTGGAGGTTTTTGGGTAGGTATATGGAACTCTCTGTATTATCTGCTCAGTTATCCTGTAAATCTAAAACTTTATCCAAAAAGTCTATTAATTGTTCAACACACACACACACACAGACACACACAGACACACACACACACATACACACACACACACACACACACACACAGGAAAGCCTAGGTCCATGTGGCTTCCATGGTGAATTCTACCAGTTAAAGAAGAATTAATACCAAACTTTCAAAAACTTTTCTAAAAATAAGGAAGAGGGAACACTTCCCTACTCATTCTATGAGGCCAGGATTACTCTGATGTGAAAAGGTTAAATACATACATACATACATATATACAAATCTCAACAAAATACCCACAAAATAAATTCAGCAATATATAAAAAGGATTATACAAGAGGGATTTATCCTAGCAATACAAGATTAGTTTAACATTAGAAACCAATCAGCGTAATACACCATATTAATAAAAACAACAACAACAAAATACACGTGCATCTCAACGGGCACAGAAAAAGCATTTGACAAAATTCAACATCTTTGATGATAAAAACTCAAAAAACTAGGAATAGATGGGCACTTCCTCAACCAGATACAGGACATTTATGAAAAATCCGCAGCTAACGTTATACTTCATTGTGAATATCTGAATGCTTTTGCCTAAGATCAGGAACAAAGCGAAGATGTCTGTTCTTACCACTTTTATTCAACATCGTATTGGATCTTCAACCAGAGCAATTAGGCAAGAAAAAGAAATAAAACATATCCAGATCAGAAAGAAAGGAGTAAAATTTTCTATTTGCAGATGACACGATCTTGTATGTAGACAGTCCTAAGGAATTCACTAAAAACAAAAGCAAACAATTACTAGAACTAACCAATGAGTTTTTTTCTCATTTGCAGGATATAAGAGTAATATTTTAAAATAATTGTATTTCTATACACTAGCAATGAACAACGCAAAAGTGAAATTCAGAAAATTTCATTTAAAAAACTAAAATATTTAGAAATAAATTTCACAGAAGAAATGCAGAATGTGTTGTACACTGAAAAACTAGAAAGCAATGTGAAAAGAAATTAAAGATCTAAATAAATGGAAAGACATCCCATGTTTATGGATTGGAAGACTTAAATTATTAAATGACAGTAATCTCCAGATTGCTTTTCAGATTGAACATAACCCATATCAAAATCTCAACTGCCTTTATTTCAGTAATTGACACAGCAATCCAAAAATTAATGTGGAAATACAAGAGACTCAAAATAGTCAAAACAATCTTGAAAAGAAAATAAAGAGAGGACAAAGGCAGATGACTCACACTTCTCATTTTCAAAACTTACTGCAAAGCTACAATTATCAAGAGTGTACAGTAATGGCATTAGCATAGACAAATAGATCAATAGAATTGAATTGAGAATCCAGAAATAACCCACACATTTATGGTCAACTGATTTTCTAGAAAGGTGCCAAGACCTTTCAATAGGGAAAAACTGTCTTTTCAACACATAGTGCCAGGACAAGTGGATATTTACATTCGAAAGAATGAAAAATGGACACTTACCTCACTGAACAGCACAAGTATTTTTCTCTAATTAGTATATATGTTTTTCAGAGTGGTATGAGTTAGAAAATCTGAAACTATTTAATGTATATACTTGTATTCAGCATGTAAGTAATATACTATAGATAACAGGTTTCTCACTGTTAGAGAAAAGAGTTACATTTAAGGAAATGGGGCATTTGTATAAACTCATGATATATATATGATATGATATGATATAATATGATATTTATTATATTATATTAATTATATCAGATATATTTACAGGTAGATAGATCTAGAAATAAATAGATGTGCATAGACATACATATATTTCCTACTCTATCCACTGAGAGTACCTAGAGGCAATGACACCCCAATAGCAATGAGCACAGCCAATACCCAGATCTTGGTTCTTAAATTCCACTCTCCAGTGAAAAGGAAATGTAAGTAATATACTATAGATAATGAGACCAGGTTTCTCACTGTCAGAGAAAAGAGTTACATTTAAGGAAATGTACATTTAAGTAAGGAAGTGTTTAAAATATGATGGGGGCATTCGACATACATATATTTCCTACTCTATCCACTGAGAGTACCTAGAGGCAATGACACCCCAATAGCAATGAGCACAGCCAATACCCAGATCTTGGTTCTTAAATTCCACTCTCCAGTGAAAAGGAATCAGGGCTCTTTGGAGAAATAGTTCGTTTCAGTGCTGGAGCAGAGATAATGCAACATGAGTCTGGAACATCATGTAGTGACAGAAAGTAAGGAAGTGTTTAAAATATGATGGGGGCATTCAGAAGGATCCTTTGGTCCAGTCAGGTTGATACATAAAATTAACCATCACAGAGAGTAATGGATTATTATCCATAGATTAAAATAATATTCATGAATCTACACTGACATAGATAGATAGATAGATAGATAGATAGATAGATAGATAGATAAGTGAGAGAAGTGACAGCTCTTCCTTACATCAGGATTCCAATAAGTAAATGTATTAGGAATGATGGAAATAGAAAATCACCATTAGGCAAACACCACGGCAAGAATTGTTGCAGGCATGAATCATTGATGGGTGCTAAAATTAGTAAACAAAAGAAGGTATGATGAGAAACAAAATATTTGCATAAATTTAATGTTTACCATAAGATGTTTACCAATCACAAAGTAAAAAATAGAAGAGTAAAGAAACCTGGTAGCTGCCACCTTGTCCAGGTGATCAAAGGTAACATGAGCAGTGATAAGACAGAGCCACATCTGGTACCATCTGATGTGATGCACCGAGAAGAGCACATCGCTTCTCTATTATTCTTGCCCCAGATGAATAACTTCCGGGTGATCATTGCGAAAACATCAAATATATACTAATTGAGAGAGAGTCTACAAAATAATTGGCTAGTACTCTTCAAAACTGTGACGTTCATGGAAGGGAAAAAAAAAAAATCTGAGAAGCTGTCCCAGAGTAGAGGAGACCAAGGAAATATACCAACTGCAGTAGCCAGCCTCCAAATGGCCTCCCAGTACTCCTGGTATTCATGGAATAGGGCTGACCCGTGTACCAACAGGATTTTGTGGAAATGACACAGTGTGATTTCTGAAGCTAGGTCATTCAAGCCTTTGCAACTTCAACCTTACTTTCTCTGGGAGAAGCTAACCTCCTCACGTCATGAGGCCACTCAAGAAGCACTATGGAGAGACCCACATGGTGAGGACCAGAGGCCTCCTGCTGCTATGTGAGTGTGCCATCTGGACCTCTAGTCTTAGTCAAAAGGTCAGATGACCGCAGTCCTGGCTGACATCATGAATACAACCTCCTCAGAGACCCTGAGCAGGAACTACGCAGCTAAGCAGCTCCCAAGTTCCCGACCCACAGAAACTATGAGATAATAAATGTTTGTCATTTTAAGCCGCTAAGTTTTAAGGTGCTTGTTACACAACAGCGAATGACTGATGTAGCAATTATATGCCACTTGGAATCCTGGACTGGATCTTGGACCAGGAAACGAACATTAGTAGGACCACTAGCACAATTAAAATAAAGTCTATAGATTAGCCAAAAGTATTATATCAGTGTTAGTTTCCCAGTTTCGGTAACTGTCTTACCGAAGATGTATAAGATGTTAGTCTTCAGAAAAGTTCTGTGAAGGGAATACAGGAACGCTCTGCAGTTTTTGCAATTTTTTGTAAGCCTAAAGTCATTTCAAAATAAATATCCCTAATGAAAGGAGAAGGAATAAAATAATAAAGAACAGAAATTAATAAAATACAAAGCGTAATGGAAAAAAATCAGAAAACTCAAAATTTGATTCTTTGATAATACCAATAAAATTGGCAAACCTGGCAACATGGATTCAGAATAATTTTTTTAAAAGGAAGGCATAAATTAACAGGAATGAAAAGGGATATATAACTACATGTTAGACAATAAAAATGTGAGACTATTATGAACAACTTTATGCCAACTTTTACATTTATATGTCATATATGAAATATGTATTTATTTTATGTATTTATACTTAAGTTGATATGAAAATAGACAAGTCCCTATAAAAAATATAACGGCAAAACTAAGACAAGCAGAAATAGAAATCCTGGTTAGTCTTATAATATTAAACAAATTGAATCAGTAGACAAATCTTATCACAAAGAAAACTCCAGGTCTATCTAGCTTCACCAGTAAGATTAACCAAACATTCAAAGAACTAATAATGGTATCTTGTACAAATCCTTCCACCTTCCCCCACACACGTAATAAAAGCAGCATGCTTGACACCAAAAGCTAATACTGCAGGCTCGTAAACATGGATGTAAAAATCCTAAGCAAATTATTAGGAATCTTATCTAGTAATGTGTAGAAAAGACAAACGCACTGTGCCCAAGTTGGATTTATTCTAAAAATGCGAGGTCGAGATGCAAAATTTAATTAACAGATTAGAGGCGAAAAATTGCACCATCTCAATGAATGCAGAGTGTGCATGTTGCCATGCCCAGTGAAGCAGACTGCGCAGGGCACACCATACCAGTAGGGGACATGTTGCAGGAAGTGACACCAGACAGAGGAATTCGGATTAGTTAGAGGAAGGAGAATTTATTAGGCCAGCGGAGAATATGGGGTAACAACTCCATGCACAAGCTCGCTCTAGTTAGATTTATTACAGTTTATGTACTTCTGCAGTGTCCCTGCAAGGGGCATGTGATTCCTTTGTCTGAGATTTCACATGTGCCTCTTTTCTTAGGATGAGGAGGGGGAGCTTTGGGTGGGGGCCTGCAAGCGGGGAGGAATTTCCAGACTACTGGTCTTACGGGTCGTTTGTTTTGTAGAATCCACAACCTTGGCATTATCAGCACCATTATAAGATTCTTGAGCAGAGAGACGGGACACCTAGGCTAGAAGCAGGGGGCAGCACTTATGGATGCCAGCACCTGCTCAGCGGATTCCTGTCCAAAGGCTGAGCTCCAACTGTAACATAACAAGCAGTTTTACACAGTCTTGTTATTCCTACACAGCTACAGAGGTAAGGAAGAACATCAGTTGGTTGGCAAGCCATTAACCAACAGATGTGAGCTGGAGAGTCCTTGAGGTGGGGGATGGAGCTATGGGAAACATGTTAGCTGGAGAGCACTGGGCGGCATGTGGGGAGAGAGCAGTTTTAACCGGCTGAGTCAGTCATTTCTGCAGGCCTTTCCATTGCATTTTCTCAGATGCCTCCTCTCCTCTCTGCCTCTAATATTTCACAGTTTTAAAAACTGAACTCAACATGCTGCCTCTAAACATGTTGTCTCTGGGATTATCCATCTTAGAGAATAATTCTCTCTACCACACAGGAGCCTGGGCCACTTGGCTGCTCCCTGTCCCTGTCCCTCTCACTTACGCAAATCCTGACTTCTGGCCCTCCACACCTTCAGCACCTCCATCCATCCTGCCCAGCCCAGAGCAGGCTGTCTTTGTTCCTCTGTGAGCGGCTGCATCAGTTCCCAGATCACTCTTCCTACTCCAACTGGCACTCCCCTCCCTCCACCAGCCCCCCACTCAACTGAGGCCAAGAGGATATTTCCCAGCACGGATCTACTCAGCCATCTCCTGCTCAACCCCTGCAGTATCTTCCCACTGATGGTAATATAAATCTCAGTTATTAAGCTATTTACTCGTCCCATTTTTCAATACTAGTTGTTATCTATCACCAAGCATGGCCTTTGAAAACTTCCCTCTCTTACGATCTGCTTCACTGTCTATATCCCTCACTTCTGGCCAAATGCAGGTCTCCACAGAAGTCCAGGGGGCCCTAGGGAATAGCAGAGCCACAGCCAGATGGTGAGAACCTGGGTTCTCCAACAGCCAGGTGGAAGCCTGCCTTCCGATTGCTCTCCCCTCTACCAAAGACACCTGGTGTATCAGTTATCTGTGGTGTAAAAATTACTCCAGAACATTGTGGTTTAAATTTTTAAAAAATTTATTATCTCATTGTGCTGTGGGTCAGGAATTCAGGAACAACTTAGCTGGGAGAGACTCACAGTCTCTCACGAGGTTTGTAGTGAAGATGTCAGTGAGGGCTGCAGTTACCTGAAGGCTTAGCTGGGGCTGGAGGCTCCCCTTCCAGGGGGCTCACTCACATGGCTATTGGTTGTAGGGCCTCAGTTCCTCACCACATAGACCTGTCCCTAGTGCCTTCATGCCATGGCAGCTGGCTTCCCTGCAAGGGAGCAATCCCAGACAGAGAACAAACAGGAAACCAAAGAGCCTTTTGTGACCAGGTCTCCAACGTCTCACACCATCATTTTCATTTTATTCTACGCATTAGAGGTGAATCACTGAGTCCAGCTTACATCCAAGAGGCAGGGGATTAGGGCTCATCTTTGGAAAAGGAGAGAATCAAGAATGTATGGACATATCCCCAAACCACCACATCTGGTAGGAAACTCCAACCCTGGCCGAAACCCATCCATCCACCCACTTGGTACCTGCACCAGAGGGGAAAGCAGATCAGATAACCAGAGGCTGTTTCACTTTGAACTCCCTGGGGCTCATGCTTCCTGGCGGTTCTTCTCTGGTAAGTTCCCAACCCTCTTTCTGAGATAACTAATCACAATTTCTCCTCGCTCCTCTAATCTCCAA
>NW_006435764.1:5826990-5835614 GCF_000325575.1 Pteropus alecto
CCTACTCCTATCCATCTACCCGAATCCACATCTGTGCACACCTCCTGCTAGATCAGGAGAACTGTCTCTCCTCCTTTCAAACACTCAGACCTCCTCATCTGCTCCGCCTCCCCTTGATTTCTCAAAGTGGTCACTTCTCTCTGTTTCCTTATTTATTTGTTGTCTTTTATTGACTCTAAGCTCCACGAGGACAGGGATTTGTATCTAATGTGTTCACTAATGCATTCTCTACTTTGTCATCAGTAAATACTTGTTGGATGAAGAAACGACTGAATCGATGGGAGGAGGGAGACTCCATCTATTCTAATGGGAGGGAGGGAGGGAGGGAGGGAGGAGGAAGCGCGAAAGGCAGGAGGAGAGGTGTGTGGCCTGAATTTCTTGCACTGGACAAGAAGGCTTTTGAGGGCGAAAGGTATCTTTTTGCTCACCGTTGAGTCCCCAGCACCCATCCCCATGCCTGGCACATAACCGATCCCCTAAAATTGTGTTGATCGATTGGGTGCCAAGTGATTGCCCAAGCCCACACCTATTGTCCCCAACACCTTTCTTTGTCTGTACTAGACTTAGGTGATAGGTCCTATCTTTGGATCCCTGTAGACTATGTCCCTCTCACAGATGCTCACAGAGTCCTGATGTGGCCTCACACCTTCCTGCCCACCCACTGCAGTGGGCAGGAACACCCTAAATCCACTGCTGTCCACTTGGCATGGCGGCCTCTCCGGGGCAGCAATGAGCAACCTTCTCTCGCCCCAGCGCACCGGAGGGGGGCATGATAATGGTTCCTGGCTCATAGGATTGTTTTAAGGATTAAAACCATGCCTGGCATTCAGTCAAAGCTGAATATATATGGGCTGAGTGATTATCATTACAATTTACAGCACATTAGAAGTACTTATTTTTATTATTCTGAGCCCTGCCCTGACGGAGGTCACAGACACAGGAGCAATTAGAACATAGGGTCAGATGAGGCTATGTTCACATTTGGTCAATGTCACAGGCACCAAAAGGAGGAGGAGACTCACTCAAGTTCTGGCTGACACTCGAAAGTGTCTTTGGTTGTATGAGACGGATTTTAGAGGTAAACAGGAGAGAGAAAACACCTTAGACAAAGGAGGATCAAAAGAGAAGAAAGCTAGGCTGAAGAGACACGCAGATTTTGGGGAATGGGGACAAGTTAAGTTCAGCCACAACACAAACCGCATGATGAATGAGGAAGGCAGGCTGCAAACAAATCATGCAAGAATCCAAATGCTCAATTAGGAAGGCTTTTTCTCAGAGCAGTGAGGCCCAAGACAATTCACTTATCCATCCATCCATCCATCCATCCATCCATCCGTCCGTCCGTCCATCCATCCGTCCATCCGTCCATCAATCCATCCATCCATCCATCCATCCATCCATCCATCCATCCATCCATCCATCCATCCATCCAGCTATCCATTTATTCACTCCTTCAATACTCACTGAACTCTTATTTTGTGCCCGATCCTGGACCCGGGGCTGGGAAGAGGGACACAAACCAGACATGATGCCCACTATTTTGGTTATCTGTTGCTGTGAAACAAATTACCCTAAAACTTAGAAGTTTGCAATAATAACAATCATTTATTTCCTTACCATTGTGCAATTTGAGCAAGGTCTGGAGTGGACAGTGCTCTTCCATGTGATGTTATCTGGAGCAGTTTGACTGAAGCTGGAGGATCCACTTCCAAGATGGCTAACTACATGGCAAGTTGGTGCTGGCCGTTGGCTGGGGCCTCGATTCTTCTACATGGGCCTCCTCACAGGACTGCTTGGGCTCCCTCACAGCATGGTGGCTGGGTTCCAAGGAATGGAAATAGAAGCTGACAGTTCTCTTAAGCCTAGAGTTGGCATGGCATCATTTGCACTGCAGTCTATTGGTTCAAAGCAAGTCATATGCCAAGGCCAGAATCAATAAACCCCACCTCTGTGTGAAGGAAGTGATTAAAAACTTATGACGATCTAAATACACAAACCTATCAAGGAGTGCACATTAAACACTGAGGTTGATCAGCTGACCAATAGGTTGGATAACTGATTTTCACTATACTGTACAGTATTCCACTGCACGATTAAATTGTAGCTTATGCTCTCTCTTCTAAGGATGCATTTAGGTGTCTACAATTGTCCTTTACTTATGAATAGCGCTGCAGTGAATATTCTCTGTGTATGTTCCTCTGTACACGTGAGAGGATTTCTCTAGGAGTGAAGTCACTGGGGTGAGGGGTAATAAGCACATGTTCAAATTTACTAGATATTGCTAAATCACTCTCCTTTACCACACCCCCAAAGAGTTATTTTGCTTTACATTCTTGACATATGGGGATGGTAAGACTTATTACTTTCTGCCAAAACTAAGAATAAAAAATTTCTTCCTTCTTGCTTAAATAATCATTTCCTTAATTATCAGTAAAGTTGAGCATCTTTTCACATTTTTTAGCGATTAAAATTCCTATTTATCTGTGTATAACCTTTGACAATTTTCAGTTAGTTGTCTGACTGATTTGGAGGAGTTCTTTTTATGTTCTAGATACAAATCTTTAATCTTCTCTTAGTCTGTCACTTGTTGTTTTGCTTTGTTTATGAAACTTTTAACAATTCTCAAAAATATATAACTTTATTGAGGCATATTTTATATATATAATTTACCCACAAGTGTACAATTCAAAGAATTTTTAGGAAATTTACCAAGATGTGCAACTATCACCGTAAAGCAGTTTTAGAACATTTCAATCACCATAATATGATCCATTAACTGTTAATCCTGTTTATGGACACTTTTAGTGCACAGAAATTTTGTATTTTAGTGTTGTCAAATTTATCTATATTTTCCTCTCTGGTTTATGCTTTTTGTGTGTCTTTTTAAAAGAAATCCTTCCCTACCTCATAGTCTCCTTTATTTTCTTCTGAAAGTTTAAATTTTTTGCTTTTTAACATTGAAGTGAATCAATTTTTCTTAGAATTGATTTTCCTGTATGATGTGGAGTTATTTTCCATATGAGTCATCAATTGTCCCTGCACCATTTATTTCAGGTCCCATCTTTTCTCCAGCGATATGCATTACTGTCACTGTCATATCTCTGCTTTCCACACCAGCCTGGGTCAATTTCTAGTTTTCTACGTTGTTTCATTGATTTAGTTCCATATTACCGGGACAGTATTACAATGTCTTAGGTAAAAGAGATAAAAATTATACTTGTTGTGGAGGAGAGGACCCCATCTTGTATTTCTTCTTAAAAATTGTCTTGACATTTTGCTCTTTCATATGCGTTTAAAAATAAACTCTTAAGTTTCATGAAAAATCCTTGTAATTTAAATTGAAATTTTAGATCGATTTGGGGGAGAATTGAGATTTTTATAATGCTGAACTTGTAAACCTTCTGGGCCTAATAAAATCTTGTATTGTCTGCATATGGGGAGAAAGAATGGAGATACTTAACTAGTGAGTCATCTTAAAAATATTTATTGGTCTATTCATGTTTTCTGTTTTGTGTTGGATCAGTTTAGACACGTCTTTTATTTTCCAGGAAATTGTTCATTTCATTTAAGCTTTCAAATTGCCATAAAATTGCACCTACTAGATCCTTATTATTTTTAAATTTCTACTGTATTTGTGGTTACATATTTTCCTCTTCTCTTTCATGATATTGTTTATTTGTACCTTAACTTTATTTTCTTGATCAGTCTTGCCAGAGGATTGTCTATTTCAATAGCTTATTCAAAGAGCCACTTTGAACTTTATTAATCTTCTCTATTTTAGCTTTTATCTATTTTATTAATTCCTATTTTATCTTTGTCACTTCCTTGCCTTTTTAATGATATAAATCATATTCCATAATATTCACCATTCTAAAGTGTACAATTCAGTGGTTTTAGATATATTCACAAAGTTGTGAAACTGTCACCATTATCTATTCCAGAAGATTTTTATCACTTCCCCCGCAAAAAAACATATCCATTAGTAGCCGGTTCCCATTCCCCACTTCACCAGCCCCTAGCAATCACTAACTACTCTCTATCTATATGAATTTAACTATTCTGGACATTTTACATAAATGGAATGATATAATATGTGGCCTTTTGTGGCTGCCTTCTTTCACTTAGCATAATGTTTTCAAGGTTTGTCAATGTCGTAGCATGTATCAGTACTTCATTCCTATTGATAGCTGAATAATACTCATGGCTATATTATGTTTATCCCCTCATAGGCATTTGTGTTGTTTCCACTTATTGGCTATTATGAATAATGCTGCTGTGGACATTCACCGTACAAGTGTTCATGGGAACAGTTGTTCTCAGTTCTCTTGGGTACGTACCTAGGAGTGGAACTCTGGGTCACACGGTAACTCTGTCTAACTGATCAAGGAATTGCCAACTGTTTTACAAAGCGTCTGTACAATTTTACCAGAAATACATGAGGGTACTAATTTCTCCACATCTTTCGTAACAGTTGTTATTGTTGGTCTTTTTAATTATAACATCCTAGTGGGTGTGAAGTGGTATCTCATAGTGTTTTTGATTTACATATCCATAATGTGCCTATCAGCCACTTTTATATCTTCTTTGAATAAGTTTCTATTGAAATCCTTTCCCCATAAAATTGAGTTACTTGCGTTTTTATCATTGAGTTGTAAGAGTTGTTTATGTATTTTAGATACAAGTTCCTTATCAAATATATGATTTGCAAATATTTTCTCCCTTTCTGTGGGTTATCTTTTCACTTTTTTAATGGTGTTCTTTAAAGCACATTTAAAAAATTTTGATGAAGTCCTATTTATCTAGTTTTTCATTTGTTGCTGTGCTTTTTGGTGTCATCTCCAAGAAATCATTATCTAACCTAAGGTCATGAAGACTTATGATTGTTTTCTTCTAGGACGTTTATGACTTTAGGTCTTACATTTAGGTCTTTGATCCATTTCGAGCTAATTTTTGTATACAGTGTAAGGTATGGGCCCCAGCACCATTTGTTAACAAGATTATTCTTTCCCTCATTGCATTGTCTTGGCACCCTTGGCACACCCACTGACCATAAATGTATGGGTTTATTCTGAACTCTTAATTCTATTCCATTGATTTATTTGTCTATCTTGATTATTGTGGCTTCGCAGTAAGTTTTAAAATCAGGAAGTATGAGTACTCTATTATTCATTTGCTTTCTCTTTTTAAAATTCTTCCTTTTTAAAACTGTTTTGCTCTATTCTGAGTCTCACCCATTTCAACATGAATTTTAGGATCACCTTGTCAATTTTTGCAATCATGGCAGCTGGCATTTTGATAGGGACTGGGTTTTTCTTACATCAATTTTGGGGAGTATGCCCATCTAAAAATATTAAGTCTTTGAATCTGTACATTCGAGGTATCTTTCCATTTATTTAGATCTTTAATTTCTTTCAATAATGTTTTGTAATATTCACTGTACCAATCTGATATTTTTTTGCTAAATTTATTCACAAGCACTTTTTGTGTGTATCATAAATGGAATTGTTTTCTTGACGTCGCATTGTTCACTGCTAGTGTGTAACAACACGATTGATTTTGCATATTAATCTTCTAACCTGCAACCTTGCTGAACTCATTTATTAACTCTAATGACACTAGACACAAGGCACGAAGTGGGGACATTAGCTCCACTATGTCAATGAGCTGACTGGGTTGGTGGTGACCGAGATACACAATGAAATACAGGTTAGCCTAAAACGAGGGGGAAGCCGTGCCTATGGCCCAGAACCGAACAATACAAGGACAGTCAAGCTGCTCGCACGGGGGTAGGGGATGCGGGCATGCAGTGTTGAAGTCTATCCGTTCGCACAGAACATACTCATCCTAAGATTAGCTAGCATTAAAAGTCTGCTTTCTCCTCAGTCCGAGACACACCTAGCTGCCCCTCCCCTTCGTGGTGCGGCAAATGCTCCCGCAAGGCAGACACTGATCACCCACCCGCCCACGGCCTGTGCCTTCCCCACTCTCCGCCAACTGGGGTTGGACCAAGTCCTAGGCAACCCAGCTGCCCGCCCCTAGCAACCGCTCACCTGCCTTTCTCTTCCTATAGGCCAGAAATTTTCCTTTCTTTTTCTTATTGGTCCGCGTAACTCTATCTTGACCAATTAGTAGCAGCCACGGGGATCCAACTCACTCCCACATAATTTGGAGTTGATCGTGGAGGAGATAAATTTTTCTTTTTTGAATCGTTTTCTCAGAAGGCATCTTATTTCTCAAACTGTTGTGGATCCCCCTGGAATGAATCTCTAAAACATTTTGTCTCAGGCCTGTAATGTCTATCCCCCTAAGTAGTACGGCCCGCACAGTGCTCCACCTTCCACCCACTTTTGAGAGCCTGAGTCCTCCGCTAGGTTGAGTCCACCCGGCGGCGAAGACGATACCATCTATGGTTAATAAGTAGGGGGACTCTAATCACTCCCCGCGTTGCCCTGTCCTGCTCCGACCGCCTAATGCCTCTCTTGCTCGAACAGTGGGCAAGCACCCCAGATATGATGGTGGGACGACTGCTCCCGGCAGCAGGGAAGGAGCGCGACGCGGGGAAGGAAAGGGAGCGCTTGGTACGGCCCACGCCGCGCCCCGCGCTGCCGGAAGTGAGGTGTCTCACCCCCGAAGTTCCGGCTCGCAGGGGGTGAGGAGTGTTGTTAACCGGAGCCGCCTCCGCAGTCGCGGCGATTGAGCGGGCTCGCGGCGCTGGGCTCCTGGTGAGTGGGTCCGGATCGGGCCGGGGTTGTGGTTGGAGTCGGTTCCTGGACCCTCCCCTTGAGGTCTCCGGGGTCGGCGCGCCCCTCAGCCCCGCCGCCCGATTTCGGCCTGTCAGCTGGCGGTAGACCTCAGGCGCCCGCGCGCCCGCTCTTCTGAGGCTGGGCCCCGCCTGCGACGCTGGTAGCTCCTGGCGCGTACAGGTGCACGACCGCGGTTGCGACCCGGGACCCTCTCAGTCGCGCCACTGCATCTTGTCGGTCGGCCGTTCCTCCAGTGCCCCAAGTTGACACTGCGCTGGGGCTTGGGGGGGCACCAGTGATCCAGACTGACATACCCGGCCTGCTTCCGCGGGGCGCGCGTCGGAGCTGCCCACCCTGGCAGAGCTGTCACTGGCGCTGCCGCCCCCAGTTGCGTCACCCGCTCCTCCAGCACCTTGGCTTCTCCCAGTCCAGGTCGCACGTTCTCACTTCTGGAGATGTGCATCCCAGCGCATCATCTTAACTTTAGGGTCAGTGGTAGCAGTTCCTCCCTGCCAGTGTTGCTGCCTCTTCATTCCTCCCTAGGGGCGGCGGCTTGGCAGGCAGCGAGGAAAGAGCCCTAGATTTGAAACAAGACTGACCCAGGCTCCAGGCCTTGCGTCAGTGTGGCCACTTAACCCCTTTGAGTCTGTTTTCTTATTTGTAAAATTGAGTATATGCTATTCTTAATATGATTATTGTGAAAGTGAAATGTGTTTTTCCTTCTTCCTATTTTCTGCCTCTGCATTACAGGCACTAGCTAGATGTGCTTGTATGCGCATCACACAAGTCCTTTCCTTTCTCCGTGCAGGGCTCCAGACCAGGGCAATGTTCCGCACCGCAGTGATGATGGCGGCCAGCCTGGCACTGACCGGGGCCGTGGTGGCTCATGCCTACTACCTCAAGCACCAGTTCTACCCCACTGTGGTGTACTTGACCAAGTCCAGCCCCAGCATGGCAGTGAGTTGATGGCTTTGGGAGGAACTGGGTAGGAGAGAAGGAGGAGGTTGCTTGAGACAGGGGTGGGCTAGAAGTCAGGCAAGTAGAGAAGTATCCACCAGCTGCCTAACTTTGAATAAACTGTGATGGGGACACCGGGAGGTTCCGGAATGATGAGCCCCAGGCAAAGCTGAACGTGACCTCAAACCGTAGCCTCTCCTTACTCCTAGGTTCTGTACATCCAAGCTTTCGTCCTGGTCTTCCTCTTGGGCAAGGTGATGGGCAAGGTGTTTTTTGGACAGCTGAGAGCAGCAGAGATGGAGGTAAGATGTTCGTGGCCCCAAAGGTGAGGGCCAGGAAGCTGGGCGAGCAGTATGTCTGAGTTTACATCATTCTTTGTCAAATCTCTAGCACCTTCTGGAGCGGTCTTGGTATGCTGTCACTGAGACTTGTCTGGCCTTCACCGTCTTTCGGGATGACTTCAGCCCCCGCTTTGTCGCACTTTTCACTCTCCTTCTCTTCCTCAAGTGTTTTCACTGGCTGGCTGAAGACCGCGTGGACTTTGTGAGTCGCGACAGAAGCCAGGGAGGGGCCGGGGGGCAGGCTTGTGGAGTGAGGGCCAGGTTGGGGATGTGGAGTGCGCCCTGGCCTTCCTTATGGGCCCTTTTCTGCTCTGCCTCAGATGGAACGCAGCCCCAATATCTCCTGGCTCTTTCACTGCCGCATTATCTGTGAGTAGGACCCGTGTGAGGGGAGAGGAGGGAGCCGTTGGGAGAAAAGGCATCAAAGGGAATCAGAACATGAGAAGTCACTAACCATGGACCTGAGCCCTAGAGCCCAGGCTGTCCCCTCAGCCCACAGCTGTACAGGAAAGATAATTTAGGAAGTTAATTTGCATCATCTCTGCCCCGTTCCACTCCAGAGCTTCTCAGCTGCCTGGCCTCT
>NW_006435764.1:5835625-5842353 GCF_000325575.1 Pteropus alecto
CCCAATGTCCCCTCTTGGCAGAATTAAGAGTTCCCAGGGGGCCGTGTTCAATGGAGTGTGCCCACCTGACTGGGTGGCTGGGGCCATAGCGGGCTTGAGGGTGGGAGCTGTCTTAGAGCAGGAAGTGGCTGCCAGGCCCTGGGCTGACCCCTCCAACCCCCGATTTGGGGGTCCCCCACAGCCCTTATGTTCCTCCTGGGTATCCTGGACTTCCTCTTCGTCAGCCATGCCTATCACAGCATCCTGACCCGTGGGGCCTCTGTGCAGCTGGTGTTTGGCTTTGAGGTAAAACTGGCTTGGGAGGTTGGGAGGACAAGCCTGAGGTGGCATGTATCTTGAATAACCCAACAAACCCTTACTGAGCACTTGCTTTGTGGCCGGCCCCGTGCCCTCTGCACACTCGCTCCTAGGAGAGTGGGGAAGGCACAGAAAGAGGCACCTGTGGAGGAGCAGCCCTGACCTAGCGCTCAGGGAGGGCTTCCTGGAAGTTGATGCCAGAGGAGTTGGCTGTTGATGGACAGAAGGAATTAGCTTGATGGACAACTGGGGAGGTGTGTCCCTGGCAGGGCAAGAATGTGTTTATTGACGGCAGCTCACATTTATTGAGTGCTTACTATATGCCAGGCCCTGTGCTAAGCACTTAACCTGCATCTGTTTTAATCAGCAAGCCAACATTGTTATAAAGGAACAGTTAATCCTGTCATTTTACAGACAAGCAAACTGTGGTTGAGGGAGGTCGAGCGGGTTGCTGAGTCACACCAGCTATGACTAGGAGGAGCTAGGAGGACCCTGGCTGTGCCCATCTGCTCGTACCATTGCACCCTGCTGTGCAGAGGCCTGGGGGTAGCAGTGTGGCTGCAGCAAGGTGGGGGCTGCAGGCTCATGTCCCTCACCCTCCGCCCCAGTATGCCATCCTGATGACTATGGTGCTCACCATCTTCATCAAGTACGTGCTGCACTCCGTGGACCTACAGAGTGAAAACCCCTGGGACAATAAGGCTGTGTACATGCTCTACACAGAGCTGTTTACAGGTGAGAGGAGCCTGGGATCCCCTGGCCCGGACGAGGTCCCCAGTCCTGCCTCCCAGGCCCCGTGACCTGCCGCTCTCTGCACACTCTTCCCCAACAGGCTTCATCAAGGTTCTGCTGTACATGGCTTTCATGACCATCATGATCAAGGTGCACACCTTCCCTCTCTTTGCCATCCGGCCTATGTACCTGGCCATGAGGTGAGCCCAGCCCAGCCACATCCCTGACCCGTATCTGATCCCTTCCCTCTCTCCCCATTTTTCGCTGAAACTGTCCTTTCAGGCAGTTCAAGAAAGCTGTGACAGACGCCATCATGTCTCGCCGAGCTATCCGCAACATGAACACACTGTAAGTGGGCCTGTCCTAGATGCTCTCCCAAGCTCTGCTTCAGGTCTCCCTGCCTCGGGTTCTGGTCTTGACCTGTCTTTGGCCTGTCCTAACTAGGTACCCAGATGCCACCCCTGAGGAACTGCAGGCAATGGACAATGTCTGCATCATCTGTCGAGAAGAGATGGTGACTGGTGCCAAGAGACTGCCCTGCAACCACATTTTCCATACCAGGTGGGAGGAGCCCTGGGGAGCCTGCACACCAAGGGACAGGCACTGGGAGGCAGGCCCCCAGGGAGTCTGACCGAGGTGTCTTGACCTTCAGCTGCCTGCGCTCCTGGTTCCAGCGGCAGCAAACCTGCCCCACCTGCCGTATGGATGTCCTTCGTGCATCGCTGCCGACCCAGTCACCACCACCCCCTGAACCTGCGGACCAGGGACCACCACCTGCCCCCCATCCCCCACCGCTCCTGCCCCAGCCTCCCAATTGTGAGTGGCCCCCCCATCTGGCCATCTAACACACTGTTGAGTACTTGCCCCAGGCTGGGTATAAGAACTACTGAGGGGAATCAGAGCCCCTGCCTCTGGAAGCTCTGTCTGGGCGAGGAAGGGTTCTGGGAAGGGATGCAGATGGTTGCCGTCTTGTGTGATCGGCCTGAGCTCACAGAGAGCCTGTGAGCAGAGGACACAGCTTCCAACAACCAGCCTCTTGCCTGTGATTCGGATCTGTCTGAATTTGGACCTTTTGTCACCACCTCCTGTCTTTTCTCCGCAGTCCCCCAGGGCCTCCTGCCCCCCTTTCCTCCAGGCATGTTCCCGCTGTGGCCCCCCATGGGCCCCTTCCCACCAGTTCCACCTCCCCCCAGCTCAGGAGAGGCTGTGGCCCCTCCATCCACCAGTGCAGGTGAGCCTTTTGGGTCCTGCTGCAGCCAGCGGGGGAGGGAGGGATGGAAGCAGAGGCCCCTCAGCCCTCGCTGATTTCCTGTTCTCGCTCTTCAGCAGCCCTTTCTCGACCCAGTGGAGCAGCCACAACCACAGCTGCTGCTGCCGGCTCTGCCCCGGCACCTGGCTCTGCCTCCACCTCCGCCTCGGAGGCTGCCCCTGCCCCGGGCTTCCCCTTCCCCCCTCCCTGGATGGGCATGCCGCTACCTCCACCTTTCGGTAAACAGGCCACTCTTGGGGTTGTTCTGGAAGGCAGGGCTTGTCAGGCCCAGGCAGCCCGTGTTAAGCCTCTACCTCTCTCCAGCCTTCCCCCCGATGCCTGTGCCTCCAGCCGGCTTTGCCGGGCTGACCCCGGAGGAGCTGCAGGCTCTGGAAGGCCATGAACGGCAGCACCTGGAGGCTCGGCTGCAGAGCCTGCGCAACATCCATACGCTGCTGGACGCCGCCATGCTGCAGATCAATCAGTACCTCACTGTGCTGGCCTCCTTGGGGTAAGTCTGCACAGGGGATGGGGCGGGGTGGTGGGGGTGCTGCTGAGAGGAGGCCCTCCAGAGGTGGTTCGTGGCTTTTTTCCTCCTCTGCCATCCTGTGATACCTGTTGACTCGGGCCACCTATCTGCAAACCTCCAGGGTGTTTGGTGCCTTTTTACCCCCTCACTGAGAAAGCTTGTCTGCATCTAAGCAGGAGTGAGGATTATTAGAGCTGACTCTGAATCTTGTTACTTTAGAAAGTTTTTTTCCTATAGTTAAATCTTATATTCATAATTCTCACTGGTTTAGTTTATCATGCATTCTCCTGACATATGGTGACACTGTGACTGGGAATGAGTGCCCCTGATCTGAGACAGCAAACAGTCACTTGGAGCCAGCCTGGCTCCAAGTTCAAGTCCTGGTCACATGCTTTGTGACCATCATCACCTTATTTGAATAGAGGGGATTCTCATTCCTATTCACAGGCCATGTGTACTAAGTACATGGCACCCCACAGTGACAGCACAGGTGTGGAGGGGAGCTAGAGTCCGAGACCTGAGCGCTCTGTGTTTCATTCAGTAGAATGTCTTAGTGGGTAACTTATAAGATCCCTGGCACCCTGGGGTGGAGACTCTGCAGTGACCAGACCTAAAGTCCCTGCCTGCAGGTGGTTTACAGTCTGTGCTGATTTACAGAACCACAGCAGTTCCATACGACACATGTTCATTTATACCCACTGGTCCCTGGGGGCTGTGGGGGCACATCAGTGCCGGACTCTACCTCGCAAGCCAACCAAGGGCAGGAGAACCCGCCTAGTCTGCCAGGATGCCAAAGCCGGGCCCGCCTCTTGTCCCTTCTCTTCCTAGGCCCCCCCGGCCTGCCACCTCAGTCAACCCCACTGAGGAGACTGCCCCTACAGTTGTCGCTGCTGCCTCCTCCACCAGCATCCCCAGCTCTCAGGCCACCACCCCATCCCCAGGAGCCTCCCCACCAGCCCCTGAACCTGAAAAGCCTCCAGGTAGTTGTGGTCAGCCTAAAGGGGGATGGGGCAGGGGGCTTGTCTGGGTGCCACTTCCAACCTCTCCGTCCCCAGCTCCCGAGTCAGTGGGCACCGAGGAGCCGCCTGAGGACGGAGAGCCCGATGCAGCAGAGCTCCGCCGCCGCCGCCTGCAAAAGTTGGAATCCCCTGTTGCCCACTGACATTGCCCCCGTCCTGGCCCCTGCCCCGACTCTTGAGCAGCCCTTGCTGGAACATGTCCTGCCACCAAGTGCCAGCTCCCTATCCGTACCAGGGAGTCGTAACACCCAACTCTGAGACAGGAGGTGGCATCCCCTAGGCCAAGGAGAGAAGCCTGAGGTCCCAGGTGACTGCAGCCCTTATAGTTCTGGGCAGCCTGGAGATCTTGGGCCAGTTCTGGCCTCCTTCCCCAACGCGTTGGCCCTGTGTTCTACCGGGGCTGTGAAGGCAGAACGGCGAGGCCTGAGAAGCCCTCTGCCCCACCCACTCCCGGGAGCCCACTTGTGTGAGTGGAGTCACGCTGCAGTGCCGAACAGTATTAGCTCCCATTCCCGAGTGTGGACTCCAGGGGCCAGGGACAGGCCAAGAACCTGTTCCCTGGCCCACCTACCAAGACTGGTACTGATGTCTTCTTACCCTAAACTCCCCGGAAGCCCTTGGTGGTAGTGGCTGTGTCCTTTATGCCCTATGACATTTCCATGCAACCACACAACTCAGGGAAAGGAGTGCCTGGGGCAGAGGAGCAGGAGGGCAGCACGGAGGGACCCGGCCCTGCCCCTCCCCCCAGACCCCTCTCTCCCCGCAGTTTGTCTAAAGTGAGACCGTCCCTGGTCTCACCCAGCAGCCACTGCCCAGCCTCCCTCCAGGCCGAGGGCTTGTGTCTGTTCTGGAACCACTGCAAGCCCCAGAATCTACGGAAGGCCACTTCTCAACTTACAGAACTTTTCTTGAGTTTAGAAGACTTGGAGTTACTTCCTTGCTGTTATCTTTTGGCTTAAATTTTGTCTTTGAATTTGAAAGCTTGACCCCAGGAAAGAGGATCAGGAGTGCAAGGCTCCTGGTCTTTCCAGTTTAGAAAAGGCTCTGGGGTAGGTAGGGAACACGAGCCGAAGCCTGCCTGTCCCTGTCTTTTCCCCCTCGGTTTTGCGTTACATGAGTTGCTGGAGAGTTTCAGATGATTATTTAATTTGTAAATATTGTACAAATTTTAATAGCTTAAATTGTATATACAGCCTAATAAAAACTTGCATTAATGATGGGTGGAGCTGGTGTCATAGGATCAGTGGCCAGACTCCTTTTTCTTGCTCAGGCTTTAGACTTGAGAATTGGCTCCAGGAGTATTTATACAAGCCAGCACTGTCCTTGGCCACATTGTCATTAAGCTATTAGGAAGAAATACCCATATTACATATGAAGAAACTGAGCCCCCCAAAAGTTAAGTACCTTGCTTTAGGTCAGAGACCAAGTAAGAGAGCCAGGCTCTGAATCCTGACTTAGCCAGTCCAGTGCTGGGGTGGGGCTGGGAACTCAGGCCTTTTGGTCCTTGTGATGGATGGGACAAGTGTAAAAGTTCACTAGCTGGCGGGGGGGATGAAATGGCAAGGGCAAAAGACCAGCATCTTCCTGCTTGCAAACCCGATGTCCAGTGGATACCAGGTCTGCAACCTGGGAAGAATGGCCCTATGCTGGGCTGCTAGGGGCTCCCAAGCATCCTCTTGTGGGCAGACCAGCTAAAGCTAATCGCCTAGCTTCCTGGAGATAGAAACCCAGATAGGCCCAACTCTGGTCTGGAGTGAAGCAGAGGGGACTGGGCCTTCTACCTCTCCATAGGTAGAATGAGCCCCGAGGCCAATGTGAGCATCCCTGCGCCCCTGTGCCCAGCACTGCACTTGGAACTGAACACTTCCAGAACGCACGTCTGGGTTATCTGTATTCTCCGTAGCCTCCACCACGCCAGGTCTGGCCTAGAGCAAGGGCTTGGGAATGTTTGTAGCAGTGAAGATCTGAGGGCCAAGGATGGAGTATGCCCTGTCCTGTGCTATGCTCCCCTGAAGTGGCTGAGCTATTGCTTCCACCAGAGGGGCAGTTAACAACCTCCAGAATTTGAATAAGTGAGCCCAAGGAGCTCCAATGAAGGGAAAGCAGGAACAGATCAAAGTCGGGGGCAAGGGGGTACAGCTAATGACGCCCACTAGCTCAGCTGTTTCTGGTTAGCTAGCCTTCTCCCAGAGCTGGCACCTGTGTAGAGGGTCCCATTTCCCCCTTTATGCAAACAAGCCTGCTCTGAAGCCCGTCAGCCCTCTACCCTGCCCAAGCTCTCAGCCCTAGTTTCTGTACCCCGATCCTGGTTGCTCCAACACCAATCTCCCTCGAGATCCCCTGGAATCCAGTCTGTGGGGGACGCTGTCATGCAGGCTGCTCAGCTGGGCCTCAGAAGCCCTTCTCTAGGAGCCAGGCTTTGAGCTGCTGGTCAAAGTAGCCCTTGACCCGCAGGGTACCTGTCACCTCATTGACCTGGGTGATAGGTGCCTTCCCCAGCAGGGGGCTCAGAAAATCTTCCACATCCTTTTGCAGGGCCTGGGAAAAGATGACAAACCAGGCCTGGTCAGGAGACCTTCCCCTCTAGAGGACTCTCATCTCTTCAGCCCTGAAAGGATCACAATCAGACCCTGACCCACCCACCAACTTACCCAAATGTCCCCCTCAACCTTCCGGATCACAGTCATCTGGCGGTTGCCATGTGTGATGTCCTTGTAGACAGGGATGTTGTGCATCCGAGAGCGCCGCACAAAGTAGGGCAGGTCGGGTGGGGTACCTGGAACAGAGGAATGGTGATGGGCCAAGTCTTTCCAGGCTTCATCCCACTTCGGCAGAGGCCTTTCCCCTCAGCGTCTGCAGATGATCAGTGCACCTGATGGCAAAGCCACTTCTAGACTTCAGG
>NW_006435764.1:5842592-5849648 GCF_000325575.1 Pteropus alecto
ATGTTTGTAGCAGTGAAGATCTGAGGGCCAAGGCTGGAGTATGCCCTGTCCTGTGCTATGCTCCCCTGAAGTGGCTGAGCTATTGCTTCCACCAGAGGGGCAGTTAACAACCTCCAGAATTTGAATAAGTGAGCCCAAGGAGCTCCAATGAAGGGAAAGCAGGAACAGATCAAAGTCGGGGGCAAGGGGGTACAGCTAATGACGCCCACTAGCTCAGCTGTTTCTGGTTAGCTAGCCTTCTCCCAGAGCTGGCACCTGTGTAGAGGGTCCCATTTCCCCCTTTATGCAAACAAGCCTGCTCTGAAGCCCGTCAGCCCTCTACCCTGCCCAAGCTCTCAGCCCTAGTTTCTGTACCCCGATCCTGGTTGCTCCAACACCAATCTCCCTCGAGATCCCCTGGAATCCAGTCTGTGGGGGACGCTGTCATGCAGGCTGCTCAGCTGGGCCTCAGAAGCCCTTCTCTAGGAGCCAGGCTTTGAGCTGCTGGTCAAAGTAGCCCTTGACCCGCAGGGTACCTGTCACCTCATTGACCTGGGTGATAGGTGCCTTCCCCAGCAGTGGGCTCAGAAAATCTTCCACATCCTTTTGCAGGGCCTGGGAAAAGATGACAAACCAGGCCTGGTCAGGAGACCTTCCCCTCTAGAGGACTCTCATCCCTTCAGCCCTGAGAGGATCACAATCAGACCCTGACCCACCCACCAACTTACCCAAATGTCCCCCTCAACCTTCCGGATCACAGTCATCTGGCGGTTGCCATGTGTGATGTCCTTGTAGACAGGGATGTTGTGCATCCGAGAGCGCCGCACAAAGTAGGGCAGGTCGGGTGGGGTACCTGGGACAGAGGAATGGTGATGGGCCAAGTCTTTCCAGGCTTCATCCCACTTCGGCAGAGGCCTTTCCCCTCAGAGTCTGCAGATGATCAGTGCACCTGATGGCAAAGCCACTTCTAGACTTCAGGTCAGACCTGCTCTTGCCCTATGTTTAGAGTCAGGACCAGCTTGTTCACCCTGGTACCCTAAGGCCCAGCACAGGGCCTGGCACCAGAAAGTGCTCAGGAGAAATGAGGTCAGGACCGTACCTCCCTGGAGCTTTGGGTAACTCCCTGGGGCCAATCCTTGCCCTTCTCTGGCTCAGGGAGGCTACAATCAATCTCTGGCACAAAAGGATGGGGATTTATAAGCAGTGAACACTTATCATATGCTGGACTCAGCACTAAGTGCTTTATGTGCCAAACAGATTATCTCCATTTTGCTGAAACAGATTAGGAGAAACTAAATGACTAACTCAAGATCACACTGGCAGTGAATAGCAGAGTCAAATTTGGACCCAGAACTGCCCAACTCCGAAGCTGTGTTCTCAGTTATGGTACATGGCCTACTGCAGGGTAGAGGGGAGATATGTCCAAGCTCTTGGGTCTTCTCTCTGTACTTCACTTTTCCTTCATGGAAAGACCTCATCCCAATAGTGTGGGCTCCATTCTTGAGCTCTTCCTTGAACATGAGACAGATCCTCACCCCAAGAGATCTCAAAGCAAGTTCTGAACCTCCTGAGTTGTTCAGAGTCTCTGCTAGGGCAGACCGACCACTAAGGAGGGGTTCCTCCCTGCAGCCTTCAAGCCATCCACATTATGCAGCTCACCTCTGGGGGGCTGCCAGCCACTAGGAGTAGGATAATGTTCATGCTTTGGGGGCTTTGGGATGCTGGTAGGGGGTAACAGGCGCTCCACAAACTTGTATTCGTCCACAGACTCCACGAAGCTGGGGTAATTGGGAGGCCCCTGAGTCTGGCTCTGAAGCAAAAACAAAAACAAAAACCAACCATCTCTCCATCAGCCCACTTGCCACCCACCCACCCAACACAGAACAAGGAGGCCTTTAGTAAGTAGAAAAAGGAAACATTAGAAGTGGCGAGAATGGCATAAACAAACAGCTGGAAATAAAGCACCAGACTTCACTTTGTCAAGGTGCAGGGTATAAGGGGGACTAGAAAAGAAATTTTAGCATTCCGAAGGGGTTGCCTTTCTTAGTCTCTCTTTGGATTCAAATAAGTGTGTGTATACTTCTGTGAGCCAATTAACCATTAAGTCTGACTATTACAGCATATTTCAGTATTGAAAGATTCTTCTCTAAGTTCTACAGAAACATTCTAGTTCTAGGTTAGTGACTTCAACAATCGTGATAGTTTTCTACTCACACTCATCTGATGTGACCCTCCCTTACCTGGAAGATTTTGGCCTCATACAGACACCACCAGGCACTGTACTGAATGCTTTAAGGGTATTGCTTTCTCTTAATTCTTAGAATGCAACAAGTAACTTACTTTATTACCCCTTTTTGCATCCAAGGAAGATTAAAACATAAAAATTCTACGTAAGGTCACACTCCAGTGTCTGTCCTCCCATTCTCCGGCCTAAAGATCCTTCTTGGACACTTCTCCCAATAGAAACCACGCAGTCCTGATAGGGCGCGGGGTTACAATGAGAACAGGGAGGCAGGGTGAAATGGCCTGTATATCATGAGCTCTAGGCTCCCAAAAGTATCTATCACCAAGGATCGAGCCGACCTGTGGATCCTGTGGACCAATTTCTCCTTCAAAAAATTAGGCAACGAGAGTCGTTGTGCAGCCCCTCCCAGTACTGACTAACCGGGATTGTCCTCTAACCAGGTTTCAACCCCCACACTCCGAAGGGCGCTACAGGCCCCGCCACCTCTTCTCAATCTTGTATCTGAGCTCCAGAAAAGTGCCCCCGATCAGATGGGAAAGCTAAGGCCCTAATTAGGAACGCAGTTTTCAAGGTCGCAAAGAATAACAGTGAGCCTCACACACAGCCCTCTGCCCCCAGCTCCAAGCTCAGCGCTCTCACCAGCCGCCGTGCCCTGCAGCCAGGTAGGACGCCGGTTCTCCAGCCCCGCAGAGAAGCCCGGAACACACTCGCTGCCATCTTGAACCAACCTCGTACACTAGCCTTCTAGGCGCGTAACCGGCCTGGCCCCGCCCCTTCCTGCGCACGTCGCCCGGGACGCAAAGGGCGCCTGCGCAAAGCGTAAGGGGGAAGGACTAGACGGCCCTAGGCGGTATAAATATCAGAGGCCTCGCAGTCGCTCAGCAGTGACGTGAGACGCAGCAGGCGGCGAGTACGTGTACGCCCTTGCTTCTTCCTCTTTCTCGACTCCATCTTCGCGGTAGCGGCGGCGGCCACAGTACAGGTAAAATTTGGGGCACGGCTGGATCCAGAGGGTTTAATAGCGGGTTGGCCGGGAGGTCAGAGGACGCGGGAAAGATAGAGGAAGAGGGGCTGCTTTGTGGGATGGGTCTTTGTCATCACCCAACCTCCCTGGCAGGCCCACGTGAGACTCGCGATCGTCCCCGGCCCATCACCCATTCCCCGAGTCCCTCTCTCCCAGAGCATGTCTTTCCTTACAAGCATTTCTTCCCTTAGTTGCCGACATGCAGCTCTTTGTCCGCGCCCAGGAGCTACACACCCTCGAGGTGACCGGCCAGGAAACGGTCGCCCAGATCAAGGTAAGGCTGGGTCGTGCTCCCCGGGCTCCATCCTCTTGTGTTCTTTAACCTCGTTCTTCTCGGGAAGGGTAATGAGGCTCGTCTTTCCCTGTAGGCTCATGTAGCTTCTCTGGAGGGCATCGCTCCAGAAGATCAAGTCGTGCTCCTGGCAGGCACGCCCCTGGAGGATGAGGCTACCCTGGGCCAGTGTGGGGTGGAGGCTCTGACCACTCTGGAAGTAGCCGGCCGCATGCTTGGAGGTGAGTTGGGGAGGACTGTCCTTTGAACTGCTTGTAAGCACGTAGTGGGTGTAAGGTGTGGAGATCAGTATCCTCAATCCAGGGTGGTTCTTCCTGTTTACCGCAGACTGAGCTCTTGAGATCTTGAGAGATCCGTGGGAGATGGAGCCAGAGTACAGTTCTATTTCATCAGTTACTTATTAGATCCTTGTCTATTTGTTTCCTCACTAAAGTCAAGGGGTTAGAAGAGATTCCCCAAGGTGCTCTTATGTTCTTGTTTAAAGTGAGGTGCTAGGAAATCCTGAAGTGAAACCCTAGCCTGTACCAGACTAGGCCTTGCTGGTCAGGCATCACATCTTTGCAGCTTTGTTCTCACCCCTGTGGGACCTTTTTGCTGTCCTAACTACTCGTTTTCCTTTTCCACCGCAGGTAAAGTCCATGGTTCCCTGGCCCGTGCTGGGAAAGTAAGAGGTCAGACTCCCAAGGTAGGTGAGATTTCTGGTGGTGTCCTTTGGACTTTGTTTTTTTTCCTATCACAGCTAATCTAAGACCTGTGGCTCTCGAACTGTCTTCTCCTTCCCTGAAGCTGAGAGGGCATGGAAGAGGTCAACCAGAATCTAATCAGCCCTCCCTTTTCTCAGGTGGCCAAACAGGAGAAAAAGAAGAAGAAGACTGGTCGGGCCAAGCGGCGGATGCAGTACAACCGGCGTTTTGTCAATGTCGTGCCCACCTTTGGCAAGAAGAAGGGCCCCAATGCCAACTCTTAAGTTCTCTGTAACCTGGGCTTTCTCTAATAAAGCCACTTAGCCGGTCATCTTGTTTCATTTTCATTTCCAGGGCCTCGGGGAGAGAGATGGCTTTTAGGGCTGGCAGTGTTTCCACTAGAACAGTGACTTTTCATTTTGGTTTCTTGGCAGTGTCAAATTAGGAAGAGGCAGAGGCCCTTGGAGGAGGGCTGGGTAAACTATAAGAAAAGGCTTCCTATGAAAACTAGCAACCACAGACACCAGCCTTTCAAATGTAGACTTGGAAAAATTGCTCATCTCAACTTGATAATTTCCCCAAATCTTTTTTGTTGTTGTTGATATCGTTGTTCTTTTAGACAGAAGATAGCAGGAATTATGGGAGGTTTTATGGAGGCAGCAATGGTGGGGAGGAGTTCTAGCAGAAGATCTGGCCTTTCCCTGAACTTGGGACCAGCTGTGTCCTTAATGGAGTCCAGGATAGGAACGTGATCTGCCTCAGCTTCGGAAAGCATTGGCTGCTTACATTGGCCCTGCAGTAACCTTGTTTGTACTTCTGATATCCTGGCTGGCCTTGCTAACCTAATCACAGCTCAGGTCGATCAGTTGATTATTTCCATGTTTCCAGAAATACAGTTCTCTGGAGCTGATTCAAGATTCCCTGTTGGCAGCACATGCATACCCACTCATTCAGCTAAAGCTTTTGAACCTGCTGCTTTCTGGAAAACAGCATACTGTGAGGTAAAGACTTGGTCTAGACTTGGACTGCCTTTAGTTTGGATCCTCACTCCATTTATAATTAATCTCTGCCGCCATCTCTTGAGAGTTGCTATGAGGATTAAATAAAGGATGTAAAGTGCTTAGTTCAGCACCTGTCACCAATGTTCAAATATATTGCCTGGTTTTGTCTCTTTAGACATGGCTTCCTAGGAATTTAGATTCTTGGGTGGGAAGTCAGGAAACTAAAAGAGTTACAGCCTCAAAGAAAGTCAGTAATGTGCTGTTAGGTAGATGGGACATACTATCCTAGGGAAGCTCTCTGAAGATGGAGTGTCTGAAACTGAAGGAGCCAATCAAGTGATGAGATGAAAGTGCCAGTGGAGAGGACTATGTGCAGAGGTGTGTGACAGATCCTGCAGCATATTGTCTGTCAGACATGGAGAGGAGTTTGAGTCCAAATGCACTGGGTGGTCACCAAGGATGGAATGGTGTTAAGCGAGGGACTGATGTGATCTGACTTGTGGTCTAATACTTTTCTCAGGCTGATTTTTCTGGGAGGATGGCAAGAAAGTAAGGAAACCAGTTAAGGTGGTATCATCCAGTTGAGGAGCAAGTAGTTTAGACCACCAAAGGTGGTGGGGATGCAAACAATGAACAGACACAAAGGTCATCTAATCCATCTAGATCTTGGTAGGGGAATTATGATCCATACTGAAATAAATACAAGGTATTGTGAAGGCCGAACTGACTCGAGGTGCGATTGGATGTGAGATGAGGGACCAAAGAACCAGACCTCATTTCAGGAGTGCCATGGATCAATGTCACAGCGCTTGGTAGGGTTTATGGGTCATTGCTCCCATTCTGCCACAAACTGTAAGCTCCATTAGAATAGGACCCATCTCTTTGCTCAGCGTGTTTTTGGTGCCTAGTGTGGAATCTTCACTTTAAAGTTGGATAAACGATAAGTTTGAAGGAGGAAATCAAACAGGAACTTAGGTTAAATGCTTCTTTGTTGAGAAGAGGGAAAATGCCCCCAACACACACACCTAATCTAGGCTAGGTACCCCACCTTGGGCTTTCTTCCACTCTCCTCCCTTTGTGTCTCCTAGTAGAATGGCTGTCCCTCCAGAGCAGGGGCGCGCCTCATCTCTTAGGGGCCTGACACAATTAATGGCCCCGCGTAAGTTCTTGGCAAAGACCAATTACAGTTTCTGCGCTTGACAGTGCTAAGGAAGCAACCACTAGGGGGCGAACTGGTACCGGCGAAGAGAGCCTGACGCACTCGATACCGCCTCTCACCTCGCAGGGCGGAGCTCGTACGTCACGAACCGCTCCTGCGCCGGCCCAAGCCCTACTTGGCAGGGGTGGGGCTTGGCTTCCGAGTGTGGGCGGGAATTGTCAAGAGTCCTCGGGGAGCTCTGGGTAAGCGCTCCGTCGCCCCACAAAGAAGCGGAAGTAACCGACAGGCGCCGGAAGTTGCCGAGCTGCAACCCCTTAAGCGTTCGGGGGTGGCTTACGGTGCCAGTTGCCATGGAGCCGGCCGGGCCTTGTGGTTTCTGCCCCGCTGGGGAGGCGCAGCCAGCGCGTTACACCTGCCCCCGCTGTAATGTACCCTACTGCTCGCTACGTTGCTACCGGGCGCATGGCAGCTGCGCCGAAGACTTCTACCGTGACCAGGTGCTTGGAGAGCTCCGCGGCCGCAGCGCCTCGCCCAGCCGCCTAGCCAGCGCCCTCCGCCGGCTGCGTCAGCAACACGAAACCGAGGACGAGCCGCAGGACGCAGGCCTCAGACCTGGATTGGAGCCCCGCGGCCTCTCAGGACTGTGGGAGAGGCTGGCCCCGGGGGAGAAGGC
>NW_006435764.1:5849813-5854011 GCF_000325575.1 Pteropus alecto
CTGAACCGTGGCGAGGCAGGGCGTCTGCTACCCCTTTGGCAGCCGTGGGGGTGGGGTCGCGGGGCAGAGCCGCGCCTTCTGGAGGAACTAAATGATGCCCCGGGCGGTGACGCCGCGGATCTGGAACCCGCCTCTGCAAGGACGCGGCCGGAACCCATGAAGGATGCCGCGGATGCCCTGAACACCGACGAGATGGTTCTCGGAGATGCCCCGGGAGCCTGCGCGCCCGCGGTGCCCACCCGGATCCCCGCACTGGCCAGCCTGAGCCGCGGCCGGGCCTCGCCGCTCGTGCGCTTCCAGCTGCCCAACGTGCTGTTCGCCTATGCACACACTCTTGCCCTGTATCACGGCGGCGACGATGCGCTGCTCCCCGACTTCTGCGACACTCTGCTCGGCGTTTCGGGAGCCCTGGGCTCCCAGCAAGTCTTCATCTCTGCCGAGGAAGCCCTACAGGCTGCAGCCCACGTGCTGGAAGCAGGGGAGCATCCACCCGGACCCCTGGGTACACGGGGTGCCATGCGCGAGGCTGCCCGCATCCTCATGGGCGAGGGCCCAGCCAACCAGAAGGGCTACACGCTGGCAGCACTGGGGCACCTGGCACAGACCCTGGGCCGGGCCCGAAAACAGGCCGAGGCTACCGAAGAGCGAGATCGCCTCTACCGGGCCCGGAAGAAATGCCAGTACTTGCTGTCTTGGACCAATGAAAACGAGGTGGTCCTCACAGCCCTGGCTCTGGACTGTGCCAGGGCCCATCGGGCCCATGCTGTGACAGCTGAGGAAGTGGCAGCCCTCACTGGGGAGCTGGAGCGGCTTTGGGGAGGCCCCATGCCACCTGCCCCCAGGACTCTCATTGAGGAGCTTCCTGGTTGAACTGGGGACCCCCTTGTTATCAATAAAGCTGTGATTGGTCTGCCCTGTCCGCGGTGCCCATCTCTGAATGACAGCTGTTGTCCCACCCAACTCCAGACTATTGGGCCCACAAACTACCTTTCAACTTCTCCATGATCAGGACTGACACAGCCAATTTTTTTAAACACCCCAACCCCAGAAAAGGAGAGAAGCGCCACCAAAGGTTCTAGGTGTTTATCCGAGAAGGAAGAGCAGCCCCTGCACTCCATTTTTGAGCACTGGCTGCCTTTCCTCTGCCTGTGGAAGCTCAGGGCAGGGTCCGATACAGACCCTTGAGTCCTAGGTATGTCCGGGCTCCTGATGCTGCCTGTGCTGGCCGATGAGGGCACGTGCTCTGACCTACGTGGCTGCAGCCGCTTCAGTAGATGTAGGGCACGATTCGGTAGGGCACACGCCGGCAGTATTCGCGCCAGGCCAGGCCATACTTCTGCAGGCACTGCCGCTCATCCCGGCCCTCGCGGTGCACCAGCAGCACCGTGAAGTAGAGGAAGTAGAAGTAGGGCAGCAGGTGGGACATGCCTGTGGGGAGGGGGCTGTGACCACTCAGCCAGCCCCCAGGCCACAAAGGCTTCCACACCTAATGGCTCACGGCATCAGCACTCAACCGCAGAGAAGCCAGGCTCCACAACAAGGTGCTGGCAGCGCTGGGCTGGCGCCAACATCTGCCCCAACCGCATCCTGAGTCCGGCCCCGGCTCCCTGACCACTCCCTCCACTGGAGTACAGCCCCGTTCTCCATTCCACACCCAGACTGGATATCCTGCGGTCACCACTCCATCTCTGCCCCTCACACGTATGTGGCCCCATCCAAGCCACTCACCACATGGCAAGGACCAGGCCAGAGCCATGATTAGGTCTCCAAGGTAGTTGGGATGGCGGACCATACCCCACCACCCAGACACCAGCAGCTGCCTCCCTGTTGCTGTAGGGATGGTCTCAAGATCTGGGGAAAAATAGGTAGACAGATGGGGGACCCCCAGGAAGCCCAGCTGTCCCACCTCCCGGCAGCCTAGAAACTCAGCTCACCAGCCACTCTGGGGTCAGAAGGATTCTTTCGGAAGGTGTTTTTCTGGGCATTGGCTCCACGGAAGATGTAGAAACCAAAGGCTGGGGAAAAGCGTGAGCAGGCAGTCAGGGTGGAGGGTCATAGCCTTCCGCCTAGCTCTGACCACACCCCCACAGCCCAGACTCCGTCTGCCTCGAGACCCAGGACCCAGCCCCCGGCTTTAGAGAAGAGTCTGAGGTTTAGCACCTACCTAGTGGGTGATTTATAAACAGTGAATGAATGAAAGGGGAGGGAGAACGCTGCACCCAGCCTGCTGCCCCTTCCTGACTGACCGTTGATGAGGCAGATGACTGAGGCCATTGGCAACCCCAGGGGCTGTGGGTGGTACAGCAGGAACTGAGCCTGTAAGCTGTAGGTGAAGGGTACCCAGGCTAGGTCCCCGAAGGCCAGCATGAAGCCAAACCCGTCATGCGTGATGTCCATGGTGGTGAGGACAGCCTCCTGCAGTGACAGGACCCAGACACACTGCCTTAGTCCCTACGAGGTCCTCAGGCACTCTCCCCTGCCTCCTTACCCAGTTCGACCTCACCTCCTGCCAGAGGGCATCGCCCACATAGAGCAACTGGAAACCATTGACCAGCCACATGGCTAGTGATGGACTCCCCCGAAGTTCTGCTTCTTTCATCAGCAGGGCCAGGTTGATGAGGACCTGAGGGGTGGGGGGAGACATGACACTCTGTCCCCAGCCTGCCTCTGCAGCAGGGGCAGCATCTGGGTAGGGCAGTGCTGTCTCTCATCTGTCAGTCACTAACTCTCCAGCTCTTTGTTGAAGGGACCCAGGCCCTGTACCCAGGGACAGAGGGACTACAATGGAGCACCTGGGAGGAGCTCCCAGCCTGTATTCTCTTGCCTCGTCCTGTACTGTGGCCTTTGGGAAACAGCATAGGGAACCAATAGACACTTCAGGCTTGAGAGTTAAAACAGACCTGATTTTGAATCTTAGCTTCACCACTGGGACGAGTTGCTTCCCCTCTCTAAAGCCCACTCTCCCCACTCTTACGTGGAAAACGAAGATAATCATGGACCTGCCTCATGGAGCTGCCTGAGGTTTCCACATGATGCGTGTGAAGCATGAGGCAGCGTGCCTGGCACTTAGTGCTCAATAACAGTGGACCAGCCTGTACCAAGGCCCCTCATTCTGGTAGCAGTGGGCTCGGTGCTGTTATTAGCTCACCACTTCTAATACTCAGAATAATCTTGGATGCTCTTTATCCCATTTTGCACATGAGGACAGAGCCTTGGAGGCTGGGACCGAGATCCGTGGTAGGCACTTGGCATTCCTCCTGCCTCTGAATGAGGTTTCCAGGGTGACATGAGGGACCTTGACTGAGACTCTTTGGGCAATCCTGACTACAGTCCAACATAAGTGATTATAACCAAAAACCACAGATGGCATGTCGGTCAAGGACACTAGTGATCGGTTCTAAGTTCTGCACTGCTTGGACTAGCAAGCAGCAAAGGATCACTCTCTACTCTCCTTGAAATAGATTTTGCACTTGACTGCTTTATTTAAAATTGCACCTGCTCTCCTAACTCCTTCCCTACTTTGCTTTTCTAATGCAGGCTCCATGAGGGCAGATTGTTTTTCCTTTCTTTTCTGTAACTTTTTTCTCGTCTCCTAATACCTAGCGTCTAGAGCACATGGTGAATCAACAAGTGTTTGTGGAATGAACGAATAATGATTTACGTCTGCGCAATACCAGCCCCACCCTGCCCAAGCACTGCTCACCCATCCCACCCCACCGCCAGGCCCAGGCCCTCTTAGCTGTGCCCAGCATACCCAGCCGATGAGGCCGGGCCGCAGCTCACAGAAATATTTGAAGTCAAAGGATCTGATGCGCGGGTTGAGCTCCCGTCCCAGGAAAAAGTCGTAAATGGGATTGCCTGGAGGATAACGGAGGGTGAAGGTGCAATCAAGCACCCTGGTCTTCCTCCATCCTCACCCTACTGGGACCCCTCTCACCTGAGTTCCCCCCAGGTGCCAGGGCGGAGGTGGGGGCTAGTAGAGCCTTCAGATAGAGAAGGAGGCTGAAGATGAAGGCGGTGAGGGTGGCCACAAACGCCAGGGGCAAGAGCATTTCCGCGAGCTCCCCGACGGGCAGCCCAGCTGACACCCCCAGGCTCACCAACAGGGCTGTCAGCACCAGAGCCTGGAAGCCTGAACCACAACACACAGTGAGTCCTGGGGCGCCCCTAACACACACACACACACACACACACACAC
>NW_006435764.1:5854180-5900383 GCF_000325575.1 Pteropus alecto
CACACACACACACCCTCAAAGCCCAGGGAGGTCTCAGACCTCGTCCCAAGCCCTTAGGCTGACACCTTGGCTTTCAGATCACCCCAGCCACTGCTCTGTTGCATAGAGTAGCAGCAAATGCTGTAGGTAGGGGTGGAGGGACAAGACGCGTGGACGGGGACAGTGAGCTCTCCGAGGTCTGTTCTAGGGGAAAGAGGCACAGAACCGAGCTCGGAGCCGGGGCCTAATCCCACCAGGCGTGAAGCTCCACCCCAGCCACGCAACTCCGGCGCAAGGACCCATCCCCCAGGCACCGTTAATGGGATAGCGCAGGGTACTCTTGTCCTTCAATTCCTGGCCCTCGGCCACCTGTGGGCACAAAGGGTCTCTGGTAAGAGTTGAGAGCGCCTTTCTTCTCGCCGAGCCCCTCCCTCCGCACGCCTCCCAGCAGGCCGAGTCCACACCTTGCGTGCCGGCAGTAGGTAAAGCGCCGCTTGCAGGCCGAGCCAGGTGAGCCACAGCAGCAGCGCCCGCGGGCTCCACAGAGCCTCGAGTCCTGGCAGGTAGGGAGGTGGGCCCAGGAGGCGCGCCGGGCCCGAGCGGGCCACCAGGAGCAGGTGGACCATGGTAGCAGGGAGTAGCAGCATCAGCGCCGCAGCGCCTGGGAAAGGGGGACGATCGCGTCGGGTATCCGTTCTCCAACTCTCCCCGCGCCCCCGACCCTCCGCAGGCGCCCGGTTGTCTCCAGGGCCCCCTCAGCATTCCCATTGCCCTCTTCCATATCCCGGTCTCAGCCTCCTTCAATAACTTCCATCTTGGTCCCAGCCTCCAGGTCCCCTCGTAGACCCTCCTCCTGATCCCCTCCTGATCCTGTTCGCCACTCCACAAACCCCCGCCCGCTCTGCAGCCCCCAGAGCTGGTCTTTCCTCAGCTCCCTCTCCAGACACTCCCCAGAGCCCTCTGCCTCCGGATGCCCCTCAAAGCCTTCCATCTTTCGATCGTGTTCTATCCCTGCTCGTAGCCCACCCCTCGTTTCCCTCTCAAAAAGCCTCTGGGCCCAGGCCCCCCTTCTCTGCGCCATTACCCAGGGGTCCCCCGAATTCCAGCGGGGCCCGGGAGCCCTGAGGGGCCATGGTCTCCGCTTCGCCGGGAGGTTGGGGCTCACGAAAGTCGGTCAAGGAAACAAAGCCCACCCCATCCCCCAGGAGACGCGTTTAGTGACGGGAGAGATCCGTCCTCGCTACGCCTGCACCTGTCAGGGATCTGAGCTCGGACAGCAAAAGCGCTTGTCCACTGGTCTTTAAATGGGCCCGCCCCCGGTCCATCCTGGGCCCAGCAGACCAGCCAATCGACTCTTGGGGGCGAGTCTGACGCCAGTGCCTCGGAGTCCGTCTCCTAAGCCTCAGCCTCACAACTCCACCCCCAGCAAGTCCCGCCCCAGCACGCGAGAGGGAGGAGACAGTACGTCTTTATTAGGCGGGTCTTGAGGCCGGAGGGGAAGGGCCCAGCAGGCGGGAGACCAGGGGACATGCGGGTCAGGGCGACCTGGCAAGTAGCCGGGCCTAGCCGCGCTCGCAGATGACCTCGACGACACTGGGTTCCATGGGCACTGGGTCTGGACAGCGTAGGGCAGCTGAAGCCACCACTTCATCCAACAGCAGGTGCACAAGCTCCTCGTCCGCCACAAAGCGCCACAGGTAGAGTTGCAGGAAGTGGCAGTCCACCTGCACCTGCTGCAGCCCGAAACGCCCAAAGGTGCGCAGACGCACACACTCCAGTAGCGTCTTCAGGCTGATCTTGATGATGCCGGTCAGCACCGACACCTGTAGGAAGGGACAGAGACGCAGGGATGCAGCACCACAATAGCTGATGTTACAGAGGGGGACCCACGTTCTGGGCAGCGGCCAGGGAGGCAATAAAATGCCATAGCTGTGATGGGGTGGGAAGCCCTAGGTAAGAGGGAGGGATGCAATGTTAGCACCACCCAGCAGAGGCAGACACTGAGATCACCACCGACATGGGGAGGGGGAGGCCTACTGAGTTAGAACACCAGGTCCCTGAGCTTGGGCTGTGCTGGGAGCAGAGACCATGGTGCGAACAGGAATCCCTGGAGAGAACCCAGGACTACTATGGGGACAAGAGCAAGGGCCAAAGAGGCATACTAGATTGGCACCTAGACTCAGGCTGGAGCACACGAAGGTCAGGGCAGAGGGCCATGGATGGTGGCTGTGGGGCTCTGGACCACCAGTCACTCCAAGAAACAGCCCTGAGACAGACTAGGGGGACAGAGTCCTAAGGCTCTCTGGACCAGTATGGAGGCTGCTTCAGCCAAACTTCTCAAGGGACCCTAGAAGGCAGGGCCACTGGGGACGGGACCTTGTTGAACTCCACAGGGCTGAACACGTCAATACGTTCAGAGAACAGCTTCTGGATGTTGCTCAAGAGGTTGGTGTCCATTGGGGCACTGCATGGGGAGAAACGAGCATTCAGAGCCTGCCCTGTATCCATGGGGAGAAACGAGCACTCAGAGCCTTTCCCTGCATCCCATTCGCCTTTGTCCATTCCCCTAGGGGCTACCCTGACCAACAGACCTGGGTGTGTAGCTGGGTGCATAGCGGCCTTGCTGCCGAGAGCTGCTGTACACCGAGAAGGTCCTCTTGCTGGAGTCGCTGCTCTGGGCCTTGCGAACGCCCTCCTCGTACAGGAGCCCCACCTGGTGGTGGAAGGAGGCACTGCAAAGAGGCCAGAGCAAGGGGAACCTCCGGCCCACCAGGTGCCCTAGGCAAGGGCCAAGGATGCCCTAAGTTACACACTCATTTGCTATAAGAATCACACTTGTTACAAGAATCACAGGGTAGGTGGGGCCTGGTACCTAGATGGTGCCCTGTCACTACAGAACTGGTGGAGTGGGGCTAACATGGGACGTAAGAGTTGGTACTGGGGCCTTGATTTTCTGGGTTACTCTGGGCCTCAGCCTCCTCCTAGGTGAAATGGGAGCGGTGATGCCACAATCCAAGGCTGAAGAGGAACAAGTCCATGACTGCACGCACTGCCTGGTCCCCACTGTCTTGATCCTCAGAAGGTTGTTCCCCAGCACCCCCAGCCTGCAGCAGGGTTCCCCTGGCCAACCTGGGGCAGCACCTGCACGTCAATAGCTGTTGTGTCCTCCACTACCCGCTTCATGACAGCACGCACGTTCCGGGGCTCCAGGGTACTGAGCCAGTCCCGTGTCTCCACACTCTTGCGCAGCATCTGCGATATGACCAGGCCCTGCACCTTCACATAGTGGGTCAGCAGCCGCCGTGCTGTCTCCCTGGCCTCCGCACACAATGTGCTCACGGGTGTCACTGGAGACTGGTCCTGAGCCAGGGATGCAGAGGACACAGAGGCAGTGGGTACTGGGGGAGGCTCAGAGACCACTGCCAACCATGAGTTCGGTGCAGGCTGGGCAAGGGGCAGGTTGGGCTGGGCACAGGCAGCTGGCCTGAGTCTGACCATGAGGGCACTGTCCAGCCTCCCAAGTTCCTAGCACCACCGTGCCCTGCCCTGCTATGAGCTGGCAGTTACCTGCACCAGAAACTGTTCATCAGTGAGGGTGAGGATGTAAGAGATGGTGGCCGTCTCATAGTCCAGGCAGAGGCGGGAGAGGAGCAGGAGCAGGGCAGGTGGCGTGGCACCCCCTTTCTCCCCAGGGCTGTCACAGAAGCTCTGAGCTGTCTGGCACATGGAGCGGATGAAACCCACGATGAGGCCCTCACGGACGCCCTGGCTGCAGAACTCACCCTGTGAGAAGATGGGGCCTGGATGTACAGCAGGTCCCCTTTTCCAGGCAGGGGCTGCTAGTGACCCTCTGCTGGGACCCTACATGCCCTGTTCCCTCTCAATGGGATGGCTTCTTCCTACATTCCAATACTGCAGAGCAGCTCTACTGCTTAGGGAAGGGCGTACAGGAGACTGAGCCAGCACTGGCGACTCTGCTTGCAGATGCCCTCAGAGCTTTCCCCACCTCTCCAGGCTGCACCAGCCTTTCTCATGACAGCCTGAAACCATATCCAGAGTGTGTGGGGACAAGAACTGCATGCCTGGTAACTGCCAACCTGCAGCGTGAATAAAAGAATACCCCAAAAAAGAAAAAAGAAAAAAAGCCCAGGGCCAGGCCATACCCGGAAGTAGGGCTTGTTGGAGAAAGACACCTCCTTGGCAGTGAAGAGATGCACAGCAGCCAGCGAGGCTTTGATGTGGCTCAGGATGGAGCTGGCCACATTGGCCAGCAACTCGGCCAGGCCAGGGCCTTCCTTCCCCGCCAGGCGAGGTGCCGCCAGCGCTTGCCGCACGTCGGTTAGGCAGCCCAGGAAGGCCGCCCGCAGGCCCTGCAGGTGGTGGCCCAGGCGCTCGCGGGCCACTCGCTCCACGATCTCCGTGGCAGCCTCGGCCAGCCCCGCAGCAGCCAGCAGGGCCCCGGGTGCCCGCAGGCGTCGGTGGAAGCGGTCCAGCGCCCGCACCAGCAGCGAGTTGTCACCGCCACCCTGCTCCTGCGCCAGCCGCCTCTCCACCAGCGCAAAGTAGCGGCCGCCCAGCTCCCGGGCGAAGGCTGCCAGCTTCTCAGCACCCGCTGGGCCCTGGGCCGCAAACAGCTCCTGGTAGGCCGCCGCCACTTGGCAGAGGCCACCGACAAAGCCACTGCCACCACGGTCGGTGAATTCTAACACATCTGGGGCTGGGGGGGAAGGCCCCAGCTCGGCCTCCAGGCTTCTCAGCTCCTCCTCCAGCCGCCCGCGGGCGTGCGCCAGGAACTCCTCGCACAGTTCCTCAGCTGGTTCACCGAGAGCCAGCAGCAGCTCCACACACTCCGCCTGCTCGGGGGCGCCCGAGCCGCCCTCCCTGTGGGGGGGAAGATGGCAGGGAAGGGCAAGAAAATGGAATTCGGGCTGGGGATGAGGGAAACTGGAAAGCTCTGGGCAGGCCCAGGAGCCCAGCGGCGTGCGATGAGGGTCCGGGGCCACACCTGAAGCGCTGCCGTAGCTGCTGGGCCAGGCGAGCCGTGATGACCTGGCAGTCGTCCTGGATGGCGCGGAACGAAGGCAGGTGCTGGTACTGCTGCAGCACCGCCTGCGCGCGGCCCTGGTAGCGCACCGCCTGCCCGTAGGCGCCCAGCTCCACGCACTTGGTGAGGCGCGAGGGGAGCTCGAAGAGGAACTGCAGCTTCCGCAGCAGCGCGTGGACCCCTGGGGGATGAGGGCCGGTGGTTTTAGCCCCAAAGCCGCAAGGGCCGCCCACTTTAGCACCCGCTCTGGGGCGGGGCCCACCTGCCAGCTTGGTGATGCGCTCGTGGCGGTCCTGCAGCGTGGCGCTGATACGCGCACTGAAGTCCGTGATCACTGCCATGTTGGTGGCCAGCCGGTCCATCTCGTCCTCCATCTTCCGGAAATCGTTCTTCATCTTCCGGATGGTGTCTGGGAGGGCAAGGGCAAAGGAGAGGGAAAAGGAGACGATGAGGGGTGTAGAGGCAGCAGCACCCGGCTTGAGACACGGTCCAGATGCTCTCACACACACCCCCTTCCCAAATGCGCTTAGCTGCTACTCAAGGGTGGCACTGATGGTTCCGTGCATAAGGGCTGCAGTGGTGCTCGGTCACAGTATGTCAGGGAGCTGGGTCATGTCAGTGCAGCAGGCATTTTCTGAGCACCCATGCTGTGCCTCTAGCCCTGATGCAATGGGAAGATGGCCCATGGAGCCGCAGTCCCTGCCCAGAGAGTATGCCCAGATCCAAAAAAGGGCACAGGGCACTTGGCAAAGACCTGTCTGCGTGTCCCCAGGGGCAGCCTCCATGCTGTGTATTGCCTGGCACGGGGGAGACAATAAATACTTGTTCTTCTTTATCTCCTTTCCAGACCTCCCAAGCCCTTTCACTCCGCCTTCTAGAACATGGCCAATCTTCTCTGAAGGGTCTTTTCCCTTTTTTTCCGACAGAGAACCAGGAGGCAGTTCTCCCTGGTGTCTCTGGGCCCCGCCCCAAAACACTTTTAGATAGGTTCTCCTCTTCCCTTCAAGATCCCAGCTTCTTTGAAGACCATGCCATCGAACTACACCCCTCCCGTTGCCGTCCCCGCTGTCCTCCTTGCCAGGTCTCTCAGCTCCTGCTCACTGTTTCTCCGGGATGAAGGAGAAACATTCCATCACAGGAGACTTAAATTCACCTCTATCAATCCATGACTGATTCGAGTGGTCAAAAACTATGTGAAACTATAGAAGACCTAAATAACCAATATGGTCCACCTACCTGATTTATACTGAATTCTTTTCAAGACTCCACAGAATATACCAAAACCTTACCACATACTAGATCATAAAGAAAATCTCAATAAATTTACAAATAAATTGAAATTGTGCAGACGGCATTTTCATCACAATGCAAACCTCATTCTTAATCAGCTATTGGGTCAAAAAGGAAATCAAAACTGAAATTGAAGTATACGTAAAAGATAACAACAATGAAAAAACTACAAATCAGAGCCTATAGGATACAGCTAAACATATATTCAGAAAAAAAATCAGTCTTAAATTCTTACATTAATAAACCAGAATAAACATTCAACTCAAGAAGTTAGAAAAAGTACTTCAAAAGAAAGCAGAAGGATGAATTAATAAAGCTAAAAGCAGAAATTAAAACATTTTTTAAATGGAAGAATAAATAAATCAGAGATCAGGGTCACTGAAAAAATAAATAAAAATAAAATATATAAAATTTTAGTTAACTTAATTTTTAAAAGGGAAAAATACAAAATAAAAAATAAGGGGAGAAATAATCACAAATACACAAAAGAATCACGAGATATAACTTTGCTCAATTCCATGTAAAAAAAAAAAACACCCTGAAAACCTGGATGAAACAGATAACTTGCTACAAAAATAAAATTTATCTAACTGGATTCCAGAAGAACAGAAAACATAGACATGGAGGATAGAGAATGTTTTCAAAGAAAGACTGTCCTTCCCCTCCACACACAGGTGCCAGACCCAGAGGCTGTCACCGGGGTGCTGCCACAGCTGTGAGACAGCTCGTCCCAATGCGCTATGTAAGCAGTGCTCCAGAAGAGAAAATGAGAAAAGCTTTCACATCAATCTGTGGCTCAAACAAAACACTGACATGAAAACACGACAAAGCTCAAAAATGAAAATGACACATTCTTATCTTTTATGAATGGAGAATTAGATAAATAAATGGAAATGTACAGATAAACTAGCAAACAGAATCCAGCAATGTATTACAAAAATAATTGACAAAATATATTCAAGTGGTGTTTAGTCCATGAATGTAAGGATAGTTCAATAGTAGAACTCTTAATTCACTATATTAACAGATGTGAGACAATTCAACATCTATTCTTGATTCAAAAAACATTCTCAATAAATTATGAACAGCGGAATATTTCTCTCCCCCCCAAATGGCAATGCTGGAAGCATCCCATCAGAATCGGAAACATGGCCAGAACGACCATGTTCACCTCTTCTGTCTAATATGGTTCTGGGGATACTAGCCAACCTGGTTAGACTCCAGAAATATAGAGATACACAAATTAGAAAGGAGGTAAAATTATCACTATTTGCAGATTATATATATGCATATAATTGTATAATTAGAAAACCCTAAAGAGTCATTGAAAACACTACTACAAATAAGAGGATTTAATAATGTGACTGAGTATGAAATGAATAAAAGAAATCAGTAGCAGTAAGCAACAGTATTCACAGTATTCACACATACCAGTTAGAAGAAACACTAGAAGAAAAGAACCCATTTTCAATAGCAATTTTAAAAGATCAAAATATCTGGAAATACAAGAAATGTTCAAAACTTTATGTTACCAAAGAATATACTAGAAGGCCTGAAGAAGTGAAAAGACATATCACATTCTTGGATAAGAAGTCCAGTATCATGTCAATTCTCCCTACAAATTTAACTTGATCCAATAAAAATTTAAGAGACCATTTTTTATTCTTCTGAAAAATATAATTTAATGTTCAGATGGAAAATAAGAATACACGAAAATTTTGGAAGTGAAAAGTAGTGAGGGGGAACTAGCCTTACTATAATTTAAAACATTTGTACAACTTTATATCATAATAATTTAAAGTGTGTGGCACTGGTACATGAACAATTACAGATCAATTGGACAAAATAGAAGGTTTTTAAAAATCCAGAAACATAAAGAAATTCACTATTATGATAAAGATAGCATTTTGAGTTAGTGGGGAAAGATGAAATATTCAATAGTGTTGGGACAAATAGAAGTCATTTGAAACAAAACTATAGTGGGATTCAGACCTCACTCCTTACACACACACACACATACACACACACACACAGCAGATAGATCAAAGTTTAAATGTCATTTAAAAACATAATCACAAGAGTATGTGAAGAAAATAGAGGAGTTTTTAAGTATTAGGGATGGAAAGGTTCTTGCTAAGAAACACCTCAAACTCAGAAGCCATCGAAAAGATTAATAATATTGTTTGATATACCAAATCCTCCATGAACTTAATCAAAAGACACTCAAAAAAGAACTGCCAATCATATCATACAGCGTGACTTTTCCTTAGTATGTGAAGAACTCTCAACAATCATTATGAAAAAGAACAATTCTATAGAATAACAGGAAAAGGACATGAACAGGCAGTTCACAAACAAGGATATCAAACAGTTTTTGAACACACAAAAAGATATTCAACCTCACTCACATATTAAAACTACACAGAGACACCAGTTTTCACCTCTCAGATTGACAAAGATCGAAAATTTCAGTAACGGTGTTGGCCACAGTGTGTAGAAAGAGGTATTCTCTTATTTGCTGGTGGTTGTGCAACCTGCTGAGTACTTATGGGATGGAATCTGGCAATATTAACTGCAGTTACCTGTGAACCTTCGCACACCCACAGCTGATCCGTGTGTGGCTCCTGGACCATGGGAACATTCTGTGAGCAGGACTGGGGCGGCACCCAACTTGGGGAGACAGCCAGAAGGGTGAAGTGTCAACAACAAAGACAAGGAAAATAAAAGGGAACAAAGAGACACAAAAATTGCAGGGGAAATAAAATAGCAGAGAAAATTGAAGAAAAAAACTGCGCAAGAACCCACAGAGCTAAAATCTGCAAAGCAATTAAGAGACCAAAAAAATTACAAGAAAAGGTAGACGGTCAATCAGCAGGATGAACTTTTCATGTTAGCAACACAGTCTTAAAGGACAAGACCACTGACCCTTAACTGGAAATTTAAGTCACATAATATGAAATGTTTATACTACTCTTTGGGGCCCCTGGTTGAAGTGGCTTGTATTTTGTTGGAAAATGATGACTGCATTGCCAACTCATGGACAGTGAACTAATGGACATAGCACAGTGTGCAGTTAAAAACAGTAAAAGCAGAGCAAAGGCAAAAGATAGAAGCTGACACGCTGGACCACGGGCTGATGATCATGGAGAGGCTTGAAAGTTCATGAGGCGTTTCATCTCCCCCCACTGAGTTCTTGTTTTCACTTACAAACCACTTACCCCGCAACACAACCTCGGCCCAGGTCTGACAAATGCTACTATCAGAAGAGCAGATTCTTTCTAGAGTGGCTGTTTGGGCCCATGGCACACAGGTGCTACCTCAAAAAGGAAACCTGAGTCTGACTTCCAAAGGAAAAAAAAATCCAAAAACTAAGTTGCCATTAAAACAGAGTCAAAGAAAACCCAGTACTGGTGACATTGTTGCTGACTGCATATACACAGAGCCATTAAAATGGAAATAAAAGTGGCACCATACCAAAAAAAACAAACAAACATCCATACCACTGAGTAATGAAGAATACACTGTATATCTTTGAAGCATTTCAAGCCTGTTAAGAAAAGCAGCTGCTATTGGGGCCAACAACAACTAGCTACCCAGGGACAGGAGTGGGCAGTAACCAGCTGGAGACAGCCTTGCTGGTCATACCGGTCTTCGATTTGTGAAACCCACAGAGCTGCCCATTTAGGACCAGTGCATTTTCTGTGTGCCTGACCGTCTCAATAAAGTTTACTGTTGGATGTCTCTGTTTTCGCTGGGGAAACGGAGGGGACGGGGTTTTCACTGCGCAGCCTTTGGGAGCTTTCCGATTATTAAACAGATAAATGCATTAAACCATAAACACACGCAATGCTTAGGGCAGAGGTCAGCAGAGTATAGCCTGTAGACCACACCCGGCTTGACATCTGTTTGGTTTTTCGTTTTTTTAGTCGGGATATAATTGACATACCGCAAAATTCAGTGCGTTTCAGTATATTTAGTATATTCACAAGGTTGTGTAACCAACATCAATTCTAGAATATTTCCTCACCCCAAAAAGAAACCATACACCCAAAAAGAAACCCCACATCCCTCAGTAGTTACTCCCTATTTCTGCCACGCCTCAGTCCCTGGCAACCATTAATCCATTTTCTGTTTCTGTGGATTTGCCTATTATGTACACTTAACATAAATGAGATTATGCAACATGTGGCCTTTTGTGTCTGGCTTCTTTCGCTTACCATGTTTTCCAGGTTCGTCTACATTGTAGCATGTGACAGCACGTCATATGTTTTTATGAATAATATTCCATTGTGTGGATCTACCACATTGTTTATCCATTCATCAGCTGGTGGCCATTTGGATTGCTTCCACATTTTGGCTACTATGAATAATGCTCCTATAATCATTTGTATACATGTTTTTTGTGAACATGCATTTTCAGTTCTTTTCAGTATATTCCTAAGAGCAGAACTGCTGGGCCATATGGTAACTCTATGCTTAGGTTTTTGAGAAAAGGCCAAACTGTTTTCGGGGACACCGTCCTATACTCCCACCAGGTACGTATGAGGGTTCCCAATCCTCACCATCTTCACCAGCGTTTGTTATATTCTATTTTTTGGAAATCTTACTGGGTATGTGATGATATCTCAGTGGTTTAGATCTGCATTTCCCTAATAACTAGGGATGCCGAGCATCTTTACATGTGCTCATTTGTCATTTGTACATTTTATTTGGAGAAATGTGTATTTGAATCCTTTGCTCATTTTTAAATAAGGTTGTCTTTTTAGTTTAGTTTTTTTTTTTTATGCCTACAGTACCTGGTCTTCCTAGGTGGTCTCCCATCCAAGTACTAACCATGCCTGTCCCTGCTTAGCTTCTGAGATCAGACATCGGGCTTGTTCAGGGTGGCATGGCTGTAGACCATGGACTGTGGCTCCACTAGGGCGCAAACCGAAGACCTTCTTCGTGTAAAGCACACATGCTAACTGCTACACTATGGAACCATAGTCTTTTTAGTTCTAAGTTGTAAAAGTTCCATATATATTCTGGACATTAAATCCTCATTAGATACATGATTTGCAAATATTTTCTCTGATTCTGTGGGCTGTCCTATCATTTTCTTGACAGTGTCCTTTGAAGCACATGATTTTAATTCTGATGAAGTTCAATTTATCTATTTTTTTCCATTACGTGTACTTTGGTGTCTATAAAACACACACGCACACATGCACGCACACACACACACATACACACACATACTTCTGTGTATCTCCTGTACTCTCAACACTCCGCTGCAACATTACTTCACATCTGACACCAGACTGTGGGTTTCCACACATCAAGCAATTCTGAGACACCAGTTGGGTGTTGCAGAATTAAACTTAATTCTGACACTATCTACCTGGAGTTCATGTTGGATCTCACAGGTTAAGGGCACAGTCCTACAAGACTACTCTCACCCCAAGTTAGATGTCAATTGCAAGTCCAAGTTGTCACCTGTGTTTCTGACTGACAAGCTATGAATCGGAGGCTCCCATGACCCCTTCCTCAGGTTCAATCAGTTTTGCTAGAGCACCTTGCAGAACTCAGGAAAACAGTTATCAGATCATCAGTTGATACCAAAAGAAGACAACTCAGGAACAGATGGAAGAGATGCTTAGAGCAAGGTACGTGAGAAGGGGCACAGAGCTTCTAAGCCCTCTCTGGGCCTGCCACTCTCCCAACCCCTCCGTGTCTCCACCAACCTGGAAGCTCTCCAAATCTGGTCCTTTTGGGTTTTTATGAAGGCTTCATCACATCGGCATGATTAAAGCACTGGCCACTGGTGACTGAACTCAACCTCCAGCCTCCCTCCTCTCCCTGGAAGCCTTGGGGTTGGGGCTGAAAGTTCAACTGTCTAATCAAGTGGTTGGTTCTCCTGACCACCTGTCCCCATCCCTCGGTTATCATGTGACTTTCCAAAAAAAAAAATCACCTCTTTAGTCTACGGCCATGCCACCCTGAACAAGCCTGATCCCATCTGATCTCGGAAGCTAAGCAGGGTCGGGCCTGGTTAGCACTTGGATGGGAGACCACCTGGGAAGACCACCTTATTTATTTGTTGGTTTGTTTTTAAAATATTTAAAAATAAAAAAAAGAAAGAAGGAAGGAAGGAAGGAAGGGATTGTAAGCTGACAAGGTCCTTGCAATCTGTGAGGTTAACCAAAGGTTGCCTCACCTAAAAAAAAAAGTAAAAGAAATAAAATAAAAAATCACCTCATTAACATACACTCAAGAGTGGTAGAAAGGGGCTTATTATATAAATAACAAAAGACATCCATTTTATCTTTATTGATCTGGAGCTATTTCAGGAACTTGGAATAAAGCTAAATATTATAACAAAAGATGCCATTCTGTTCTCACATAGGAAGTTCCAAGAGGCTGAAGACCTACATTAGTAACCTGTTTTCACTAAGTGAAAGAAACCCGAAGACTCCTGCAGTTTCCCCCTCCCCTGCCCACTGATAAGCACTCCATATGCTAATGTTCTGTCCAAGCTTGTCAAATGCTTGTTTTGGAATGCTCTCTTCATTTAGCTTCTAAGACATCCGGGCTCCTGGTTGGCCTCAAACCTCCCCAAACATGTTTCCTTTGTGAGCTCTTCCTTCCCTTCCTGACTCTGAAAGTCAGGATGCCCCAGGGCTCCGTGCACGGACCACTTCTCTTCTTTCGGTCCCCTCTCTCCCTAGGAGATTTCGTCTTGTTCCATGTACTCAAGTTCTAGCCTTCTCTGAACTCCAGATCCTTCAGCTAATTCCAAACAATCTTGAATCTCTCCACTTTTCTACTTTCCCACTGCTGACACCCTGGTCTGTGCCATCAGCATCTTGCCTGGACTGCCGTGATAGCCCCCCAATGGGTATCTCTGCCACCCTTGCCTCCCTAAAGTCCATTTTCAACCATGTGGACAAAGGGGTCCTTTTGAAACAATAGTCAAGTCACCCATTCTTCTGCTCATTTCATCTGAGTAAAGAGCAGGATCTTTACGACCACTTACAAGTCTCTACATAATCTGGCCCTCACTAACCCTCTACTCTAGTCACCTACCACTCTCCTCCCCTCCCTTGCTCTCTAAACCCCCTGCTGCACTGTGAATACATGGTGCGTGCTCTTTCTTCAAAGCCTGTAATCCTGCTGTTTTAGCCTCCGTCCCCCATGCCTGGCTTTTTCTCATCAAGACCTCGCTCAAATGTTACCACCTCTGGGGCACCTTCTCATACCTACCCTAGGTAAAGGTGGACCCCCACACATGTTACTCTTTTCCTCTCACCCTATTTTTTTCTTATAGCACTTACTACCACCTTAATTTGTGTACTCATTTATTGTCTGTCTCCCCAACTAGAACGTAGGCTCCAGGCAGGAGCCTGATCTAGCTGGTTCATTGCTATATCCCCAAAGTGCAGAACAGCGCTTGGCATTAGAGAGAGAGAGAGAGGGAGAGAGAGATAGACAGAAAGGCATTCAGTGAATATTTCTTGAATTATAGCCTTTATAGATTTAGAATCCCTGACACTAAACCATACTTTCTTGTTTTCTCCCTTTCTTAGGAAAAAGATAAAATACCAAATCATCCCTATTAAGCAAGAGCTAAGTGTCAAAACATTATACATATTCTAACAAATAGAAAAATGTAATGTTTGCAAAATTCCTGTGAGAAATTTCTCAGCACAGAAACTATAGTTTCTTGTTGTCTGATTCTGGTATTAGCAAATAGAAACGTATCTATTTACTGAAACTGCTTCAAATCAGATAAAAGAACAGTGACAAAGTGTTATTACACTGACCATTGTGACACTAGCAGAGTGAGAGACACCAGAATGCACCCCAAAGAGGTTCACGGAACAATCCATGGACAGCAGGCAGATCCTTGGGATCTGCCTCCAGGACTAAGTACATGCGGGTCCAAAATTATTACAAAAGTCTGAGTAGTGCATTCTACCAACACAAGACAGAAGCTACTATGGAAGACAGCTGAACATTGTCTAGCACTGTCTTGAAGAGAGAATAAAAGGAACAGAAGGAAAAATAACTCTTAACATGATCTTTGTGTCTCTTAATGTCATACATTTTCTCTTTGCTTAATTAAAAAAAAAAGAGAAAGGGAGAAAGAAAAAAAAAAAGAGGCATGCCCATCCTCAAGACAGAGCTGGACCACAGAAGAAAGCTGCCACTAATGAAAGAAATGAACACCTACTGAGGCATCCTTAGTGTCAGGGATTCTGAGGATTTCAGATAAATTCACTTTATTTTAAAATTTCATTTGTCCTTTCTCCTCTTTGGTCCTTAAAATAACCCTCTGAGAGGAGCTATTATCTCTATAGTCTTCTGACCACAAAAGCTCTGATTGACAGAGGTGAGAGTGGATTAATGTCAGGACAGGACTGGAATCTGGGTCTCCTCCCTCTAAATCCCCTGCTAGTTTCCCCAGCACAGGGGGAGGAACTGGGGGAGCTGGGACTCTGAGACTTGCGTCAAATGGGAATCACCTGTGGCCGAGATGAACTTGTTGTAGTTCTCATAGACCAGGGTCTGCATGTCGCTGTCTAGAGCCCGGATTTGCCGCACCATGTCCGTCTCACTGTCCATCAGCTGGGCCAGGGGACATTCTCTACGTAGCTGAAGAAAACTGGGTGGTTAGTATTCAGGTCTGAGGGTTCTCATGTCCCCCCGCCTTCCTCCTAACTGGAAGGCTTTTGGTGCAAGAAAACCCTGATCCCACCCCTGTCAGGAATCCCAAAACGGAGCCTATAAGTGGCATGGCTCTGGAGTTACTAGGTTTGGGGGACCCTATGTGGGGTTTGTCCGTATTTGAAATCCCCAGACTCAGCTAAGTCCCAGTCCTGTGCCAGTCGGCGTCTGGGTCACGCCCCCTATCCCGGGCCTATCAGAACATCAGGAGACCTCAGACTCCACATAAGGGCAGTCAACTCCGCCCACGCCCCCGACTCCAGTTCTGTCCCAACTGCCAGGCCGTGGGTCGTCCTGGGCGAGGGTCGCCTTCCTCTTGTGAACCCGTTTCCTTCACCCCCACAACAAAGTCGGAGGCATGATCTGGGGGTGCAGCATATCGGGGGCCTGGTTCCCCCACATACACCTACCTTGTCCAGATACACTTCCGGGTCGAAGTGCGCCCCGTTGAGATCTGTCGGGTCCAGGGGGTCCGGCCCTGCGCTGCGCCCCGCAGCCTCCCCCTCTGAGAGACCGTAGTAAAGCTTCAGCATTCCGTGCGCCTTCCGCCGACGCTCCGGAGCCTCTTCCTCGGGCCCCTCCGGGGAGTCCCCAGGTCCAGACCCCGGGCCAGGCCCAGCGGCTGCCGCCGCCATCGCTCCACCTGCAGCCCACCAGCTGGGAAGGAGACCGGGAGAAGCCACTTCCGGGAACCATAAAGTTGTTGTTGCAATGAGACAGTCCTTCAAGTGAAACGTTCCCCTGCCGCCGTGGGTCCTTCGAGACTAGAGTTCCTCCGTACGTTTCCTCCCCGAACAAAGAGGTTCCGGAAGAGCCCTGGGTTCCCCCAGCATCTCCAGTGGAAGTTTTTGGGGAACTAGTCAGGTTGCTGCCCTCGTAGAGGGAAGATGGGTGGCGGCTCCCAACCCCGCACCCCCGCACCCCCACAGGCAAGAGCCCGCGGAATATGTCCCTAGATGCAGTGGTTGGAGCGCGGGCTTTAACAGCCAGAGAGCGTGTGCCTGGCATCCTGCCCACTGCCTCGTTACCTGGGCAGCGGCTGTTTCCACCTCAATTCCTAAAATTGGGGTACGCACTCCACAGGGGGCTGCGAAGATTAAATGCACGGTACAGTACGCCGCACGGTGCCTCTAGCGCGGTGTCTTTCGAGGCTTGGTTCAGAATTGCCTTCAGACTTAAACTGGTGCGTTTTAAAACTCTGGGCTTCCCCCCAGACCTAGCTAACTTATTTTTTTAAAAGTCCACAAGTAGTTCTGGTGCACTTAGACGTACCGTGTTTAGAAGACAGATTCGGCAGTTCTTAAGTGACTGATAGGATGTGCTGAGTGAGGAGTTGGGTGAAGATGTTGAGGATAATTCTCGGGTTTCTGATTTGGACAAAAATGCAGTTGTAAACGGTGAAAAGCTCAAGAGGACGAGAATGACTTGGAGTTCAAACTGAGACCTGCTGTTTGAACGGAGAAAACGATTTTATCCACGTGGTCCTTGAAATATTACTTATGATTGATAGGTGGAGGGGGGCGGTCGTGGTAGAAAGGCAACAACTTTGTTTATTCTTTGGCAAGGTCCTGAGGGCCAATCACATCCCACCAGCTGTTGTCCTATGGCCTGTGAACTAAGATTTTTCTTTTTCATTTTAAATTGTTGAAAAAAATAATGACATTTCATGACAAGTGAAAATTACATGAAATTCATGTAATTATAAAGCAGATCTTAAAAGTTCTCATCACAATAAAAAAATATCGTAACCATAAGGATGTTAACTTATTGTGATCACTTCAACATAGATACAAATGTGTTGTATATTTATATGTCAACATCTCGATTTAAAAATGTTCATAAATTCATAATTATGTGAAATCACATTTGTGTCTATAATTTTATTTGAACACAGCCATGCCATTTGTTTACACATTATCCATGCCTGCTTTCTCTCTACAAACAGGTGAGTTGTCGCAACAGAGATCACATGGCTGGCAACACCTAAAACATTTACTATCTGGTTCCTTGCAGAAAAAAATCTGCTCATCCTTGAATCTATGGGATGTTCAGTGGCTGTTTAAAAAAATACGTGTATGGATTTTAGCCTATGAAGCTATAATCTCAAGAAAATGAAGAAGAGTATAAAGATTTAGATCAACTCCAAGAATCCTACGAACTTTTTAAAAAGTTGCAGAGTACTAAGAAAAATTATCCAAAATTTGGAAACAACCAAGGACGTAGTATGTCCTTCCAATGTCACACGGGCCATTATTTCACAAGCCTGCCCAAGGTTTATTACCCACAGGAATGTACATTAGTTTGATTTTGCTATCTACTATTAAGGATTCAGACTCTAAAATTACAATTAGGTATTTTCCAGGAGAGATACAAAACATATCCAGCAGAAAAAATAACCTCGTTATTTTTATTAAATTTTTCATCGTCCTGTAGGACACCGGTTTTGTATCTAACTTAGTTATATTCTAACATTCCTCTTTAAATGCCTATTAATATGCAGCTCTTCAAGATGCATTACCACCTTACGGAGGGGGAACCCCCTCACTGATGAGTTAATACATCTTAGTTACATGTGCATCCTATATTAAATATATCTTTAACTTACACATTCATTCTATATTGATATCATATTTCTAACTTTCTGAAAATACATACGATGAGGCTTTTAAAAATGTTGTTATGCATGTGTATGTATGTGCATGTTGGTGCATAAAGTTACATCAAGAAATGCCCCCCCTCCCAAAAGAACCACTCAAAGAGGCCCACTCAGCAAACTGCTGAGGGAGTTACCTCAGTAGTTCCGTTTTCTGTATACTTGTGTAGTATGTAAATCTGTTATAAGAACATATTCACACACCACTTGGATAACTTTTTAAATGGCATTGAGCTAGGAGCCCTAATGTATAATAGTTCATTTGTGTCTACAACCATGCCACCCTGAACAAGCCTGATCCCGTGTGATCTCAGAAGCGAAGCAGGGTCAGGCCTGGTTAGTATTTGGATGGGAGACCACCTAAGAAGATGAGGTGCTATAGGCGTAAAAATAAATAAATAAATAAGTAGGTAAATAAAAATAAGGAATTGTAAGCTGACAAGGTCTTTGCAATCTGTGAGGTTAACCAAGAGTTGCCTCGCCTAAAAAAACAAACAAACAAAAAAAAGCAAGAACTTTGGGACACTTGCTTTAAGATCCCATATTAACAAGCTAATATGTCTGGGAGAGAGGTTGCCTCAACTTAAAAAAAAAAAAGTTCATTTATATTCAAATGAGAACTGAGATGCAAACAATTGTTTCAGCAGTGGGACCATGGCTGGGCATTGGGGAATCACCCCTTCATTAGGATGGGCGTTTGAGGGGCTGTTGTGATTGACACTGGGCAGCAAGCATGGGTGGCGAGGTCAGGGTCTAACTCCACTGCTTAGAGCAGAAGAGTTTGGGTCTTGGCCTGACCCGGAACCTAACCTGGGGCAGTCAGGCAGGAGGCAGTGGGGGTGACGAAGTTCAACATCAAGTCCTCCCTCTTCAACTTCAGTTCCTAGGAGCTTGCATGTCCCTCCACACCATTTCTGGCCATTTTTTTCTAGCTTATTGTTAATAGTCCTGCAGTTTTTACCTCTTACATATAGTGAGGAAATGTTTTCTTCTTGTCTTCTGTCCCTGCTTATTCCACAACCTCAAGTAAAACTAGGTCTTAGTCTCAGTACTGACTCCTTCACTCATTGGCTGTGAAAGCTTGAAGTGACACTCTCTCTCTCTGTACCTCAGATTTGGGTATAAAGTAACATTTATGCCACCAGCCCCAGCTTTCTCATTGGACTCTTGAAATGACAAAGGCGACAGATTTGAAGATGCTCTGAGTGCTGGAAGGTGGCAGAGAGGGGAAAGCTGGTCAGCATAAGGTCCCTGGAGAACATCTGGGGAGGAGGAAAAAGCCAGTTGCTCTCGGGGCCACACCTATGGATGGCATAGGGAAGGTCCCTGGTTGGCTATGGGAAATCTGTGTCCCTTCCCTTCCCTCGGTTCCTCCCCATTAGGGCTGAAGCAAATACCTAGAGACCGATATTCAGGGCCTCACGTGGGAACGCCCTCCAGATGAGAGATTGGGACCCTACACATCTGGGTCCCAATCTCTCATCTGGCTAAGATGAGACCTGGGACGTAATCCCCACACACTTTTCTGAGCCCCAGTTCTTCACCCGTAGCGTGCCCACACTAACTCCTCTGTGGAACTGTTGAGAGGACCCAAGTGTATGAGGCAGGATGGGGACACCATCCCTTCATCCACATGACAGGCCCCCATTGATCTGTATCTTTAGTCTACCACCCCTCCACAATTCAGGGCTTCCCCCAACTACCACAAAACACTCCTGTTTGGGTTGGAACCAGCCTGTGTTCTAGAATCTTGTCCCCTTGCACCTGGTTCTAGAATCCCACTGCTATTCCAGACCGTGCACTCTAGAAGCGGAAGCTTTTCCTGGGCAGTGTCGGCTTGCTCAAGCTCTACTGTGCGACTTGAGTCTATGCGGCTGCCAGGATGCGGTGGCGGGACCGCATACCTGTGCTCTTCTTCCCACAAGGCATGATGCTCACCGTGGCTGCACTGATGCTCTTCTTTATACACCTGTGCGTCTTTGCCAGCGACGTGCACAACTTCTGCTTCACCCACCACTATGACCGCATGAGCTTCCGCTACACAGTTGTCCTGATGGTAGGCTGTGGCAGGGGCTCGGAGGCTGGCCAGGGGAGGCCCAGGGGCTGACGGAAACCCCGCTGTTGTGCCGGGGGGGCACTCTCCCACTAGGTGGGGCCTATAGTTCTCCCAGGTAATCAGCATCTGCTGGGCCGCTATGGGATCACTCTATGCTGAGATGACAGACATGAAGTTTCTTCGATGCTTTGCCCTGACCATCCTGAGTGAGTGGGGGAATGGGTGCTTTGGAACCTTGAGATGTTGCAAAGGGGCGGGGTGGGGAAGACTGATGAGGGTTCTCTCCTCCGCCCAGTGCTCAATGGAGCCATGTTCTTCAACCGCCTGTCCCTGGAGTTTCTGGCCATCCAGTACCGGGAGGAGATCCACTGAGTCTGGGGGGCTGGGCTGAGAAGGGGGAAGGAAAAGGAGGCTTCGGGTGTTTCAATAAAATCTGTTATTTATTTCCACCTTTGGGTGCTTTAATAAAGTCTGTTGTTTCCACCTGTCAGCTCCTTCATGGGTTGGGGGGTGGAAGTCTGGAGACCCAGGGAAACAGGTCAAGACAAAATCTCGATCTGTAGGGACCCCAGGCCCAGCCTGCAGCCACTCTGGTGGACTTGGCTTTGGGCCTGAGATCTTAGTGTCTCAGGCCTGAGGGAGAGAAGCAGAGAAGGGCCCCCAGACCTCCCCACCTCAGGCCCCCAGGTCCTAGGCTGGCCCAGCAACAAGCGAGGGCTCAGGAGGGACCCACACGGATGTGAGGGTTCATGAGCGGGTCCAGGTTGGGATCACTGTCAGCTGCAGCCCGGCCCAGGCGAGACATGAGGGCAAGGAGGGCCAGGAAGCCCAGGAGCCCCAGCAGCAGCAGCAGCCCCGCCCGCTGGAGCAGGGTCAGCGGCCGCTTACGAGACCCGGCCCGGCTCCTGGGGGGGATGAGGGGAAAGTGAGATCAGGCCCCCAGTCCCTGGTGGCCCCTGTGGCCTGGGGGAAAGCCATGGTCATGACACTCGTCTTGTGGCCCCAGCGCCACCATCCCTGAGCCTCGTTTCCTCAAGTGTGCCACGGGGATGATCACCCCTGCCCCTGCCCACTATAAGGATGACTGAGCAGCTCCAACCAGCTGAGGCAACAACTATGTTCTGGAAACTGGAATGTGTCAGGCGTGGGGACAGTTACAAAGATCAGGTGGTGTCAAAGCAGGTAGGGGCCTCGAAGAGCACGAGTCCAAACCTCAAACGTAGCAGGTGAGGAACAGCCTTGGAGAGGGCAGAGCCAAGCCAGACTTCTGCCAAGCTGAGGCCCTGCCATTCTGTCCCAACAACAGGTACCGATATTACCCAGGACGAGGTTATGAAATTGTCGTGACCAAGGCCTCTGCTCTCACTCCCCATCCTCCCACTTTCTGGCATCCTGCTCCACCTAATCCTGGGTACCTGAGCAGCTGGGCCAGCCAGCCCAGAGCAGGCCGGCGACGGTACTTGTCATCATCGTAATCCCCATGGAGGCCTGGTGCCCGGTCATCATCTCGCGTGTCATACACCTTCCTCGGGGCGGAGGCTGCAGAGGCAGAGTCACCAGCACCCACAGGCTCAGGGAAACTGGCCCAGAGCACGGGGAGTAGGGACAGCAGGAAATCCTTGCCCTTCTTGGCCGAACAGTATATCTCAGAATTGTGGGGCTAGAGGAAGGGACCCTCTGGGTGCATCTCTGGACCCCTGAGCTTCCTCCACATGAACCGCCCCACTTATTTTCTATCCTCCCCTGGCCGAGACAACCCCCGGCTCACCATGCGTCAAGGGCTCGGGACCGCCCATGTGGATCACTGTGTGCTGCTCAGGCCGACCTGGGGAAGCAGGGGGCCGGGGGACTTGGCTGTAGAAAGCTGGGGCGGCAGAAGCACTGGCGCTTTCTTCTTGTTCAGGGGTACCATCGGCTGTGGCAGGAAGAGAGCCGTTAGCAGAGCAGGAAAGCAAGGGCCCCAACAGCAGGTGGAGACCGCCACTCACCATTAAAACTGGACCAGTCAGAGAAGTCAGAGGTGTTGAGAGGCTCAGGCTCTGGACTCACCACCTCATCGATCTGGAAGAAGGAACTTGTGTCACCAGGTTGCTCAGTGCTGTCCTCACCCACCCACTTGGCTCAGGTGGGACCCAAGGCAGATGGATGGTTAGACAGACAAAGGGACTCTCACCAGAGGAAGGCCCAACCCTGCCCGGGCCCAGTTGACTGTGGCCAGCTTCTCTCTTAACGCCGAGGCCACGGGGCCTGCCAGGTTGGTTGGGGGGAAGATGGGGCCACTGCAGCTGGGGCACTGGTAGCCAGCAGGCGCTGTATTTCTGGGTAGCTGGGCAGCACGTTCATTGAGACAGGCCCAGTGGAAGAGATCTTAGGGCCCATGAAATAGGGGAGAAGCATGAGGAAGAAGACAGACACTTTGGGCCCCTAGCCCAGAAAACAGCCCCCAGCTCACGGCAGATATATGCGCATATACATGTAAGCCCAGAGCTGCCTCCTTCCCATCCTCATCCCAGGTCCATTTCAACAGTGGTTCCTAAGCCTTCAGCCTTATTGGCTACCACCATCTGACGAAAAGCAGATGCCACAAAGCTCCCCAGCCCACTAGGGGGTGGGGGTGCGTGGGAAGAAGATACCACAAACTCCTTGGGCTAATAGCTAATCAAGAACTATTTCAGAAAAGCTTCCTAGACATACACACAGGTACACATATACCTGTACACATCCATGGGCACACATCTACATGTACTTATACACACATAATCAAACATAAGTACTATCGTTGTATCTACACTTACGGACATACTAACTCTCACATAAATCTACACTCGTTTGCTAACACTCAAGCACTCACCCACACTCTCTCCTGCAGCCCCACAACACACCTGTATGCATATGTTCACACGCAACATTACCCATTCACCCCCGTATACCCACATACTCACACTAAGAAACACATACGTGGAGCTCACTCTTTTGCATTAGCCCCTTCAAAAGGTGGAGCTAAGGCTCTTACAGAAAAGTCAGGTCAAGGTCATTACACATGTCCACTGACTTCTTTTAGCTGACTTTACTGTGGCAAACTCACTTCTCTCTTTAATCTCGGCATCAGTAATGGATCCTGATGTCTGAAAGCCCTGTGTGTTCAGCTCACGGCTGGTCGGGCCAGCTACCACTCAGTCACCACACCCACTAGTTGGACTGGCTCTGCTCAACGCTCAAGATTGGAGAGAAGAAACTAAGCGTTTTAATTTTTAGGGAATGACACTGAGGCCTAGAAAGGAAAAGTGACTTATCTGAGCTCACAGAGTACGTAAGTAACCCAGCAGGACTAGGATCTGGGGCTCCAGGCTCCCTAGCTTGGGGGTGTTCCACTGTCCTGTTGCTAAGGGAAGGCCTATAAACTGGTCACCGAGCCAGTCCTATCCTGATCCCTGCAAGGTGCTCAGGCCTCACCATAACAGACGAGGCGGGTCGTCTCCCGGGTGGCCAGGGGTACGTTGCACAGGCGGCAATTGGGGTTGTAGTCGCTATCTTGGAGCCACTGCAGGTAGGACTGTACGATGCACTGGAGTAGGAGAGAGAGGTCACAACTGGGGCAGGGGCTCCACAGCCTAGCCCCCTAACCCCCAACCACCTCTTTATCACAAAGGAGACTTATCCTTTTGTTTGTTCAATAAACATTTATTGAGCACATAGTGTGTGCCGAATTCTGTCTTAAGGGCTGGGGATATATAGCAGTGAACAAAATAAACCAAGTCCTTGCCCTTGTGGAGCTTCCAGTCTAGCGTCGGGTTCTTCATGGATTTGGAGGAAGCCAATACTTGCCCTCCCAGTGCCCTGCTCAGCCGCTCCCCCGAAGACCCCACCTTGGCGTGATTGGCTACCAGGCAGTGCTCGCAGACGTTGACCCGGTGTTCGAAGCAGAACAGGTTGGTCACCTTCCTCTTGGGGCACTTGCAGAGCCCCATGGTCGACCCTGGAGAAGGAGCCTGAGTTGGTAAGGAGCTAGGTTCCGGTGGCCACCACTGCGCACTCACCAGCCCAGTTCATTTCCACTCTTAACTCCCCTAGATACTGTACCCCTAGCCCAAAAATTCCTGCTCCAAATCATCCCATCCCCAAATTGCTGCCCACTGCCCCTCTTGATACCGGACCACGGTCCCTGCATAAATCCCGCCGCCTAAGACCCCTTATCCTTGCCAGTTCAGGGCCCCAGCCAGGCCCCTCCATCAGCGTCTCTCCGATACTACGAGCCCCGCCCCCAGGGGCCCCTCCCAAGTCCTACCCCTCCAAACCCCGCCCCCACTTTCTCCACAGACCCCACTCTCGGTGTTACTGATCCACCGGAGCACCGGTCCCGACGGGCGCGAGCGCTGTTCCGCGGCGCGGAACGACAGACAACACGCTCCGCAGACCTCCAGCTCCGTTCTTCCCAGCTCTGGCCGCTTGGATTATCCCTCCGCTGCCACGTCTCTTCCGGGTGCGGCGCGTGCTGATGACGCCAGCGCGCCACTGGCCCCGCCCCGGCCGACCGTGGAAGTGGAGACGGGTGAAGAAGGGGCGACCCGAGCACGGCGGCCCTCCCGCCTTACGTCACTTCCGCTTCCTCTTGGGCAGGGCGGGTAATCCGAACGTTTCTGCTTCAGAAAGGCTCTGAGGTTGGCGCGAGCCCCGGCGGCTGCGGCGGCTGCGGCGGCAGCAGAGATCAAGGCCAAAGCTAGATATGTCCGAGAGACGAACGCGGTCCGGAGGGGCCGCCCAGCGCCCCGGTGAGCGGAGGGCACACGGGAGGGATGGGGCCGAGCCGTTTGAGGGACGCAGTCCCGTGAGGAAGGCCCTCCCCATACCGCCCTAGGAGGCTCGGCCCACCGCCCACCTCCCGCCCCGGGAAGGCGCCCACAAAGGTTCTGTTTGGGAACCTTTTCTCGCTCTCTCCAGAACCCATTCTCCAGACCCTGAGAGTCCTTCCCTACCTTTTTTCCCTTTTCAGAGCCAGCGGCCCCGTCCTCTACTCAGTCTCTGCGGAGGTCCCAGCGGAAATCAGGCTCTGATCTCCCCAGCACCCTCCCTGAAATCTGGCCGAAGGTGAGCCCGGGATTCCTCATTTCCTACTCCGGAGGCCTCTGGACTAACGTAGAGCTCATGGTTACCTCTCTTCTCTAGGCACCCCTTGCGGCTCCAGTCAGAAAGCCCATCGTCTTGAAGAAGATCGTGGCCCATGCTGTAAAGGTAGGGCTGAGAGAGGTTGTGGGTGGGAGCGAAAATTGGGGGCCGGCTATGTGATCAGTTAATATTGTCTTCACAGATCCCATCTGTCCACTCTCCTCGAAGGAGCCCTAGGGTAAGTTCATTTTCATCTGCTTTGTTGAGAGGAATCCAGGATATTATAGAGCAGAGGTGGAGCACGTAGTGTCTGCTCACATCTGCTCAGGAGGCCGTTTTGCAGTATTTTGAAACAATTTGCTTTTGGACACCTGCATGCATTGCCAACTTTGCTTACTTCTTGTAGATTTCACACGTTTAGCTATTAATGTTCTGGTATGTTCTACCATTTTCCATTTGAAACTTTACTGTGGTGTTCTCTACTATTTTTCTTTAAAAGTTGAACTGCGTCTTCAAATACTCTTTCTGCTGCATCTTGTTTTCATTTTTATTTATGGTTGTCACAAGATGAGTTATGTGCATGATTTTTTCATGGTTTTAGCAGAAGTTAACATGATTCATTCAAATCGGTATCTGAAGATGTGAACGAAGATATAATGCTTGAAAATATAATGAATGAGAAACACTATTTTTGAGGAGCTCGTGGGGCTACAGTCAAGTGGGGAGAAAGACAAATGAACAAGTGATGACATACTATGCTCAGGACTGCAATATGGAAAGAACAAGATGCCATGAAGGCACATAACCCAGACTAGGTGGCTTAGAATCGTTCATAGAAATATTTAAGCAGTCTTTAATCTTTACAGTCAAGTAAGAATGTACTGGATAAAGGAAGTTGTATTTGCAGAGACCTGGAGTCCACAAAGAAAAAAAAAATCAGGAAGTTTAGGGAGCTGCAGCTCGTTTAGTGTGTCTGCAGCCAACCCCATGAGGGGAGGGAGCGTGCCAAGCCAGAACAGATCCCTATGAGGTGTGAAAGCCATCTTCAGGAACTTGGGCTTTGGCCTTGGCTCTGTGGGCAGCCTTCAGAAATTCTTAAGCAAGATAGTGACTGAGTTAGGCCTGGGGTTATAGAAAACTCCCTCTTGAAGCTGGGTGGAGAATGCGCTGGGAAGAGGCTGCTGAGGACCACGAGACCTGGTAGGGAGACATAACAGGAATCCTGAAGTGAGATAATGGGGGCCTGCAGTAAGATAATGGCAAAGCGATACTCCTCTTCCTGGATCCTCACATGACTGTCCCATCACACAGGACTCCACTAAATGGACACTTCCTCTCAGAAGCCTTCTCTGGATGCCTACCCCATCACTGTCATATTTCTTAATGTAGTTCTTCTTAGGTCTTATCAATAGCTGAGGATTTGTTTGCGTGTTTGTTGTCTTTTCCTCCCCAGTAAGTGCCTTGAGGGCAGGGACTTTCCCTTCCCCATGGTGGCCATTCGTTCTTGTTTCACTAATAGATTCATGAGACATTGAACAGAAAAAGCTGCAAGGACTTGAACGATTGCTTAGCTATTGAAGATGAGGAAGGAGTAGTCAGGGGTAACTCCATTTTGTTCAGCATCCCTTTAACTAAGACTCGAGATATGTTCTCCAGAGCTTACAGATAAGAAATAGCTCTCTTGGGAACCAATATACTTGAGTCATTGAATTTGTCTCATTTTCCTCCTTGTCTGGGTTGCCAGGAAGCTCAGTGCCAATTCAATGTACATTACTTTGGTGAGTACTTACCGAACCCCTGCTGCGTGTGGGGCTCTGCGTGTGGGCATAGGCAGATCAGCCAGACAGATGAAGACCCCTGATCTCACGAAGCTCACATTCTGTTTGGGGGTGACAGTCAACCAGTGAACAAGCCAAAAGCAGATAGTGATGGTTGCTGTACAGGGAAGAGGTCATTGTGACAGAGTGACTAGCAGAGGTGAGGAGGGGCCGATCTAGATTCCATGGTAAGGAGAAGCAGCATCTGAGCTGAGAGTAGAATTAGAAGGAGCCAGTGTATGTGAACCTCATAATCCACATGTCATGTTAAGCCTTTTCCTGTTCGGAGCCCTGCCAGGGCTTCCTGGGTCTCCCTTTAACAGTGGCCTAGAAAAACACTCTCTAACGCCCCCATTACCTCTCAAACCCCATCTTCCGTTCCTTTCCTCCCTCTCACCTTAGACACTGGCCTTCTTGTTCCTTGACCCTAATTGGCACACTTTCACCTCAGGACTTCTGTACCCCTTGCCTCCTTCAGGTGGTAGCTCAGAAGCCACCTCAGTGAGGCCCGCGTTGACCTTCACCTACTCAGTTCAAACCCACCCCCAGTATCCTGGTCTGTTTTTTCCCAAAGTGCTAATACCTCTAACAGAGTACATCATAGTCCCTGCTTACTGTCTGTTTTCCCCACTGGAATGGAAGCTCCACGGAGACAGGGGTTTTCTCTGCTTCATTCCCTGCTGTACTCTCAGTGCCTAGAACAGAACAGTGCCTGGAGCAAGCAGATGACCAATAAGTACTTGCTTGATGGACGTGTTAGGAAAAGTATTGCCAGCTGTGACAAATGGACCACAGAGCGAAGGTGGAAGCAGGAAGAGCAGTTAGGAGGTTACTGAACTGGTCTGGGTGACAGGTAATGGGGGCTTGCATCAGTCAAAGGTGACTAGATTCTGGCCATGTTTTGGAAACCAAAATCTAGGCAGCACCAGCAGATAATGGCAAAGTCTCTCAGAAGCAATGACCGATTATTCTTTTCCCACATCTGTCTCAGGGTCTGATTTGTTGCCGGTCCTGTGGGTCTTTTCTTCCACCCTAAAACTCCGCTAGCCTTTCTGGAAGCCACTAACACAGCTGAGTAATGGGAAAACGTTCTCTCCCCTGTCTGGTACAGATTGCCTTTTTCTTGGAGAAAGAAAACAAGCCTCCTGGCCAGGAGCCTACTAGGGAGGATCTCTTCAAGTCATGTAGTGTCCCCAGCACCCCCACCACCACTCCCGTGCTGTGCAACCCGGATGTTGAGTCTAATTCCAGGGAACAAGACCTAGACACCAGAGACTTGGAAATGTCTAAGAAAGTCAGGCGCTCCTACAGCCGGCTGGAGACCCTTGGCTGTGCCTCCACCTCCACCCCAGGCCGCCGGTCCTGCTTTGGCTTCGAGGGGCTGCTGGGGGCAGAAGACCTGGCCGGAGTTTCGCCTTTGGTGTGTTCAAAGTTAACTGAGGTCCCCAGGGTCCCCGCAAATCCCTGGGCCCCGGACACAACTCTCCCTGGAATCTCCCCACCAGTCGTGAAGGAGAAACGGAAGAAGAAGAAGGCGCCAGAGATCCTGGTGAGTGATGGCCGGGGCGTGCCTCCGCGTTACGCAGACTCTGGGCTGGGGCTCAGCTCTGGCTTTGTGGGGAAAGGCAGCACCTGTAAGGTGTGGGTAGACGTGCTTCAGCCAGCATGCCCCTCTCCCCACTCACCTGCCCCCCGTTTCTCTTCCCCCAGAAATCGGAGCTGGATGAGTGGGCCGCGGCCATGAATGCTGAGTTTGAAGCTGCTGAGCAGTTTGATCTCCTGGTTGAATGAGATAAAATGGGGTGCATCTGGCCAGGCCTTCCCCACTTCCCCCTGTACATAGCTCCTTCTTCCTACAGGAAAGACACTTGGGGTCCCCTTCTTTGGCCTTGGTACCTTTCGCATGTGCCGTTGCTGCACATGAGGTCTGTCCTCTGAGTGTACAGTGGCAGCAGCCATTTCAGCTTCAGGAAACAGGGTTCCCTTGGCCCGGCTTCGCACTGGCATCCCGTCTCTGGTCAGTAAACCCTACCTAATCCTCTCCTCCCTTCCTCTCGGAGTGTCCTGGCTGGTTTCCGTTTGGGCTACAGATGAGGGAGGTGGAATCCCTGGCCAGGGGTTGTGGGCAAGAGCACCGAGCGCCGGCTGGGAAGCAAGGCTGCTCTCCAGCCCGACAGAAGCAGGCTCCGAGGGCTGTCTGCCGCAGCCTCAGGCTCTCTTTCCAGTTGCCTTTTGGTGGCGGCTTGGTTCCATCTATGTAAAAAGGCTTGGGTTTCCTCTTAGATTCTATAGATGGTCCAGCAGAGAGTTCGTGGATTGAGGACAGACTGAGGAAGAAGCTGGACCCACAGCCAGCAGAGTCAGGTTTTGAAGGAGGGCCTCAGACCATGGGTGTTTATTACATGGAAGCTGTGTTTTGTAGTTCTGTGTTCTGCTGTTGAGATGGTTGGTTCAATGTCAGGCTGATGGAGCGCTGGCTGTGTGGGCAAAGGGTGCACTTTGGGGTGCTACGTGCTACAGGCTGCAGCCTCCACAGAATCTGAGGCTCAGGGCATCAGGTCTGGCCACCTGCGCAGGGCCAGGAATGGGTCGGTGGGAGGAGGCGCCCTCTTTTGTCACTCACCTGTTTCTTATAAAATAAAATACACAGTCAGCTCAGCTTTAAAACCGAATGGGCTGAACGGTGCTATCGCACTACTGTTTTGCGGCCACACTTACAGAGTTTGAGGGAAGCTTTCCCCACGGGCCAGAAAGGGACGGGGGTCCACAGCGGGTTTAACCTTTAGCTCTCAGTGATCTCTCAGGAGGGCATTGCCTGGGGCAGGTGCCAGGAGTTGAGCTGGGGGGAGGGGGTTGTCTTGTTTCCAAGGGAACCTCATTCCCACGCTCCCATTTCTCAATGCTGGTGAAAGGCGGGCTTTCACAGGTTGCCCAGCCATACTCCAAGTAGCTGAACCTTTTGACGTTTACAGGTTTGTAGAGGCTAAGAGGAGGGCAGAGGGGCTAGTGGAGAGCAGAGCCCGCCGGGGAGATGGGGGCTTGCTTCGTTAAGGAACGAAGAACAGCGCAGGCCGGTCGGCGCTAACAAAACTTGCAAGGCCTGGGAGTCCCAGGCTGCCTGTTCGGCACCTCCCGCTTCGTCAGACTGCCAGCAAGCCCCTTTGCCAGCGCGGGCCAGACGCCCGCGAGCTGGGTGCAGCCGAAGAATTCCTGTCCTCGCTGGCTGGCGCAGAACCCCTTAGTCCTGCAGAATCAGGAGTGGCCAGGTGATGTTGAGTTGATGTCACCACTGCAGACCTCTCTGTGTCCCTGAAAAATTGAGAATGTGGAATTTGAGGGAGAATTGGCGTTTCCTTTTTAAAGTAAAAAATAAACTTGATTGAAGAGTATCTGTCTGTTCATAGGTTGTTTTCTTTTACCGGGTCAAAGGCAGAACTGAGGGTGTGAGGGCCAGGAAGCCAAGCCTTCTTTGGGCTGGGTCACTGTGTTGTCCCTTTGTAGAGGGGTCTGCCAGCCTGGCCTTCAGTCCTGTCGCCCCACTCCCCATGTCTGTCCAGTCACTCACTCTTGCTCCTCCAAGGCAGGGCTGCCTGAAGCATAGTCCTTGAGGGAGCCCCACCCACTCCTGGCCCAGGAGGCAAGAGACAGGGTCTGGGGTGAGGCTGCTAAGAGCTTTGCCCAGTGCCTGGGAACCCACCCTTCCCCCACCCCTAGTCTAGTCCATGTTCTCTACGCCCCCTCCTTGTCAGGCGCCTGTGAATGGGCCAGCTCCTCTCTGGACCGGCCGGGTGCCCTGTGGCAGGGGGCGCAGAAGCCCCTAAGAAGCTAGTCGAAGACGCAGATATGCAGCTCCACGCGGGAGGCACAAACCAGTCTCCTTCCCTCTCATCCTCTTTACAACTTGTCCTTGCGTCCTAGGCCTTGGAGCAAATCAAGGCCTTAAGTTCTTAAGTTCTCCCCACAGCCTCCCCAAACCGCCCTGCTTCTACCTCCTTCCCTCACCCAGAAGAAAGCAGGCCTCTCTTTTCAAGGCCAAGTTTCTGTGTTGGCTTTTGATCCAGTTCTCTCATCCGAGACCTTGTACCTCTTCCTCTTCCAAGTCCTAAGCAGGCTTATGTTCATTTCATCGTTAAAAACAACCACCTTAACCCAAAAAATTCGACTGGCACCTGTTTTTAGCTACTACCATTATGCCTTTCAAAGTTAAGGTCGAAAGAATGTTCAAAAGTTGCTCTCCGTTTCCATCCCATTTATTCCCGGTGCCCTGACTCCATTTACTGCTCAGCCAGAAGTAACCAGTGACCACCTAATGCCCATCGCTCCAGACTCCAGCCTCTGCAGCCTGAGCCAAAAGCACCCTGTCTTTACCTCTACCTCATACCTCTGCTGAGCTACAAACAAGAATCTAGGACCGTCTCCTAGCACTATCTCAGGAGTCATCTCGAACTCAGCGCACCCACCAGCTCGCCTCTTCCTGTGCTCCCTGCTGCGCCATTAGCATCACCACGAGCTGATCCAGTCACACAAGCCAGGCCCCCAGGGGTCATCTGCGGCTTCACCCTCTCCCTTACCCCATCCCATCAGCCCCAACGTCCTCAACATCCTCCATCGCTACAACCGCTGGACAGTCACCCTGGCCTCCTAGTGGGTCTCCTCTTTCATCTCTCACCTCTCCAGAGTATTCACACTGTGGCCCGATGAGTTTCCTGAGGGACAAAATATGGTGCTGTTTCTCCTCTGCTCGAAACCCCTTGACCAGTTCTACTTCTGGATGTAAGAAGAAAGCAGAGTCTTGAAGAAGTATTTGTACACCTAGGGTCAGAGCAGCAAGATTCACAATGGCCAAAAGGTGGAAACAACACAGACGTCCATGGATGGATGACAGGATGAGCAAAATGCTGTATATAGATACAGCGGAAGATTATTCAGCCTTCCAAAGGGAAAATTCCGATACATGCTACAACATGGGTGAACCTTGAAAACACGATGCTGGGTATAATGAACCAGTTACAAAAGGACAAATATTGTGCGACTCCACTTTCGTGAGGTGCCTAAAATAGTCATTCTCATAGAGGCAGAAAGTAGAATGATGGTTGCCGGGAGCTGAGTTGGGGAGCAGAACAGGAAGTTATTGCTGAATGGGTATAGAGTTGCAATGTGGGAAGATGAAAAAGTTCTGGAGATGGGTGGTGGTGATGATTGCATAACTTGTAATGTGAACATGCTTAATGCCACTGAATCTGTACGCTTAGAATGGTTAAAATGGTCGACTTTGTGTTACGTATTTATTTTCCATAATAAATTTTTAAACTCTGGTGGCTTCCCGTTGTTCGCGCAGTGGTGTAATGATGGTTACTGGCTTTTGGCTGCCCAGAATCTCAGTTTCTACAAGCAGGACCCCACTTCCCTCCATGGGCGTGAAGAGGCCAGACACTTACTCCAGCTGATCCCGGCGACCAGGACTGGGGCATCTGACCTGGCCTGAGCTCAGCCAATCAGATTCTGCACCTGGAGCGAGAACGGAAAAGAGGGAAGGACAGTTGAGGATTCAGGACAACTGAAGATTCAGTGAGGTTGCAGCCCCGTGTCTAGTGGCCCTGGATCTCCATTATCCTGTGAGGAGATGGCAGGTCACTACAGTTTGCTCCTGCTGTGGGGCCCTCGGTGGTCCTGGCAGCCAGCGTCCACACTTCCTGCCCTTTGAGTCTGTGCCTCCTATGAGTTCTGTGACTCCCCAGAATCCTTCCAATAAAATCCTTTCCTGCTCATCTGCTCACATTAGCCAGCGTTATTCTGTCTTGTTTGCAACCTAGAGCTCTAGTCGAGACTCTTCGGCAGGGCTCGTGAGGACTCCAGGGTTAGGGTCCAAGAACCACTGTGAGCCCTGAGCTGCTACGAGGTCTATGCCGCTGAGCATTTGCTCACGGTTCTCTCTGCCTCGCCTGCTCTTCCCCACTTCAGTCTCACCTGATGCATCCATCGATTAGACCTGGCTCAGGTGTCACCTCTGCTCAGCCTTTCCAACCTGCCTGTCCCCTTCACAGTGGGTAAGAGCACAGATTCCAAAGTCCAACAAGGCTTGGGTCCTGGTGCTGCAGTTTCTAGCTGTGTGATCTCAGTCACGTTAATTAGCCTCTCTGTGCCTGTTTCCTTGTAAAATCAGAACGATGATAGTACTTACCTCAGTGTTTTGATGAGAGTGAGATAATACGAGTACTGTGCTTAGTCCATAATAAGTGCTCAGTGAAAATGGTTATTTTCAGGTACAACTGACCACTCCCTCCTTTTTTATTCCCTGAACCCTACACAGACCTCCATCATCGTATCTTTAAGCTGGAGTCCGTCTGTTGTGCACTCGTGTTTATACAGTAGCGTGAGCTCCCTGAGTGGAGGCGGACTCAGATTTCTCTCTTTTTTTTTAACCGTCTACAGCACCTGGTAGACCACCTTCCTAGGTGGTCTCCCATCCAAGTACTAACCAGGTCCAACCCTGCTTAGCTTCCGAAATCAGATGAGATCAGGCGTGTTCAGGGCGGCATGGCCATAGACAGCAGACTCTGATTTGTTTCCATCCCTCCAGCTTCCAGGCACATCACGCATAACTAGATGTGTTCTCTCTCCAGCTGGTCAGGCTGTGCCCCTGTCCACAACAGCTCACACCTCTCCCATAGGAGCAGGAGGTTGAGAGCTGAGTGCCTAGAAGAGGGGTGGGGGCGGGGAGTGGCGCCTCAGTGGCCCGTGCTCAGGCATGAGACCCCTGCCTCTCACAGCATAAATTCTGGCCCCGCCAGCGTGTATGTGAGGACTGGAGCCAGCCATGTGGCTCACATGTGCCTTCATGCTTCTGGGAGTAGACGTCACCCTCCTTCTAACGCAGGACATGTCCCCACGTGGCCCATAGTCACCCTGGGCCCGAAGCCCCGTGACCTGGCCACCCTTTAGATGAGGCTTTGGCCCAAGTCCCAGTTGGTCCACCCCTCACCTGGGCCACCTTCCTCACATGCACTTCCATCATGTGATTGACAAGTTGTCATACTCTGACAGCTTCAGCTTAGGACTAAGCCTTGGCTCTAAACCCCAGCTTTGCCTGTGTTGAGGTCATAGGCAAGTCACTCGCCTCTTTGAGCCTTGTTTCTCTTGTGAAAAGGGCCTAATCCCACCCCTCCTACGGGGTCGCCTGGGGGTCGTTTTCAAGGTTGACGTCCGGCTACAGCATCTGGTAGAGAGTGTCCTGATTGCTAGTAACATTATATCGTCTCCAGTGACTGACTCTTCAAAAGGGGCTTCCTTTCTATCTCTGTCCTCCCCACAGTCAGGGCAGGGCCTCGAACAAAGTCAAAGCTCGGTAGTTACGTGTGGAATTGAATCCCCATTTGATAGCCTAGGAAACAGCCTGAGCACCCGGAGCTGCCCCACCTTTAAACAACAGAACAGGACTGAAACCTGGGTCTATGGATTTTCAGTTCTGAGCTGTCTTCTGTCCAAGTCTGAATTAAACACCTATCAGTGCTTGGCCAGTAGGGGGCACCAAGGGAACCCAAGGCCTTCTCTGGGGAAGAGCTCAGTGGGACACAGTAGGGGGCGGGGGCAGGCTTAGGCACAGTCAACTGTTAGCCAGGCTGAAGGCCACGCATGGGCACAGAGGGGCATCAAAGAACTAGTGGCCCTCAGCTCCCTGTTTGAAACGTTCTGCATTTTTAATTCTTCAGATATACAGATAAATCTCTAGTCATTCTCACGTACTCACTGGTAACCAGGAAGCTTTTCCTGCCTCCTGGTTTCCCCTGATGGGCACTGCTGTGTGGGCGTGGTGTTAGAGTTGCCAGGTTTAACAAATAAAACTACAAGATGCCTGGTCAAATTTGAATGTCAGATAAACAATGAATTTTTGTGTAGCGTGAGCATATCCCAGATCAGATAAACGGTGAATCGTTTTGTAGTTCTGGTATGTCCCATGCAATATTTGGGACATGCTCATACTAAAAAAATATGTCATAAAATTAAATTTAAAAATAAAAAAATAAACATTTTTAAAAATTAAATTTTTAAAAAATTTTAAAAATTACCAAAAAAATGTCATCGTGTATCTGGCATTCGGATTTAACCAGCTCACTTTGTGTCCCAGCAGGAACGCTCCTCACCCGATCACACCATGCCCTGCGGCACCGTCCTGCCCAAACTTCCGTCTTCCGGATTGCCCTCCTCTGATCAAGACACCCCATTTGTTGAAGATGGAGCAGCACCTCCTCAGGGGAGTCTGTCTGGAACTCCCAAGCTGAGTGTATGGCCCCCTCCTCTCACAGCTGCTCTTTCTGTTCGGGCATCTTTGTGGCACATCACCCCGCACTGTGGTCACCTGCGAGCCTGGGCCCTCCCCTGTCCCTAGGAGCTTCTCATGGGTAGGACTAGGTCATGATCATCTCTCTATGTGTCCTCAGGACCTGGCCTGAGGCCTGTCCCCCAGACAGCAGTTGGTCGACCCATCTTTATGGGGGACCATTAACTGCAGAGTGAATTGTATTCTATCATATTCATAAGTCACCGTTTACTTACTTTTTCTTATATTTGGGCCCTTTAGGCCAATTTTCATTTTCCTTCTTGGTGTGAAGCGAGGCTCCTGGCTGGTCTGAGCAGAGGCTTGTTCAGGACAGTGGAGTATCATGCATTAGAACCAATAGTGTCCACTGGAGGATCTTGAATACCACACTATTTTTTGCTTCTCAATGTCCAACTAATAAATGCATTCTACACCGAAAATGGGAGGGATTCTCCACTGTTTACAAGCTTCTGTAGGATTCCTTTAAATAGTGCCATCCCATCCTCCTTCCCCCCTTGCATTCTCAGTGAGGGATCCAATTTTACAAAATATTGTTAACATGTAGCTTTGGGGGTGTTGCTAGATAAAATGCAAGACTCAGTGAAATTTGAATTTAGGATAAACAATCATTATCTTAGTATAAGTATATCCCAAACATTGCATGGGACATACTTATATTTTTAAAAGTATTTGTTCTTTTGTCTCACATTCAAATTTCACTGGGTGTCCTGTGTTTTCTTTGCTAAAGCCGGCAACTCTACCTTTGAGGGATCTGGTTGGCTGGACAGAGCCTGTGGTGGAGGCTTTTTAGGCTGGAGGCTGCCCCAAGGGAACCAGACGAGGCTGGGAAGGGAAGGCTGGCAGGATGGTGGACGTGGCTCACCAACTGGGCTCTGTCTCCCTCAGTCTTCTCGGGGCAGACAAAGAGTCCACTCTAAGCCCATTGAGAAGCCAGTGATGCCACCTGTTAAGGAGCCAAAGCACAAAGACCCTCAGGTTTCTGGGGAGCCGGGCAGGGAGGTGACAGGCAGGGGTGGCAGGAAGGCTGCAGAAGTTTTTCTTCCCCTGCCTGGGTGGAGATCTGAACTCTTAGCCATGGCGGGGAGGACCCAGGCCCTTGGGCCACCTAGCCTCTGCTTCTTCAGTCACCATGACACATTCTCTGCCAAAGCCATCTTCTTCAGAGCCAAAGCTGGACCTGCAACCAGAACCCACGGTCAAGTTCCTGTTTACACTCCTGAGCGAGGTGGAGCCCCCTGAGCCCAAAGACCCTGAAGAGTAAGGCCGTGTGTAGGAATGGGAAGGGAGGCTGATGGTGCTTCTTTCCCCTACCTCCCATTAACAGCAGAACTGGGCCAGGACAGCCCCGGGGTGGGCAGAGGGGTGGCCTAGATGAACCTGAAGGAGCCTGGGCCTCAGGCTGCTCCCTTCCCCCCCTCTGCCCACCTCATCACCCCCCCCCCAGTCTCTTGACCCTCTGGTCCAACCCTCGCTGCACACCCACCCTAGGGACTGGAAGACCCAGGAGAGTCGGTTTCTGGATAAGCAAGACTGGGGTGCCCAGCAGACCTCAAAGGAAATCAGCTGTTTGCAGAATGCTTGCATGAGGTGAGTGGGGCCAGGACAGATGTAGGCAGGTGGGGTGACAGAGCTTTCCCCCGTGGGGGTCAGGTCCTGGGGTTTGCACCTTCACTTGCTCCCCCTTTCTTCTCTCCTTCCCTTGCCTTCTCCCTGTTCTACTCTGGATGACCTCCTGGCCGGCCAGCAGGTTTCTTCCCCCCAAAGCGATCGGTGTCCTCGTACGAGAGTGGGACCTGCACTACAGCTGTGGAGGCCACAGCTCTTTCCCGTCAGTTGACTGTGTGCCCACATGCCTGGTTATTGGGCAGTCTAGAAGGCTGTCTGTTAGGGACACCCCACCTTTCATTGTTCAAGAACTTGAGGGGTAGCTTGGTCTGTGGACAGGGAGGGTCTGTTTCCTGCGTGTCAGGCTCTGAAGCTCGGGTCCGCACAACCCCATGGACGCTCTCTTGCCCATGGTGGTGCCAGGTCAGATCTCCCCCTGGAGACGGGGGTGCGTGTGATGCTCTGACCCCAGGGCCACACATGGGCTCCCGCGGTGGTGGATCCAGTGAGTGGTTAGCACTCTCGTTCACGTACGGCCGACTCAGAGCACTCAGGCAGGGCTAGTTCCAAACAGAAACTGTTACAGAAAAATCCTCAAAGCTCAAAAAATCAGACCAGTGTAAATCCAATCAGTAACCCAGAGAGAAAGAGAACTCAGTTTTATTACACCGGCGGTCCCAGAAGAACTAGTTCTCTGAAAATCTGGGCCCAGGGCTTAGGGCCAATTTCACTTTTATACCCATGTCATTACAGTTGGCATGGGCTCATTTATAGACCTCTGAAATTGCTATGGGCTACGGGCAGTTACAGATCATAGGATTTTCTATCTAACAAGCACTAAAGTAATACATTTTTAGAGGAGGATGAGTTCTCAGTTGACCCTGAGATCTCTGGCCTTGCAACAAGCGTGTTTACAGAAGCAGAAAAGAGCTGATTAGAAATGTTGGCCAATTAAGAGAGAAATTCCTCTTCAAAGCCACCTGGAATCCTGTCACGGTCCCACCGCAGCCCATGGGGTTGGGCTGCCCCTTTCCAAAGGGGATCACAGGGACTTTCTAGCCCAGCCTGTGTGAGGATGTCCTTCTCTGGCTCAAGAGGAAAAGCGGACTTTGTCTCTGTCTGGCCTCCTGCTGTGAGTCGCATGGTGAGATCAGTTCGCTCCGCCTGTGGCTTTTCAAGGACAATGTGGGGGAACAAAAAAATAACTTTCTTCCCACCTTCTAAGTGTTTCTAGCTGAGCTAATAATCAAATCAACATGAGACAGATTAACAAGAGAAAATGTCCAAAATTTATTACGGCTATACATGTGGGCATGCCATAAGGTAGGAGACCCAAAGCCAAAGCCATACTAGCCACTTGAGGTTTTTATGCCATTTTGGACAAAAGAGAAGGGGTTAGGGGTCTGGGGCTTCAAAGAAAGTGTAGGCAATTCATAGGGCGATGAGGAAGAGCAAACACATGGTAATGAATTCTCCCTGGGCCACCCAGAAACAATGGCGCCCGGAAGGAGATCTAACAGGAAGGCTTTGCTAGACTTCTCCCTGCTGCCACACTTAGTTCATATATATCAAGACTCTAAAGCGATGCTCCTTCCTTTAATCAGGTTTTTCTATCGGAATTCCTTTAGGCAGGTAAGGGGAGGGTCAAAGTTTCTTTCTGAGTCTTTTGTTTCTTTAATAAGGGCTTAAAATCAGTATCCCAGTAAGCCCATTTTGGGGTGGCAAAACTTTGGTCCCCCTCAACAACAAGACTGGGCTCTGGGTGAAACCCTGGTCTCAGATGGCTGCGCCAGGTCACACGGCCGTGTAAGGGCTGAGGGGCATCTTTTTCAACCCTAGGCTTCGGGAGTCACTGAACACTATTCAAGCAGATAATCTGGCCCTGGGGCAGAAGCTGGAAAACTTGGTGAGACCCTCAGCCCAGGACTTCCTTCCTTTGCCGGGCCTCCTCCCTGCCTCCCAGCCGCTTTCCCATTTCTGTCCTGGGGGGCCTCAGGCAGTCCTGCCCAGGTCAGCTACCTACCCCTGCAACTCTTTGTTCCAGCCTAACCTGTTATATAGAAAACTGAAGAAGGAAGTGAAGGCCATTCAGGAGGAAGGGAAGCCTGTCCAGGAGGGAGCCCAGGACATCCAGGAAAGGGCTCTGATCCAGGTGCTCAGGCAGCCCTGTGGCGAGTGGTGAGGGGGGGCACACTCACTCAAGCCTCTGGTGCCTGCGACAACTCAGCTTCCAGAAGGCGGCACTGCTCATCCAGCTGCCTGATGTCCCCATGACCAGAGAACCAATGTCAGCCTTGGCTGCAAACCAGACACCTCCTCGGGACGCCACTCCAACAGATCCTGTCCAGGTCCCAGCAATAAACTTCTCCGCAGCTGAGCCGAGGCTCACACGCGTGTCTGTGGGTCCTGGGAGCCAGGGTGGAGCAGGAGGCCACCAGCTCCAAACTGCGCTTGGTCCCTGGTTGACCTGCTGATGTCCCCCCTCCTCCTTCCGTTCTGACTTTCTCTGGTTTTGAGCTTCCTCCACTCCAGAGGAGGTTCCAAGTCTGGTTGGTGTGAGCCTCAAGGTCAATATCCCTGTGATAAGTGCTGGGGCCACAGCCCTTCCCAGAGGACGAGGACCATGCAGCTGGTCTAACTCCAAAGGCCAGGTACACTAGGGAGGGGCTGGAAGAGCCACTTCCCACCTTGTGACCTTGTATTAGTCTCTTACCCTGTAAATCAAGTCACGGCTGGGGGCAGTGAGAGCTCTCCAAGGGCCCAACAGCCTTCAGTCTGGGGATGCATCTGGAGTTTGAACCCCCGCCCCCCACCCTCCAGCCAGGCCTTCCTGGGGCCTCCCTTGAGACCTCATCCCTTCACCAAGGTGGCTCGGCTCTCCCAGTAGTGGGCTGCAGCCGATCTCCCGTATCACTCATGGGCCTGAGCACCCCCTTACCCTCCTCAGGACTGGCTGCCTGAACTCCCAGCCGTGGTCACTGTGCCCTGGCCACTGTAGGCCCTCAGGGCTTTTATCCACAAGCCTTGCTGCCCTTGGCATCTGTCCAGCTCCAGGGAGTCTTTCTGTGTGTCCTTTGATTTCTGGTGGAACAGCGTTGTAGCCGCCAGCCCCCGAAAGACACACGGACCACCAGAAATCAGTGAGTTATAGGAAACACGCTCTTTATTCAGCCAGCTGGGTCTGCCAGGGGTACGCAGACCCCAAATTAAGCAGCAGCGGAAAGTAGAAGTACAAGGTTTTTAAGCCCTAAACCCCATTCCTCATTCTGTCTTAAACACAAAGGTCCATTTTTCTTCTATTCACTACCTGTCAACTCACAGGTCGGGTGTGCAAGCGGGGGTACAGAAGCAGAAAGCTTGTTATTAGAATGTTATGTTCCCATAATTAAAGCCTTTTGTTCCCATGGTGATAGTCAAACAGTAATTTCCTGCAAGTAATAAATTTCAAGTAGTCAGTTTTCAGCCACCACAACAGGAGGGGGTAGGGTGGAGAGAGAGATTGAGGGGGTGGGCAGAGAGAGAGAGAGAGAGAGGGAATAGGTAGAATATTCAAAAACTTAGAAATAATTCTCATACAACTAGACAAGGAACATGCTTCAGTTTGTTTTTGTTTCTAATCTCATTAATGAGGGTGTTGAATGAGCTAGCAAGATGACAAAGCCAGTTTAAATGAGAATATTAAAAACCGATACATGTATGTAGTCAAGGGGGAAAAAAGAAGGAATCCGAAATAAGATTGTTAAATTAGATAAAAAATCGGGCAATATCTTATAGAGTGATTTTTTTTTTTCAAAGCCTCATAACCCTAAGCATGATATTATTTACTGGGCAGAAATCCCCTATAATAACATGAAAGGACTGTGACCATTTCTGTCTTATAGCCACTGCAGGAGGCCACTAGCCAGGAGGAAGGAAATTCAGGTTTGTGGCTCCCCTCAGACCTGGTCTGATTTACACCAGACTCCACTGGGATCACGGTGCCCCGGCCAGTAACCAGTGACAGACTTGATTAATGAAGGTCTGAGCTGAGCTGAGCTCTGACTTAGCGGCCTGCCTCTCCATCTTCCTGAAGGGAACCATCTAATATTGAGATTGAAGGGGATAGCTGGACCAAAAGCTAAATGGCTAAATCATTCAACCATTTAAGGACTTCTAGCAACAAAGCATAGTCATCGGCACGGTGCCATTTGAACCTGCTTCCTCTAAAAGCCTCCAGCATCTCAGCCCAGGACAGCTGGCACGTGCGGCTCCATCCATACTGCTCGGCTGCAGGGAATGGAGTCTGTTGCAGAGCCCTGTCCCCAGTTGTCTCTAAACCACAGAAATTGCTGACAGATGCCCTAAATGCCTCCTCGCTGCGGCCCCACAGTCCAGGGCTGCAGCACTGCACTTCCCCGAGCTCAGTCCCCAACAACTACTCCTGCTGACACCTCACTCCTGCTGACACCTCGTCCCAACAGGACTGCAGCCCAGTCAGCAAGGCCCTTTCGAGGGGAGGTCCCCCAGCAAAACTGCCTGGGCTCCAGGCATTGCCAGGTCTTTCAATTCACACACACACACACACACACACACACACACACACACACACACACCCCTTCCCCTAGAACTGCTAGTCAAAGCAGGTTACTATGTCAGTTACAAGCTGGGCCCAGATCTTCTGGGCCTCTCTGTCATCCAGACACTGGGGCTGGGTTGGCAAACCAGCCTCCTGGGTCCCCAGGCCAGTTTGTGTCATCTTGACCGAGTAACTGGACACACTTGATCAGAGACTATTGGGAGAACCGGTTAGCTTTGCTGTGGGCTTGGCAAGTCCCTAGCATTCCGTGAGAGTCAGCGATTATTAGCGGACCTCCAGTGGACCTACCTGTGCCTCTGAGAGGCCCAGTGGGAACAGGCTGGGGCACCTGTGCTCTTAGCAGGCTCCCCTCCTCTCAGCCTAAAGGTCCTGCTATTTCCGCCTGAGAGGGTGGCCCGATCCAGCAGCCAAGCAGCATCACCCTCCATCCCATGACATCATCCTTGAGAAGCCTCCTACTGGGGAGGTCTGTGAGATCCCACACCCCCATCTCATGATGGCACCTGTGTTACACAGGCCCCCACCCAGGGCTGGCTCGGTGTTCTCGTTTGGGCTTCTTCAGATGGGGTTCTGCTTCCCAGGGGTTCTTTTGTATCCCTGTGGTTGCCCCGGACACTCCTTAAACACCAGACAGCTGGAGGACGAACACCCAGCATTGAGGAGCTGTGCTGGTTCAGGTCAGTTTTTCATCCATTCTGTAAATCTTTGTCGAGTGCCTCCTATGTTCCAGGCACTGTTCTGGGCTCTCAAGATTCAGCAGTGAATAAGACAAAGACACCTGCCTTGGTAGAACTTAACACTATAGGAAGAGAGACAAGACATAATTAAAAGTCAGATGGTGATAGATAGAATGGAGAAAAATACAGCAGATGAAGGAAGGGAGGTGAAGGAATGCAATTTAGACAGAATGGCAGAAGAAGCGACATTGGAGCAAAGATATGGAGGGCCTGAGCAAGAAGCCCTGTGGAGAGCGGGAGGAACAGCTTCCAGGATGCGGAGCAGTGAGCTAGGAGAGGCGGACGAGGGGAGGCCGGAGACCAGAGGGGTTCTGTGGCTACTGTAGTGGCTTTGTTACTCCGAGTGAAATGGGATTTGTGGCGGCTGTGAGCGCAGTCATGACGTGGCCCAACTCATGTTTTACACAGATCGGCTGCTGTGCCGAGCGTGGACTAAAGGAGACGAGAACGGAATCAGAGAGACCAGTTAAGAGGCTCTTCTCCAAGGGAGAGATGATGGAGTTTGGGACCAGGATAGACTGCAGATTTCTCTTGAAGGCGCAGCCATCGAGACTCATGATAGATTCAAGGTAGAGTGTGAGACAGAGGAGTAAAATCTAACTCCGAGATTTTGGGCCTGAGCGACTAGAAGATGGAGCTACCACTAACCCAAGTGGAGCCTGTGGAAGGAAGAGATTTAAAGAGACGGGTCAGGAACTAAGTTTTGGGCACATTCAGTCTGAGCTGACTCTGGATTACCAAGTGTGGCTGTAAAGTCGGCAGCCGGAAATACAGGACTATAGTTCAGAGGATAGGTTCAGATTGGAGGCATAAATTTGCAGGTTTTTAATTTGCATCTGATCATTTGTGTTAGTTTTGTATTGCTGTGTAACAAATGACTTCAAAACTTAGCATCTTAAAGCCGTCAACATTTATTATTTTCCACAGTTTCTGTGGGTTACAAATTTGAATGGTCGGTTGGGTGGTCTGGCTCAGGGTCTCTCATGAGATTGTAGTCAAGATGTCAGCTGGGGCTACAACCTTCTGAAGGCTTGGCTGGGGCCGAAGGACCCACTTCCAAAGCGGCTCACTCCCATGGCTGGTAAGAGGTCTCAGTTCCTCCCCTGTGGCCTGTCCATAGAGTTGCTTGAGTGGCCTCACGAGCTGGCATCTGACGAGTGACCCAAGAGAGAGCCAGTGTGTCTTTAGAAGCCACACTCTGTGATTTCTAAAGGATCCTTTGAGGCCATTTTGGAGTCCAGCCACCATGGAATTTAAAACCGTGAACTCGGATGAGATCGTCTAGGAAATGAGTGGAGATAGAGAAGCGATTCGCGGCCTGAGCCCTGGGCCACTCTGACACTCAGAGGCCAGGAATTGAAGAGGACTCAGCAAAGAGACTGGAAAGAAGCAGCCACAGCAGCAAAGGAAACAGGGCGGGGTGGGGTCCAAGCCAAGTGACCAAAGTACTTGAAGAGGACAGGGCGATGGGCTGTGACCAAGGCGGCTGCCAGGCCAAGTAAGAGGAGAGGACGGAAGTGACCAGTAGGTTCAGCAACTTGGAGCAGAGTTGACTTTTCAAGAGCAGTTTTAGTGGAGTGGTGGGTAAAGCCCCAACTGGCGTGACTTCAAGAGAGAATGAAAGAGAGGAATTGGGGACAAACGTGGATGACCCTTCAGGAGTTTCACCATAAAAAGGGACAGAAAATTGAGATGGTTACTGGAGGAGCAGGCGGAATTGAGGGATTTGGAAAAGATGGTGTTAAATGCCATAGATGGGTGCTTTAGAGGGATGGCGATGACCCACTGAAGGCAATGATCCTTCTGCCGGGGCCTCATCGCTGGGTAGTGCGGGGGTGGGCTCTGGTGCTCCGGGCAGAGGCTGGCCATAGACAGGGGACGCAGGCCGTTTATCCGCGGTGGCAGGAGAGAGGGCGGAGGAGATGCGCCGGGGTGAGTAGCTCTAGCGATGAAGTTCCCTCTGATTTTCGCAGTGAAGTTGGAAGCGCAGTCATTGGCTACGAGTGAAGATGTAGGAGACTGTGTTGGAGGCTTGAAAAGAGAGGAGAGGGTGTGGCGTGGCCATCTAGGAGCGAAGCGAGGCGAGTGGACCGGGGAAAGATAATAAGATTGCCGGGCAGCGCTGAAGCCCTGCTTGAGGTTTCGGATCATGAATTCAAAGCAAGATCAGCGAGGTCGTGTGACTCTGCAGGCACGTTCAGGGTCAGGGTGAAGGTGCAGAGTGGGTGCTGGGTTGGATATAACCAGGTCGGAGTTTTACCCAGTGAATGCGACCAAAGCAGAGAGCGTTAGGTGGGGTGAGAAGGTTTGCAAGAGACTGAGCCTGGGCAAGGAGGCAGGTGAGCCACGTGGGAGGTGAGGGGGAGTGGAAAGGAGCTAGCACCGACGGACTGGTGGTCTTGGAGAGACGGAAGAACTCGGAGTCAGCTTGATCATGGGAGTGAGATGGGAAGATGAAGGGAAGTCACAGGCATTAGCTACCTTAAGTGATTTCCATCAACACCCACAATCCAAAATGTCCAGGGAGGGGCCACCCACCCACCCAGCCAGCCAAGATGGGGGAAAGAAAACTGATCAAGTTAATGTCTGGTGCCTACAGCAGTGTAGATGCCAGCTGACTCCAGTAGCCTGAGCTGGAGTTCTTGGGTGTCACACACACAGGTGTTACACTCAGGCAGAGTCCCCCACTCACATGTCACATACTCTTGCCCAGATGTCGTGTCTGCAACTTCACATGTTCAAGGCACTAAATCCTTCCAGGAGCAGGTGAAGTGAGACCATAAAGCTGCTGCCTCATGGTGTCATCACCATGTCTGTTCCTAAGCTTATCAGCTGACCTTGACATTCCACTGCCTGCCTGGTGGTGACTGGTCCTGTGTCTTCATAAAGAAAGTGTGTGCTCCCCATACAGACGGGCTTCTGATAAGATCCAAGGTCAATATCTTAGGTGCTGATAATCATCACCCCAAGAACAATGGCTTCCTGGTGCATGTCCCTGAAGTCACTGATTACAACCCGCCCCCTCCGCCCCTCCACCTCCCACCCACCTCTGGTCCTCCATGTTAACATGCTAACCCTTCTGACCAGCAGCAGAAGGGAAGATGGGCGTGGTAGGGCAGGGGGCAGGTGGGGCTGTGAGCAGAAAGGTTGCTGCTCTGAGAGGGGGCTGTGAAATCACACACACTCGGTAAGTCCACCAAGACCGGACTCCCTCAGCTCTTCAGGCATCTTTGGATTAATCAATAAGCTGCAGCCTGGCTGGGTGCCAAGGCAGGATAGACATAGGGGTGGGAGGAATCACAGCTTGAGCCTCAGGGACCTTCCCAGCTCTGCCTGGCTCTCTGTGAGGTCTGGAAGAGGCTCAGTACTTGTGCTGAATACTTGGTGTCTCTTCTCCCTCTCCCGCCCGGAATTTGCACGTGCTGGAGCATCTGCACAAATGGCCTTTTCATCCTTGGAAGATCCCCTCCAACGGTCCCTCCTAGACAGAATCTCTCATCCTCCCCATTGGGAACATGCCGGTCCCCCCTCTATAGGGGCACTTACCACATGGTTGAGCGCAAACCTGTCTGTCTCCCTGCTGGATTTGAGTTCCTGGGCACCTTTGCTTCCCTAGGTGCCGCGGTCCAGCCACGACAGGATCCAGGGGGCCCCGAAGGTGGGCAAGGCGTCGGCGCGGGAGACAGTCGACTACACAGCTCAGAGGCGGTGTGACACTGTTCCGTTTTATTGTGATTTGAGTACAACTTTTATACTTTTTATTTTGGCACTTGATTACACTTTGTTGTTAAGGTAGCAGGGAGTTAAATTTCTGTGGTTAGGCGAACAGAAAATCTTATAGAGTATATTATTATTAATGTTCATGATTAACTAGTACATTTTTCTCTCAATCATTAGAACAGAACTACCTGATGGAACAATCTAAACTTTTAATTCTTATATCTATTACGTAAGATACAGTTTGATTTAAGTAAAGGTGATAGATAGATGTATTCATAACAGCAAGCATTGGCTTGTGGACAGACATTGTTCTTCTTTCTGCCTGAAGAAATCTTTTAAATGCTATTTGATTTATGCTATATCTAAAGTTCAAGCTGAACCTTTCTCATAGCTGTTCAAAAGTTTCCTTGGTGCAGTAATGAGGAAAATATTTATAAAAATCAGTTTTACAAAGCTGCTTTCATAAGCTAAGTTTCTGTTCCTTTGTTTTTAAGCACCAAGGAGATCCTGACCTAGCCAGCCTTTCTATGAAACTTAAACTACTATAAGGCACATGAATTCTATCTTTATTCACTACAT
>NW_006435764.1:5900535-5907799 GCF_000325575.1 Pteropus alecto
CCCCCCTAGGTGGATACCAGAGTTTTCTATTTATCCACTAGGCCACAAAAGGAGGCCCTTCTATAGTAGGCACAGGCTTATGAGTAAATATCTTATCCTTACTAATTTTTCTACTAACTGCGTGGGAACAGGAGTATAAACTGGTTCTAGTAATACAGCTTGTTATAATTTATTCATAATATCTTTTAGAGGCGCGTCAAAAGGAATTTCCCTTAATAATTGTTCAAATAAAGGGTTTACGCATTCTGGACACGTCAGGGTGACTAGAGCTGATTCCATATGCGGGGAATTTACTATGTTTTCCTCGGAGCCAATTTTGAGGAAATCCATTTGTATAGCGTCTACACTTACTAGAATTTGTGCTACCCGAATTCCCCCTATTAATAGGATCATTTCTAAGAAACCAATTATCCCTAAACACATGCCACGTCCTCGTTCTTGACGATGCATTCCTTGAAGCCTCTGTCCCCATCTCCGGACCTTGTCACGCAGTAGGGTAGAAAGAGGACGCGGCACCTAGGGCCTGGCATGGATCTAGCATAGAGCTTAAGGAATGAATGATGCTTGCAGGTATAAGTGACAGTGAGTAAATGGATGGATTGGGAGGGGGAGTGGATGGGTAGATAGGAGAGTGGGTGGATAAATGGGTTGGTGCATGGATGGGTGGATAAATGAATACATGGACGGATGGATGGTGAATGGGTGAATATGAGGGCGAGTGGTGGACAAATAGGTAGATGGATGGATGGACAGGTAACTAGATTCCAGACAGGGTCAGGGGATGGAAGAGGAAGTCACCTTGCCAAGGAAGTGTGGGCTTTCTTTCTGTCCTCTACGACAGCCTTCCTTTCTAGAGTTCTACTTCCTCCCATAAGCTGGGACCCCAGCAGGCTAGATGCAGAGAATTCTTCTGGGTCCTCCTCTTCTTTTAGCTCCAGGCTTCGCATTTTAGGGGGTCAGGTGAAACAGAACTGGCTAAAATGTACTGAGCTACCACTATGTGCCAGACACTGGGCTAGATATTTCTACAGATGTGGTCTTGTTTAATGAAAACAGCGCCACAGTTTCGTGAAATAGGTTCTATTATCCCCATTTTACCGCTAAGAAAACAAACTCAGAAAAGCTAAGTGAATTGTCTAAGGTCAGGAAGGGTGGGATTTGAACTCAAAACCTGCTCAAGGAGCCAGTATTGCATGTGCTGGCGATCGAACGACACGGAGGAGACGGAGACTGGGGTGGTAGGTAGTAGGCACAGCCCTGCTCTGGACACGGGGACTCTGAGTTTCAGATCTGGCTTGGCTTCTGTTTTATTGGGACACCCTGGATGTAACCTGGTCCCTCCCTGGACCTCAGTGTCCCTGTGTGGACTCAGTACCCCTGGAGGTCTCTTCTAGGTGAATGACATAGAAATTGAGGTGATTTAAACAGCTCCTGGCCCTCCCTGAAGGACACTCCCTTACTCCCCCTGATAGCAGGGGGCCAAAGGGCAGGGCCACCCATAGGGTAATGGTTATCTAGATCTGACACTCATTTATAAGGAAACACACCCCAGTTGGCCAAGACTCCACAGGATGAAGTGGGTGAAGGTGCTTGGGGGAGTTGTGGGGGTTGCTGCCCTCTTGGGGCTGGGGATCATCCTGGGACACTTTGCCATTCCCAAAGGGGCTGACCCGCTAGCCCCCAGTGTCTCCCAGGACCTGGACCTGGAGATCCTTGAGACCGTTATGGGACAGCTGGATGCCAGTAGGATCCGCGAGAATCTTAGGTGAGAGGCCTGTCTATGTGTCCCTTCTGTTTCCCAGAGGCCCTCCATGACGCTGGGCCTGCCCCTGCCTCTGCCCACACTGCAGAGAACTCTCCAGGGAGCCACACCTGGCCTCCAGCCCCCGGGATGAGGCGCTAGTGCAGCTGCTGCTGCAGCGCTGGCGAGACCCAGAGTCAGGCCTGGACTCGGCTGGGACCTCCACGTATGAAGTGCTGCTGTCCTTCCCCAGCCAGGAGCAGCCTAACCGCGTGGCCGTTGGTGAGGCCCTGCTCTGGCTTAGAGATGCCTGTGGGGTGAGGGAAATGTGGGGCCCAGCCCTGACTCTGCCCTCCCCCTCCACAGTGGCTCCCACTGGGGACATCCTCTTCTCCTGTCGCCAGAGCGAAGAGAACGTGACTGAGGAGCAGGCAGGGCCCGATGTGGTGTCACCCTATGCTGCCTATGCCCCTTCCGGAACCCCACAGGTGGGCCTGGAATACCCCTCTGCACTGCCATGGCCCAGCTCCCCCTGGCTCCCGCTCCAGCTGCTCCCATTCTGACCCAGGGGCAGTTGAGAAAAAGTGCCTCAACTGGGGTTCAGCCCCTCACCCCCGGAATTTACTCACTTCCATTGCTACTCCTTTCACCCATCATCTAGTCATTCAACAAACGCTAATGGCCTCTGCTCAAGGCCGGGCCTGATACAGGGTACCTGGACACAGGGGAAACCAGGTGTGACTCTGTCCTTGGGGAGCTTACAAGCTCTTGGTGAGTGGGGGAGACAGAATCTAAACCCTTTATCTGGCCTTTCCTCTCCTTCCCCACTCTGCCTTTCCTGGGCCTGGCTCTAAGGATCACGTGCTCTTGGGACTAGGGCCTCCTCGTCTATGCCAACTGGGGCATGGAAGAAGACTTTGAGGAGCTACAGACTCAGGGCATCGAACTCAAAGGCACCATCGCCCTGACCCGCTACGGGGGTATAGGACGCGGGGCCAAGGTGAGCAGCAGCCCCCAAAGCAGGGGGCTGGGTGGGGAGACAGGCCCAGCCGTGGGCAGGAGGAAGTGAGGGGACAGGGAAGGAGCAGTGTTGAATGGTGGGGCCGAGCTGTATTTGTGCTGTAGCACTGATGTGCTGTGTGACCTTCGATGCCTCCCCTAACCTCTCTGAGCCTTAGGAAATAAACGAATTGGGCAAAATTTTCAGCTTTGATATTCTGAGAGTCTGAGTCCTCCTGTGAAATAGTTTTTCTGATTATTCAACTTCTCCTGTTGCCTTCCCCGCAACCTGCTTATTTTCAATTAAAAATTTTGATGAAGTATAACATGTCTGTGGTTTTAAAATGCTTTTTTTCATATAAAAAGCTATAGAGTGAGAGAGAGTTAGTGTTTAGTGGATATAAAGTTTCAGATTTGCAAGATGAAAGGAGTTACGGAGATGGGTGGCCGGGATGCTAGACAATAACGTGACTGCATTTAATGCCACCGTACTGTACGTACACTTTAAAATGGTCGAGATCGTAAATGTTACGTTATGTGCATTTTATCACAGTTCATAAAGTGTTTAGGATAAGAGCTGAAAGAAAAAAGAAAAAGAAAAAGGAAAGGAAGAAAGAAAACAGAATCAAAAAGAGAAAGGAGAATAGGCCTGGTGGAATTATACGGATTATAGAATTTCTAGTTTAAAAAAAAAAACTGTATAAAGTGAAAACGTTCTCCTGTAATGCCATCCTCCAGAGAGGTCACCGCTTTTTTATTTTTATTTTTTTTTTAGTTTATGGAATATCTATCCAGAGTTTCTTTTGGACGAAGAGCATAAGAATATATATTCTTTTTCCTCGCTCTTTCTCTTTTTACATAGCAGTAGGATACCAGACCCACTGCTCTGAGATGTGTTTTTTTCACCTTAATACTTCCTAGAGATCGCCCTCAATTGTTATATAAACTCTGTCCCTGTTCTGCTTTCTTTCTTTTTTTTTTTTTAACGGTACTATTTTGTTTTTATTGTGGTAAAATATTTGTAACAAAATTTACCATTTTGGTCTACGGCCATGCCACCCCAAATGTGTCTGATCCCGTCTGATCTCAGAAGCTAAACAGGATCGGGCCTGGTTAGTACCTGGATGGGAGACCACCTAGGAAGACCAGGTGCCGTAGGCATAAATAATAATAATTTATCATTTTAACCATCTTTAAGTGTACACTGCAGGGTATTAAGAACATTCACAAAGTGGGCAACCATCACCATCATCCATTTCCAGGCCTCTTTTGTCATTTCGAATGAAACTCTGTTCCCATTAAGTGCTAGTTCTTTCCCCATCTCCAGCCTGTGGTAACCTTGTTTCAACTCTGTTACAGTGAGGGAAGGTGCAAGCAAAATAGGGTGTGCGCCTTTCTTACTCTCCCCTAAAAATATCCTCCTCGCCCTCCTCCTTCTTCCCCTGCAGGCTGTGAACGCTGCCAAGTACCAGGTGGCTGGGGTGCTGGTGTACACAGATCCCGCAGACATCAACGATGGGCACAGCTTGCCCAATGAGACCTTCCCGCACTCTTGGTACCTGCCTCCCTCGGGGGTAGAGAGAGGCTCCTACTACGAGTATTTTGGGGACCCCCTGACTCCCTATCTTCCAGCCAACCCTTCCTCCTTCCGCCTGGACCCTACTACTGCCTCCGGATTTCCCCCAATTCCCACTCAGCCCATTGGCTTCGAGGATGCCAAAGTCCTTCTCTGGTGAGCTTGTGCCCTGGGGTCTCCTGCCCATCCTCCAGTGGCCACCCATATGTGCTCTGAAGGGTCTCCCCCTCCTCCCCAGTAACCTCCAAGGAACCTCAGCCCCGGCTGCCTGGCAAGGAGCACTGGGCTGTGACTACAAGTTGGGGCCCGGCTTCCAGCCGGATGGTGCCTTCGCAAGCAGGTGAGATGGGGCCCCCTCCTCCCCCAACTCTCCTCTCCTCTTTCCTTGTTGTGCTTCCCCAGCTCTGCCAATTTCAAGGCCTGACCTTGCCCTTTCTTCTCTGAAACAGCCGCGTGGCCAACAAGTTCCTGTGGGGTCCCCCCAACCTTATCTCACACCCCCACTTTCCAGTTGTCCCCTCTCTCGAACACACCAAGCTCATCCCCCAGTCAAGGCCTCTCTGCACCTGCTGTTCTCTCTGCCGGAAACACCCCTCCCCCACGCACCTGCCTTTCCTGGTCTGTGCTAACCTCTCTACCTGCCACCAGGTATCCCCTCACATGTCAACCTGTTAGCGTTGTCCCAGGCCTCTTCACCTCCTGAAGTTGCTCGCTTCCTCGTGGTCTGTCTTGCTCAGGAGAGGGAGGCCCCAGGAGGGCTGGGTGGGTGTCTGTCATTGCCTGGAGCCTAGTGCGGGGCATGCACTAAGTATTTGCTAAGTACTTAACTGAGTGAGCGAGTGAGCGAGTGAGTGAGTGAGTGGATAAGTGGATGAGTGGATGAATGAAAGGAGAACTGGAATCGGAAGTGCTGGACTCTAGCCTTACTGCCTCTCCTGGTACTTCTGGGCAAGTGACCTCGGCATGTCTATTCCTCTTTGGGCCTCAGTTTCTCCTGCACTGGGTCGGGGGTTAGAGGGTGGAGAGTTGGGGGAATGGGCAGGGTCAACACTCTTGCCGCCTCGTTTCCTCCCTCAGCCAGGTGAACTTGAGTATCCACAACAGCCTGGAACTACGGAACTCCTCCAACGTCTTGGGAATCATCCGCGGGGCTGTGGAGCCTGGTGAGCGCCCCCTCCCGGCTCCCTGCGCCCCGGGACCCGCCCCGCTCTGAGCTCCGGCCCCCCAGGCCTGGCTGACCCCGCCCTCTTCTCTGGCTTCCCACTCTACTCCCTCCAGACCGCTATGTGATGTATGGAAACCACCGGGACAGCTGGGTACACGGGGCCGTGGACCCCAGCAGTGGCACTGCTGTCCTCCTGGAGATCTCCCGCGTCCTGGGGACCCTGCTGAAGAAGGGTGAGGCCTCCCCTAACCCAGCCCCGGTGAAGGGACTCTCCTGACTGGAGGTCTCCTCCAAGCCCACTCCTTCTTCCTGTGCGTCCTGTCCCGCCTGCTCCCTCTCATGCTCCAGTGCCCACTTGTGCCAAGCCTGAGGGCCCAGCAGGCAGACATGCGTGGACACCAGCCCTGGACCACTTATTAATTCGTACAATAGCTTCTGAGAGCCCGCCCTGCCTCTCAGATGGAGTGAGGCCCAGATGCTGCTGTGAGCAAGGCAGTGGCCAGGCTGTGCCCTCCAGGAGCTTCACTCAGTTGAGGCAAGGATGAGAGACAGTTATTAACACAATATATCTTGGTGCCTACTATGTGCCAGGCCACTACTAAGCGCTGGAGATCCCACAGTGAACATCCCGGAGTAGCTGCATGTGATGATAACCGTCATTTGTGCTGTAAAGAAACATATCTAAAGGGCTTTCCAGGTGCAAATCAAAGGGCAGTTCAGGGACAGTGGGGGATCCAGGTGGAGGGCACAACATATGACAAAGAGGGGCCAGACCAGGTGGAAAAGCCGCAGGGCCAGTTTGGAGTGTGATCCAAGGGTAGTGGGAAGTTGGTGAGGGATTTCAATCAAGAGAGTGACATGACCGAGTCTAAATTTTAAGCAGCTTCCTCTGCGGCAGTAGGGAAGGGTATGAGGGGCAGGGGCCAATCAGAGGCCTTGTCATCCTCAGAGCCAGGAGAGATGAGGGCTTGGACCAGAGCAGAGGCAAGGGGAAGGAGACAGTGTCTTCTTCTGTTGGTTATGCAGGTGAGGGAGAAGACGAACGGGGCTAGAGGGCAGATCTGGGGAGAAGAATGGGAATTTGATTCTTCACATAAAGATTTTTTTTTCAGCTCTTATTTTGGTAAAATATACATACCATCAAAATTGCCCATCAAATCATTTCCCCCCAGTATTTTGCTTTATGAATTTAAGCACTTATGATAATACTTTTTATGTGAGTAGCTACCTCCCAAGCACCGGCAGGTTGGGAAACCCTTGATTCTCAATGTTGGAAGGTTTTTAAAATATTTATATGTGAGTTTCAAGTGTACAACATTTCATTTCGACATCTTGTATACACTACGAAGTGATCACCCCCAAAAGTCTACTTCCTGTTCATCATCATACAATTGACCCCCCACCTTATCTCACACCCCCACTTTCCAGTTGTCCCCTCTCTCAAACACACCAAGCTCATCCCCCAGTCAAGGCCTCTCTGCACTTGCTGTTCTCTCTGCCGGAAACACCCCTCCCCCACGCACCTGCCTTTCCTGGTCTGTGCTAACCTCTCTACCTGCCACCAGGTATCCCCTCACATGTCAACCTGTTAGCGTTGTCCCAGGCCTCTTCACCTCCTGAAGTTGCTCGCTTCCTCGTGGTCTGTCTTGCTCAGGAGAGGGAGGCCCCAGGAGGGCTGGGTGGGTGTCTGTCATTGCCTGGAGCCTAGTGCGGGGCATGCACTAAGTATTTGCTAAGTACTTAACTGAGTGAGTGAGTGAGTGAGTGGATAAGTGGATGAATG
>NW_006435764.1:5907825-5935210 GCF_000325575.1 Pteropus alecto
CGTTGTTAAGTGTTTTATTTTGAAATAATTTCAAACTTACGAAAGAGGTGCAAAAACAGTACAAAGAAACCTCTTACAATGTTAATGTCAACATCAACATTAATATTAATGTTATCTTGATTGCTCTCTATTTATATTTTGAAAGGAATGTTTGAAAGTTGCAGAAATGCTGCACCTTTACCCATAAACACATCACTGTAATATTCCTAAGAATAGGGACATTTTTCTTTTATAACCACAGTACTATGACAGAATCAGGAAATTAACAATTTTGCCAAGTGTTCCTATAACGACCTTTAGAGCAAAAGGATTTTCTGGTTCAAGAGCCAACCGGATCACCCGTTGGATGTGTGGCGGTGGCACGTGTATTCGGTCATAGTTCCTTAGCTGTTCTTCGTCTTTGATGATCCTGATGTTATCTTGTTGAATGTCCCTCCGTTTGATTCAGGTTATTCATTTTCGGCAGGAAAAAGCATGGGATTTTGTAATTACAAGCATGTAATCATTTTATACTTAAAAAAGTTTTCATTTATAACAAAAAGATGAGGACTGGTCACAGGAGACTGAGTTGCAGCCAGAGATGAGAGCACACCCAGGAGCACGTGGCACTGTGGAGGGCAAAGGGGAGTCTGGAGGAGGTCAAGGGGCAAGCAAGCTGGACCACTAGGCTTCTGGGAGGTGGCCGGGGACTGTGGCATAGAGACTGGAGATGAAGTGAGGCTGCAGGAGGCTATGAAAGGCAGTGTGGGGCGCTGGTAAAGCCCCTGGACTCTGCAGCCAGATTTGAACTCGAGTTATGCTGCATGTCAACTGTGTCGTCCTTTTAACTTCTCTGTGGCTCGGTTTTCTCAACTGTGGAATGAAGACAATAGTAGTCTCTCCCTCAAGGCATTGTTGTGAGGATTGGCTCAATATGGATAAAATCCTAAGGCAAGCATTAATGTATTATTGTCACGAAGAAAAGGTTATGGGTGAGTTTTGCCTAGGATGTATAAAGCAGAGAGTTGGGGGTGGAGGGTCAGGTCTTCTTAAAGCATACCTATAGAGCAGAGGGATGAAGGGCATTCTGGCAAAGGGACCACCTGACCCAGGGAGGTTGGTGTTGGGGGTAATGCTGGGGTGGGGGTGGGGCGTCACAGCAGAAGAGGGAGGCTGGGGAAAGGAAAACGGACCTTTCCGGAAGGCTCGGCTGGAGAGATGTCAGGACCTACTTCTTGTCACGGGCCGCCCCGCCCCTCTCAGCCCTCCCCTCCTCTCTATTCCTCCAATCTTTCCTCTAAGCCACCCCAGGATCCGGGGGACTTGCCTGCTAAGCCTTATCCCCCTCCCCAGGCACCTGGCGCCCCCGCAGATCGGTTGTGTTTGCGAGCTGGGGGGCAGAGGAGTTTGGGCTCATTGGCTCCACAGAATTCACAGAGGTGAGTGAGCCCCACAGGGTAGGCGGGAGAGGGGATCCCCGGGGCGGGGCAGCGCCAGGCTGACGTCGCCCCTCCCACCACAGGAGTTCTTCAGCAAGTTGCAGGAGCGCACCGTGGCCTATATCAACGTGGACATCTCAGTCTTTGGTATGGCGGGGGGCGGGGCGGGGAGGCGCGGGGTGGGGAGAGCAACTGGTCTGACTGGGGAGGAGAGAAATGAAGGGGCTAGGCCCGGGATAGAGTCTTTTCTGATCCTCCCACAGCCAACGCCACCCTGAGGGTGCAGGGGACGCCCCCAGTCCAGAGTGTCGTCTTCTCCGCAGCTAAGCAGGTGGAGGGGAGCGGGGCGGGCGTGGACCCGTTTGCTGTTGGGTCTGAGGAGGGCAAGCCCCGAGACTAGATTCCCCTTCCGGCAGATCCCCGCACCAGACCCCAGCAGACTCAGCATCTACGACAACTGGATCCGGTATTTCAACCGTAGCAGTCCCGTGTACGGCCTGGTCCCCAGGTGAGCCAGGGGCCAGGGCTGGGACCTGAGTGGGCAAGTCGGAGGGCCCGATAGCCTCTAGACCCACCATCTTCCTTCCCACAGGCTGGGCTCTCTGGGTGCTGGCAGCGACTATGCACCCTTCATTCACTTCCTGGGCATCTCCTCCATGGACATCGCCTACACCTATGACCAGGTGAGCGGGCACCCATCCGTCCTCCAGGTGGGTACCTTGCTCCACCAGCCTGCCCACTCCTCTACTGCAGGATGCTCTAGTGCAGCCTGAATTGGACACCTTCACTCACTGGCTGAGCTACCTCTGCCAAATTTCTTAACCTCTCTGAGAATCTATCTATGCTCATCTATGTTATTTTATCAAGTTTAAGATACTACTGATTGTAAGACGCACCATTCTGATGAGCACTATTCAGGAGGGGAAAACACTGCCAATTAGTTGTAGGATGATATTGACTTTAAGAAGCATCCCAATTTCAGAGATTTTTAAATGTGAAAAAAATATTGACCGCAAGATGGTTTAAGTAACAGTATAAAACAAGGATGATTCAAAGATTTGGTGTGAGAGAAATAAGGGGTGCAGAGCGTCCTGCCTGTCTTCCTTCGATGCTCCAAAATGCCCTCTCTCCCCTTCATGGCCACAAATCTCCTGGATGATAGAGCTGGGATTTCAATCTTCTAGTCTGACTCCAAAGCCCCAGGCTCTTCTCCTTCATGTGAAATGGAAAAGTGGCTGCTGACCCAGCTCTATTGCTTATTAGCTACGTGATGTCAGGCAGGTTACTTAACCATTTGAGCCTGTTTCCTTCTCTGTAAAGTTAGAACCTACCACATGGATGTGGCAATGATTTGAGATAATGTCCCTACACTGTAGCTCACTATAGGTACACTTCCTTCCACTTCGCGACCCAAGCCTGTCACTTCTGGGCCTTGTTCCCCCAGAGTAAGACCTCAGCCCGGATCTACCCCACCTACCACACAGCCTTCGACACCTTTAGTTACGTGGACAAGTTTGTGGACCCAGGTGAGGAGAGGGGGAAGGGGTATCTTGAGGCTGGAGGAGGATGGGCTGAAGACTGAGCCCTGGCCTTGTCACCTTCCCTGCAGGCTTCGGCAGCCACCTGGCCGTAGCCCAGACAGCAGGGAATGTGCTTCTCCGGCTCAGTGACAGCCTCTTCCTGCCTCTGAACGTCAGTGACTACAGTGAGACCCTCCGAAGCTTCCTGCAGGCTGCCCAGCAAGACCTTGGGGCCCTGCTGGAGCAGCACAGCATCAGCCTGGGTACGGACCCACCCTGACGTTGAGGCATGGGGAGCCCTGCACTCACAGGCCTAAGATACCGGCTGTACCTTGCAGGGCCTCTGGTGACTGCAGTGGAGAAGTTTGAGGAGGCATCCATAGCCTTAGGCCAAAACATATCAGCACTGCAGAAGGCCAACCCCAAGTGAGCAAGGGCAGCGAGCAGGGGCCTGGGAGGGTGGCATTCAGGGTAAGATGCAGGCTGGTAGCTGGGCTGCCTGCTCCAGAGTAACCAGCAGATCCTGCCACTCCAGCCCCCTGCAGGTTCGGATGCTCAATGACCAGCTGATGCTCTTGGAACGAACCTTCCTGAACCCTCGAGCCTTCCCAGAGGAACTCTACTACAGGTGATCCTGTCCCAAAGCTCTTGGGAGGTTCTGTGGGGTGAGGTTGGGTAATGGGCATCCACCTAAGGAAGGTGAACATCAGCATTTCAGTGGCCTTTAGGAGAATCAGGCTCAAAGGAGAGGAGAAATCAGTCCAGGTCACCCTGGGACTAGAAGCTACATCTTCTGCTACCACCACTGCTGTAGGGGCACCAGCTGTCAGAGGCAGTGGGGAGGTGCCTTAGTTCCTAGCTGCATACAGGAGCTGAGCTCATAGCAGGCTGAAGCTTCCCTCGTTCCTGGCCCCTAAATGACCCTGATTCTCCGATTTCTCTGTTAGCCATGTGCTCTGGGCACCCCGCACTGGCTCTGTAGCCACGTTCCCGGGCCTAGCCAATGCCTGCTCCAGAGCCATGAACACAAGCCTCGGATCTGCAGCCTGGGCCGAGGTGCAGAGGCAGCTCAGTATTGTGGTGGCAGCACTGGAGGGTGCAGCAGCCACCCTGAGGCCTGTGGATGACCTCTGACTCCAGCCCTACACTACCACCCTTCATCTAACCCTCTCCCACTTGTTCTCCTTGGCTGTGTCTCAGTCTTCCCTGATGCCAGAAGGCACAACCACGGGACCCTCTCAAGCTTCTGAGGCAACTGCTCAGGGTCCCACCAGTTGTGGACGCCTGAAAGGAGTGACAAGCACTAGATGAAAAGCTCCCTTATCCTGTCTCTTGGCTGGCAGAGGGTGGAGAACAGGAGGCGGGCATGGTGGGAATGGCAAAGCCAATAGCTCTTGGTAGTGGGTGGGCGAGGATGGGATGCTTAATAGTAACCTTAGATACCAACTAAGAGACCACCGAGGCCACCCCTCAAGGACCATTGGGTAAACTGAGGCCCAGGGAGGATAGGGCCTTGCACACTCTGGGTTCTCTCCCCCCATACCCCGAGCGTGTCTCAACTACTCCCTGCCCTGCCCCAAATAAATCAAGCCTAGCTATTGTTCCTACAAAACAAGGTCCTTTTATTGTGTGGGAATCATTAAAAAAGAAAGCGGAGCGCTCAGTCCCAGTCCTGGGCTCTGGGAGCCTGCCCGGCCCCTGCTCATACCCGGGACTTCCATCTGTCCCCACCTTCATCTTCCTCCTCCGCCATGACCACCTCCTCCAGGGTGCGCCCTACAAGTTTGCTTCCCACCAACGCTTTGCAGGTCCCGGCGGGTGGCAGCCCCTCCTCGGTGTAGAGACCCCTCAGGAACACAACTCTCTCCTGTCCATCCAAAGGCAGTCCGTGGGCCTGGCACAGGTCCCGTGCCTCCTCGGGCCCATCCAGGGCTAATAAATGCACCATGAAGTCCAGGGGTAAGGTCTGGCCCTTGGGGGTGCTCAGGGCACGAGAGAGGCGGGCCAGGGCCCTGCGGCGGGCATGGCCCACATGGCACTGTACAGCGCAGCTCTGCAGGTACGGCAGGGTCCGAAGCAGGCGGAAGAGGCGGGCGGCATTGCCTTCACGGAAGGCCGCATCCACAGCCAGGGCTGTGCGCAGGGCCGGGCAGGAACGCAAGGCAGTGGGCAGCTGCAAAACCTCATGAAGGGCCTCCACTGAGCCTGTGAGGGCGGGAAGCTGGGATGAGAACGGATCAGTCCTTCTATCCCATCCCCTCAAGCCTCCCCCAACTCATCTCTCCCACTCTCTCCAGCCCTGCACCTGGCCCATCTCCAGACCTCAGTCCCGCCTACCTCCCACTCTGGCCACGCCCACCTTCCCTCCCCCTTTCCTGAACCATATTTGAATGAGGGGCCAGGGTTCTCAGGGCCCCTGCAAACCTGGCACTTCGTAATAGTGAGGTAATGTTTACGGATGTAGGAAACAGGCCTAGATAATTTAACGACTTGCCTGAGATTGTTCATATGTAGAACTACATATGAACAGTTCATATGTAGAACTCGACCCAACAAAATCCAAGTTCTCTGACTTGGAACCCAGTCCTTTCTCCACTGCCCTAGCTGCTCCACAGATCAGGGCGCCGGCTAGGCCACACCTTTCCCTGTGCGCCTGGTAAAGCCATATGTAGTTTCTTCGAGGCGATTCTGCCTCTGCTTCCCTTCCAAAAGAATCACGAGCACTGGAACCTTCGGCCACTTTTGTAAAGTGAAGCTTCTGAACCATTAGGGGGTTGTGAAGTCAACGGTATTTTGTTACATTTAAATAGAATAGAACTTATTAGACTGCACCACCCATCCACAGAAAAGACCTAAATTCTTGAAACTTCTGTCTCAGATATATTTGTGGACATACGTCTTCTTTGATGCTTTGCAAAACTGACTGAACTGGAGATTTTAAAAAGTGTGAAAATCACTATCTGGGCCAACTTTTCCATTCCAACCTCGTCCCCTCCTCTTTGATTAGGAGAAAAGGCTCGATGGATCCGTGCATTGTCTCCATACACATTTAGGAGGCAGGGACGGGGAGAGGGCTAATGGTGAAATTTTAAAGCTTCTCCTTCCTTCCCCGGCCTCCGCTGTCCACTTAGAGGGTCCCCCAATCCCCGCGTTCTGCCCTGCTGCTAGGACTCTGACTCACCTAGGTTATAGAGCAGAAAGAGGCCCTGGAAGGCGGCCTGGCGGGGGTGCGGCCCGGAGCCCCGTGCGTAGCAGCGCCGCAGCGAACCGAAGCCCTCCTGCACCTGGGCCTGCAACAGCACCGGGTCCGCTGGCTCGTGCGCTGCGTCGGGCCCGAGCCTCGCCACCACCGCCAGCAGCACAGCCAGCGCTGCCTCCAGCACCACCGCAGTCTCGGAGTCGCCCGCGCGCTGCAGGGCCAGGTCCAGACGCACCGCGCGCAACCGATCCGCCACGAAACTGGCCACCTCCGCGCGGGATGCGTCCTCGCGTTCAGCCACTTCGCCCGCCAGGTAGCGCACGGTGGCCAGCAGCACGGACGGCGGACGCAGCTGGCTCGGTGGGGGCCGAGCCTTGCCGGCGGCGGGCCGGCTGTACTCCTTCACAGTGCGTTGCGGATCCGCGCGGGGCAGGTCCCCGCGGCACCCCGGCGCCACCTCGAAACGGTGCAGACGGCGCTCCTTTTCGCGCCGGGCGCGCTCGGCGGCTGGGCACATGTCCGGGCACCTGCCCACAGGCAGCTCGCAGCCGGGCATGAGTGGGCTGGCGGGAGAGGTAGGGCGATCAGCATCCCAGGGACTTCGACCACTCGCTGGATTCTGCAGGAGGGCACGCCCAGGCCCACCGAGGCTCGGAGAAGACGGGGCGGGGCCGACCCCGGCTGAGCCCGCCTCCTCGCCCGGGTCTAGGCGTCCCCGCCGCAGATCCAACCACCGCCGTCCTCTCATCGAATACTGTTGCTCTCATCGAATCCTGTTGCCTCTCACAGTCTCCAGCAGGACTCCCGTGATGCACTGCGTTGTAGTTCAGCGCCGCTACCTGTTCCGTGCGCTCAAGCCCCGCTAACGCCCCACGTAATACGCCGCACAGTCTAAGGTACTCCCATGATGCACCGGTTTGTAGTCTCCTTCGAAACGAATCGCTTTGTAAGGGGGCGGGGGAGGAGCGAAGCCACGCCTCCCAGGGTCCAGCCCATTGATGCGTCGCTATTTGGCTTTTGGCATCCACCCCGCAAAAAAATGGATACCCCTGCTTTGGGTTCCTCTCCATCATCCCTTTCAAACAATAAACGAGTTTAATCGGCATGTCTTTCTTTCTTCACTCTGTTTTCCTGGAGGCTATTCTCCCCATTTTCTAGATCGGGGTCAGCAAACTGTGTAAAGGGCCAGATAGTAAATGTTTTGGGACTTTCGGTCACAACTACATACTCAATCCTGCTGGTATAGGGGGAAAGCGGCCACAGACAATACTAAACGAATGAGCCTGGTTGTGTTCCAATACAATTTTTATTTTTTAGATACTTAAATTTCATGTCATTTTCCCCTGTTACAGAATAATCATCTTTTGATTTTTTTCAACTATTAAAAAATGTAAAAACCATTCTAGCTTATGGGCCTTACAAAAAAAAGATAGTTAGCCAGATCTGGCTGCAGGCTGTAGTTTACAGACCCTAGTTCTAGATGGGTAAACAGATAGTTCAGTGACCGGAACTGGTGCTCACACATCCAGATAGAGCCAGACAGGATTAGACGCGTGAGTCCCTGATTCCATGCTGGCAGGTATAGTCAGGGTGATGAGAAATCATTATTTTTCTCATTCTTGGTCCAGTTACATACAGAAATGGCCCCTGTTGTTGTAAGACCAGGAGATAGAGCTAGGCCCCAGGGAGAGGAGAGAGGGGTGGCTGGCAGTGCTGGAGCTTGAGTCCTGGGGAGGGGTTCACTCTCTCTCAGGGTGGGAGTTGGGACAGGTGTAGGTGCAGGATTTCCTCTGCTCGCTTTAGATATGCAGCCGCCTTCTTCTTCACACCCTCCTGGCGGGCAGGTGATGGGTCACCTATAGAGAGAGAATGGCTCAGCTGAGGTACCTGGGTTAAGAACCCCTGGTCTAGTCCCTTACAGTTCACAGAGTATCAATGTGTGTCTTTCCCCTTCCCTGGGAATCAGATCTATTCTCCCATTTTGCCAACAAGGAAACTGAGGCCACAAGAGGTAGAAAAACTGCTCAAGTTTGAACAGCTGGTCAATGAGGAGCAACTCTGATCCTTGACTTGCTTGTTCTTCGCTTTTCCCTCTTTTCCCTGCATCGTCCAGGACCCCAGGCCTCACCCTCCTCCTTCCAGTCCTACTCACCGGGAACTCCCTGAAGCAGGATGTGAACGCCATCCCGGTAGCCCTGCAGAGCTGCAGGGTAGGCGCCTGCCTTCTCGTCTCGTAGGGCCTGGGTGATGAGCTCTGTGGCTTGGCTCAGGTAGGCAGGGGTGGAACCTCCTTCCTTGTCCTCTTCCTCCTCCTGCCCTCCTGGTTCCCAGGGTTCCTGGTCTGGCCTCTCGGACTCTGCCTCCATTCCTGCCAGCTCACTTATGTGGGTAGGACTGGGGCCTGCACCTTCTGCAATCAGATATGGAGGACTCAGGCCAGACTGGCCCTCCCTTTCCCAGGGCCTGCCGCCCATTCCCCAAACTCTCTTGCCCATCAGGGTACTAACTCGTCCCAGGTGGACGGGAGCAGTGCAGAAGCAATCCAGAAGCCACTGCGCACAGCAGACTAGCCATATTCTATTTGATTGGTGTTTACGTGCTTTTGTAAAAACAGCCCCCCTTCCAAATTCTTTCTTTAGCTACACATTAACTTTAGTTTGTGGGCTCTGGGTCCCTTGTCCCGCTTCCTTCCTGACTACAGTTGATCTATCAATCCAAGAATTCTTTCCACAAAGTTTACCTGACCAACTACACCAGGCCAAGTGTAGAAACACTCCAAGCCTTGGAATCTTAGAATGGATTCAGAGAATCTTAGGGCTTTGTTTGAGGTCTTAGAATTTCCACTGAGGCCCCACATGTGAAAACAGTGGGTGGCAGACACCCTCACATTCCAGAAAGAAGGGCTCATTCTGTCCTCCAGGACTGATGGAGAGGTCGTCAAACATCCACTTTGCAGCTTACGTAAAAGAAGACTAGAGAGCTCGTGAATCAGTGAGGAAAAGGCGTTTGACGGGAAGGTGCAGGAGTACGAAGCACCTTGGCACACGAATGGCCTAGTGAGGAAAGGGTGGGCACCTCTCCAACCCCACCCAAGGGTCCCCTGGAGGAGACCATGGGCCTCCTGCAGGAAGTGAAGATAACATCTCCTTCCTAGCTGGCCCGCAGCTCTCCCTGGGTTGCTGATGGTGTAGGCAGAAGAATTCTTAGGGTGCCCCAATACTAGAGTTTAGGAATTTGGTGTATGTGATGGAGAGAGAGATACTGCCAGCTCCTTGCCTGGAGAATTCTGATGGTGACAGGCTTGCTGGAAGTGCCCACGACAGTACAGGAGATGAGGTAGCCCCTGAGCAACTGGCGCTTCCAGGCTTTGGTGGGGCAAGGATTTAAGCATTTTCCCATGGGCCGAGGCAATGTCTCATGGGAGCTGCCTTTCAAGAGTCTTGACAGGTTCCTGTCCACACATCTGGCCACCAGGCACCCCAGGGGATTTGGCTGGGGCAAGGCAGAGTATCTGGATGCTTGCCTCTTGGAGGCTGGGTACATTAGTCCCAGTGAAACCATGTGGCCCTGCCTTCCCCCCTCCCAATCCCTTCTTCCCGATTTCCAACCCTGAAGGGGCCGGAGGAAGGAGGGTAAGGAGCAGAACCAGAAGGAGAAAAGAACCCTCCTCACACTCCTGTCACCATGGCCAGGGGCCAGGCCACCAGTCAGTCCTAAGCCAGATGGGTACATGAGGCTGAAAACTAGATGGGAGACAGGTTCTGATCTAGATCAGACCCGAGGATGAGAGAACTCAAATGCCTGGAACTGATCAGAGAGCTAAGGGTCTGTCAGGAGGTCACTGAGGGTGAGAAAGGAAAGCCAACAAAATGGGTTTTAAAAGATCGCTGAGGAATCCGAAACGAAACTGATTCGTGATGATCCCAAAGCGGATCAGCCACTTCAACACCCCAGCTGCGGGAACAGCATAAACTCAGAGAATTTCACAAGGAAAAGTTCCAGTGTCTCAAAGCCTGGGACTGTCAGGTCTCCTGATCTCCGAGCCAGGAGCTCAGGACCTGGCCCTCTGTGGGGGCCTTCTGTCTCTAGTGTCCTCACATGCCAGCAGCTGCTCTGAGCCCAGACCTCACCCCTTTTGACCAACAGGCCTCTCCTGCCTCCAGGATCTGCAGCCAGACCCCGAGCCAGCCAGAAAAGCCCCACCTTGGGCTTCCAACAGAGGAACTCAACCCTTCACAGAGCAGTGTGACCTCTCTGCAGGTTCCAGAGCTTTCTCAGGGAGCAGACCCCACCTTGGGAAGTCGCTGATTTCCTTCCTCCATGGCCGTTCACTATACAGGGGCATCCAGCTTGCCACGCTGTACGCCGTGGACCCCGGCTCTGGACTATAGCACCTGCTTCTAATTCTCATCGAGGCTGCCATTTGCCCACAGTGGGCGCCTTTCTCAGATTTACACAAGTACCACGGTTAGTTGGTGGCTCTGCCTGCCCCCTGCTTGTGCCAGCTCGTTACCTTCCCTGGAGAAGGGGTCGAAGAGGGCCAGCTCCGCCTCGGTAAGGGGGCCTCGGGCAGGGGAACCAGACGCCTCCTCGGTGCTCCCACCGTTGAAGAGGAGATCCAGGGCTTCCTGGGCAGGGCTGGATGGCGGGGGGTCCGCTGAAGAATAGATCATTGAGGACATTCATGCCTGCCCTTATCACTTCCCTGTTTTCACAATGGAGTTACCTCTCACTGAATCCTTGCAGCAACCATGGGCTAGACAAGCCCATTTTTAGGGTTTGTGCCCATTTTACTGATTAAGAAACTACAGCCTAGACGACCCGAGCAGAGCTCCCAGCAGGTTGGTGGTAGAGGAGCTGGGGCACGCTCCAGGCTTTTCACTAAGATCACTGAAGAAGGAGTGTGCCCCTCCCCGCACAGGACCCTCCAGCCCTGGCTCCCTCTGCAACCCCCATGTACCTGGCACCTCCGACTCCTCGAGGCCCCTCTTCTCCACGGGGAGCGGCTGGGGCAACCAGGACTCATCAGGTGGCGGCCGGGGCTCCTCTGGGGGTGGCGTGGGGATCAGAGGGGGTGGCAGGATGTGCAGGTCCTTGGATACCTCAGAGGGCCGTGTCACCTCCCCACCCTGCAGCAGAGAAAGACCAGCCGGGGGAGGGGGTCACAGGGTGCAGCCTGGTGGGTGGAAGGTTTCCCAGGCACTGGGGAGGAGGACAACAGGGACACATACTCGGAAGAACTCCTTGAGCTGGGGGCTGTTGTTGAGCGCGGGGATGTGCACGGTGAAGCGAAGCAAGTCTTCTGCCCCCTTACGCCGTTCCTCGATCACTGAGGCTTCGAACCGGCCTGCAGCCGCCAGGACAAGAGGCAGGGAGAGAAGTGATGACCCGCAGGGGCCTCTGGCCCCTAGGCCACTATTCCTGGTTCTGCCTGGAGGGGATCTGAGCAGCCAGCTGCCCCCTATTCCATTCCCTCAGCAATCTTCCTTAACTCCTCTCGAGGTGGAGGTGCTTGTGAGGAGGGACCAATCCCTCTGTTCATCCATTTTTTGGATGTTTATTGAGCACTTACTATGTGGTAGTTTCAGAAGGTCAGTGAGAGAGAAGCAAGCTCTCTGCCCTCATAGATATCACATCCTAGACAGGGGGAGGCAGGTAACCAATTAGAAAATAATTTCAGATGGCTTTAATGTAATGGGGAAGAAAGTAACGCTCAGAGAGGGCAAGTGACTTGCCCAAGGTCACACAGCAAGTATCGCTGTTTTTCATGGTTTCACTGCTCTGGTCTATGTATCATGCAGAGTTATCTAACAGAGTAGCCTGCTGCACTCCCCACTGCCTGGCATAACCTGCCGGCAGCACCCCTTCACCTTGCTGCAATAGGTGAAATCTAGAGACCCAAGTACAGATCGGCCCTTTCCGACAGAAATATAATCCGAGCCGCATGTGTAACTTATAATTTTCTAGTAGCCACATTTAAAAAAAGTAAAAAGAAACAAGTTAATTTTAATAATGGTCTTCTTAACCCAATACATCCAACGTATTCCCCTTTGAACATGTAATCAATACATATACACTGCTGAGATAGTTGACATTCTTTTTCCCACGTATATGTGACCCGTACAGTGCGTCATAGCTCAGACTCACCATGTCTCTAGTGCTCCCAGCCACGCTGGCTCATGGCTGCTGTTTTTAGACAGCGTAGGTCTACAGGAAACACGGCTCATGGGCAGGAGTTCTGGTTCTGCCACTTAGAGACCCAGCCCCTTCATCTCTCTGAGCCTCGGTTGCCTCATTTTGAAAATGGGGTTACTGAGGACAAGAATGTTAAAGTACCTGACGCACAATCAGGGTGAGGCTGCTCTGAGCCCCGGTGTCCCCATCTGTTAAGTGAGGCCATCTCTCCGGGCCCTTCCAGCTCTCTGAACAGTCTTTGCAGGGTTTCAGGCCCTGTCTATCTAGCCGCCACCAGCAGAGGTCCCCTGTGCCTGACTCTTCCATCATCTTTGGCCTAAATTCCTTGATTGCTACTCACCGAACACCTGGGCCCGGGGGAACGCAGGGAACTCCTCCAGGCGGCGGAAGAGGTTGCGGTGGGTGTAGGCCAGGTCTCCATGAAGCTTGCGGAAGTCGCTGTACCGCTTCCAGACCACCACCTGAGAAGGACGGGGGCTTGACCACACCAGCACTGGTGGGAGGCGCCTTCCCCACCCCTGCCCGCCCCGGGGTCTGTGAGGATGAGGGCCGCAGCAACCCCTCCTCCCAGGGCCAGGGAGGAAAAGGGGCTGGCCTTGCAGTAAGCGGCTGTTCCTTTACTGTTTCCCAGATCTGGAACTGGGGAATGGCCCCCCTTCATCCCAGGAGCCTCACCTCCTTGACATCCTCTGGGTCCCTCTTTGAGATGAACTGAGGAAGAAAGGCAAAAACCAGGTGAGACCAGCGACTGACATCTGACACCTCATCGCCCTATAAAATCCCAGGATGCCCCAGGTTCCTCTCAAAGGGGCAGTGACCACTGGCCACTGGGACCAAGGTGTCCTGGCTTTAAGGCTTTGAGCGTAACTCAGAGCAGTTTTTCTGCCATGCACCTGTTTCTTCATCTGCCAAATGGGGGGATCCCTAAAGGCCCGTCCGGACCGCTCCATCCTCAGCCCCACTTTTATCTCGGTTCCTTCAAAGAGCCAAGTCCCTGTAATTCCTTTTGAAACCAAAGAACCCCAAGTCCTCTAAAAATTAAGGTGTGTCCTAGGACTGTGGATGAACACTCCTGGACACAGAAGAAACAGACACTGGGGCTGTGACCCCCAGAAGAGCAGACTGGGGTCTGAAGTAGAAAGAAGACTCCCTTTTCACTATGTTGTTCATAATAATTAAAAAATAACACCCTACAGTTTGGAGTACTTGACAGTTTTCAAAACATCTCCTGTTCCTTTTCCTCGATCCCATGGAGGCAGACATCCTCAACAAGCCCTTTTAAAAAATGAGGAAATGGACACTCGGACTGGGGACATGAACTATACAAGGTCACACGCACCAAGTAAGGAGATGTAAGGACTGAAAAGTAAGGACTGAAATCCTGGCCTTTGCTTTTCACGACAGACTTGCTTAAACTATTTTTGGGTAAAAGCAATTAGATTTAAAAACCATTGAGAAATATATACGTGACTAAGGACTGATGTCCAGACTAATACAAAGAACTCCTACAACTCAATACTAAAAAGACAAGACAAACAACTCTACCCAACTTGAAAAAGTAGGCAAAATACTAGAACAGGCAACTTCCCTAAAAGAAGACATTTGAGTGGCCAATAAGATTATGAAAATATACTCAATATTATTATTCATCAGAGAAATGCAAATTAATACTCCAATGAGATACTACACACCCACCAAGAATGGCTAAAATTAAAGATGCTGATGATATCAAGTACCGGCAAAAATGGGAGAATAAAACAGAACAACCATGTTAGAAAATTGGCAATTTCTAGGAAAGCTACACATATGTTTATCAAATGTCCCAGCAATTCTACTCCTAGGTATACACAAAGGAGAAATGAGTACACACATCCATAAAAAAACGCTTGTACACAAATGTTCACACAACTTCACTCCTAACAACTAAAATATTTTAGAAACAACCCAAATATCCAATAATAGGAGAATGAATAAAGGAATGGAGGTATAGTCTTACAATGGACTATAACTACATAGTAAGAAAAATAACAAACTACTTATACATGCAAAAAGGATGAATTCCAAAAACATTATATTGACACAAAAGAGTACTTGCTGTGTGATTCCATTTGTATGAGATTCAAGAACAAAACTCATCTATGGTGACAGAAGCCGGGGCAATGGTTACCTCTCTGGGAGGATTATTGATTGGAAAGGTGCAAAGAAACTTTCTGGGGCGATGGAAATGTCTACGTCTTGATCTGAGTGGTGTTTGCACAGATGTGTTCATGTGTAAAAATTTCTAAGCTGTACACTTACTATTTGAGCATGTTACTTTATGAAAATTAGGTCTCAGTTTAAAAAATTTTAAAGGTGAAACAATGAAAAAATTGAGAAATACCAGCAAGTGAAAAAAGCAAGATGCACAATGCCACTGTGCGTAATAACAACATGGATACTCACATTTGCTTTTAAATGTAGAGCTTATCTGCAAGGCTAGATAAGAAACTACCAGCAATGGTTCCGATGAAGATGATAAATGGGAATGGTAAAGGAGGGAAAATTATTTATCTTTAAAAGTTATAAAAATGCATCAAAGTAGTGCACGTTACTTGTTTCAAAAGCCAATGGAAAGATTTATAGGAAAAGGTTACAGTCCCTTGCCACAACCACCCCATCCCCAAGTCCATATTCTAAAGAAGTATCTTTTTAATTTGTATTTTTCAGGCATGGGGAATACATTATAAAAGATTTGGGGAGTCTATCGATAGACAAATGGATAAAGAGAATGTACATATATATAATGGAATATTACTCAGTCATAAAAAAGAACAAAAGCTTGCCAAATGCAACAACATGGATGGACCTAGAGGGTATTATGTTAAGTGAAACAAATCAGACAGAGAAAGACAAACACTATATGATTTCACTTACACGTGGGATCTAAAAAACAAAACAAACAAACAAAACAGAAACAAACTTGTAGATACAGAGAACAAAATTGACAGTTGCCAGATAGGAGAGGGTTGGGGGGCTGGATGAACAAGGTAACAGGATTAAGAAGTATAAATTGCAGGTTATAAAACAGTCATGGGGATGTAAAGTATACAGGATGGGAAATGTAGTCAATAATAACGTACTAACTACGTATGGTGTCGGATGGGTACTAGACTTATGAGGGGGTCACTTTGTAAAGCATATAAATGTCTAATCACAATGTTGTACACCTGAAACTACTATTATATTGTATGTCAACTGTAATTGAAAAATAAATTAAAAAAAAGATTTTGGGGAAGCTCATTTTAAATATCTTGTATCTGCACTTAAATCACTTTGGCAGTATCTTTATATTCTTGCTCCTCTTTAATGGTTTAGTAGTTGCCTAGTTCAAAATTCTAAAGGTACAAGAAAATTAACAGTGATAATAAAATCCTTCCCCAAACCAGTTCTTGTATTTCACTCTACAGCTATTAGTGTAGTTTCTATTTTTAATTCTTTTCACGGTTTCTTCCAGGTCTCTTTACACAATGTGCTTATGATGTTGTTACTGCTTCATTTATCAACTTTAGTCTTTTATCTATTGACTTCCTGCTATGACTGTGAAGATGGAGACTTGCTCCTTAAGTTCTTTTGAACTGTATGCTTTTTAAAAAATTGGACGAGTACTTTTCGAAAAACGAAAAATAAATTATTTAAAGAGCTTTTATGTAAATCTCTAACAAACCAAAAAACAAAGCTTACTCTAAGAGATTGGAGAACTAATATTTGGGATGAGCTAGAGTTTTTGTTAATTTAAAGAAATTTACGGCCTCACGCCCACGTACCACACCTAGGGGTGGGTAACCCAACTCACCGGATCGGAACTGCAGTCCAAGCCCTTTTAAGAGGACAGCGCCCTCTCATAACCCCGCCCCCTGACGGCTAGAAAGGAAGACGGTCCGCGCAACGGCTTCCCCTTAAAGGGGAAATATATTTCTGTCGTCCGAAAAGGGATGTTCTACCAGTGCCTTGCCTTAAGGTAAAACTCGGCATCCCTCTTGTTAAAAGGGTAAGGTCCCCGCTGGGCCCTACCTCACCTGCGCGGTCACTTTGTACTCGGTGTAGCCCTTGGGGTGGGTCCGGGGGTCGGAGACTGTGTAGTGCCGCAAGAAGTCGTCCTTCGCCTGGCGGGACATGGCAACTCAGCTGGAGCAGAGCCGACCGCTGGCCTTAGCCTCCTCCACGTCGCCCCCGCCCCTCCCGGTCAGCAGCCGCCAGCCGCCGCCTAGCCTGGGCCTGCGCCCTCCGTCCTCGGGCCTAGGGAGCTGGTCACAAGTGACAGTGCAGTTCTCGGCCCTGGAGCGCGGCCAAGGGAGCGTCTAAAAAGTTCTCGGTCGTTGGTAAAGGGTAAACTAGGGGATTTGAGAGTAAGGATTGGGAAGGTTGGATCACTCAGCTCAAGCCCACCCCATCCGAGGTAAACCCTCATCACAGATCTCCAAAGGACTTCTCCTCTGCTTACCAATTCCCTTCATCCATTTACCCATTTTTTTATTGTGGCCAATATGTGCCAGACTTAACCAAATTATTTCTCCGTCTCCCTCCGTAGGATTCGCTAATGTGTGTTTTCTGGAAAGGTTGGGCAGGGGAGCAAAAAGAATTCGGAGAAGCACGATGGTGTCATGGGTTCGAAGTCATACTTTTTACCAGCTGTATGACTTTCTCATAAATGCCGGAGCCTCAGTTTCTCATCTCTAGAATGGGGATGTTTGTAATAGAATCTACTGCGGTGGATGTTTGTTTCTTCCTTTGTTGTCACTTCTTCCTGTTAGTACGGTTGTACCAGATCTTTGTTTGGAGGAAGTTCTCTAGAATGTGTAGCCTCCAGCCTCCCACCCCAGAATCCAAAGGTGCCAGCTCCTTGCCTTGCTCCAGGTCCCAGGTCTGGGTGGGGGACTCGCTCCTGAGTCCTTGAATCTTGAGTGAGGGACAAAGGGCACAGTGCCTGGCAAGGGGACCTACTTGTTCCTAGAGTACAGTGTTGGCTGTGGGTTTGGCTGCCCAGCTTCTGAAGCACTCTGTTTTCCAAGCCTGGATGTCCCACCTCCATCCGGATGCCGTGAGTCCCTACTATCCTTCCAAGAAACTGTCCTTTCTGCTATAGGCAGTTATAATCTGCGTCTGGGGCAGGCTGTCAAGGACCCTGACTGTACCACCACCACCAGGCTGCGAAGCTTAAATGCGGCGGTGTGGGTGGAGCGCTTAAGCATTCATGGCTGCTCTTGTTACTGGAACTCAGATGTCCGGGCTCTGGATGGCCAGTCTCCCGAAAGAAGGACAAAGCAAAAGCCCAAATCAGACCCTTGGAAGCTCAGATATGAGGTAGCTCATCTATGAGGTGTTCTGGAGGGGGCTGGGAAGGGTGGTGTCCTCGCCTACTACACACACTGGGGATCCTCTAAAGACCCCTTGGGAGGGACATGACTCCTGTTCTCTAAAGCTCTCTGGGCGGGACTGAGTCTCCTCGTTAATGATTAACTCCCCTCCCAGGCCTGGCAGCTCCTAATTCTCCCCTTTCCACTCTTTTTTCCTGTCTCCTCCAAGCCTTTTCCTGTGTAGATCAGTTTAGCCTTTGGCCTTCTCCAGATGCCACCTCCGCCCGTTCCATCACTAGGAGAAACAAACAGAAGAGCCTTCTAGAAGGCAGGGGAGAAGGGAAAGCTGCAAGCACACAGCTGCAGCGAGCCTGCTCCCCGCATTCGCCCTGTGTCTGCTTGACCATGTGATGCAGACTTTCCGCCACAGCTCAAACTCCCCATCCATAGGCCTTTGTGATGAGTATAATAACCTTATTATTTTCTTGTCTCTAACCATGCATAATTCACATTTTAAATCCAGGGTGCTGCTTACTAAAAGGCCCTCAGGACTTGAACACTGGGGTGACTCACTGGATCAGCGGATGGCTGAGTTCCCATTGGTCGGATCTGCTCGAGCTCCTGCTGGTTCATATAATGATAATTATAGCTAACATTATGCCGTGCTTAAGACACAAAAGACACCCACCCATTTGTTCCTCATCCCAACCCTAGGAGGTAGGTGCCTTTATCTTTCTGCAGATGAGGAAACCGAGGCACAGACAGGTTGCTCAGTATCACTCAGTGAGTGGCAGAGCTAGAGTTTGGCTCTGGGCCTGGGTTGTTCACTCAGCACAGGGTTTGGGAGCGTGAGGACCATGGTGTCGTGCACAGAGGACAGGGAAGGCAGTTTGTTTTCCACACTGAAGGACAGTTGATGTTCTAAGGTTGTCCACCCGACATCCATGCCCCTTTTACCACCCTAACAAAGCCCAGATTTTGCACAGGTGTCTACAAGGGATCCTAGTGCCAGTTTAAGAGCAAATATGGCGTTTCTTCCTCACCTTTCCCTTGGTTAAACTACCCCTCCCTCATTAGACACATTAGGCCCCCTCTCACTGGCGTTTAAATTTCAAACAGAGACAAAAACTAAAACGGTTAGGAGGGCCTAGTGCTAAGTGTGCTGGGTCCAACCCCCAGCTCCCCGACTTTGAGTAAGTCATGTAAACTCCTGGAGGCTCGGTTCCCATATAAATGGGGATACTGGGAGTCCGTACTGTTTAGGGTTCGCCTTAAATGTGACAGCGAGTAGTGAGTGCTTTGAACAGAACCCTGCAGATTAGGCTGAGACCACAGAATGGGGCCCTGTAAAAATATCCCTCTGTCCTGCCACCCTGGGGCCACCCTTCCCAGCCTGGCCCCTGTTCCAGCCTCCAGGGAAGGCCCCTTCCTGGCTGTGCCCTTGGTTAGCTACTCCTACACCTGAGTCATTTCCCAAGAATCTTTGCTTTTCATTCTTCTGCTTGAACCAATGCTGCCTTGTACAGCTGTGCATGTTGTCCACTGTATGTGGGTTCTTGGCTGTGACAGGAAATTGGGAGCTGAAATTCAGCCCGTGTTCCGTTCAAGAATCTGTGAGCCCTGATGTGAGGGTGCATCCTTTTTTCTAATTCATACCTCTGAGGGTAACAGTCGCTTTGGTAAACTGTCTTCCCCCTTCCTCTGGAAAACTACTCATCCTGAATTCCCAGTTTTAATGTCGCCTCCTCTGGGAAGCCTGCCTAGACTCTTCCAAATGGAATTAGTTGCAGCCTGGTCCTGTGCTTCTATGTTCTTTGCATATGCCTTTGACAAAGCAGAGTTAACACTGAAATTCTCTCTCCCTCCGGACGGTGGGCTGTAGACGGTCTCTAAAGTTGTTGAATCAGTAAATAATTCAGCTGGGAGTAGGGGCAAGGAACTGTTTATTCTTACAGCTGAGCAAAGGACGAGGCCCACAGCCTCCATAGCAGCAGAGACAGCCCCCGCCCAGCCCCAACCCTCACCTCTTGGTATGGCAGCTGCAGGGCCAGGTCAGGAGCCAGGGTGACAGCCAGGAGGGCAGCCCTCCTGTCATGGGAGCTGGCTGGCCACGGAGCAGCAGCGGGCGGCGGCAGCAGGTTACGGAGGGGTTGGGGAGTGTTAGTTGGGCTGGCTGATTCCCATCCTCCCACGGATGGTGCTTGGTGAGGGCCAGGGGGTAGAAGGGACGACCCAGACTGTGATGTCGGGGCGTCTGGAGCGGCTCAGTCGGCCGTGAAGATGCGGCTGGAAATGTCATCCAGGAGCCAGTCAATGCCGGGCAGCAGGTTCTCCCCAGTGACGGCGCTGCAGCCCTGGATGCACCAGTGGTGGCTGTGGATGGAGTCCAGCTCCAGGGCCTGAAAGCGGGGAAAGTGCTGCTGGGGCCCAGTGACCCTGCCGGCTAGAGGCTCCGTCCCGCTCCTGGCCCAGAGGGAATCCATACCTCCTCAAGGCCCTGCTCTGGGAAGCCTCCCCTGGCCTCTGGTGAAGATGCGTCAGCCCCGCAAGGCGCCAAGGCTCGCCGTACACTGCCATGCCAGCACTATCCCGTAAGGATATAAAAGCAACACAGGCTTCCGAGCATCGCTAGGATCCAGGCATTGTGCTATGTGCCCTACAAATGTCCTCTCATCCATTCCTCCCAAGGCCATATGAGCCAGACACTGTGCTGGCCATTTGACCAAGGAAAGCTCAAGACAGGTTAAGCAAACTGCCTAAGGTCACACAGCTAGTAAGTGGCAGAACCAAGATTCTAACCCCTCTTTCTCATTCTGGTGCTCAAGTGCTAGAAAAACAGTTAAGATGCAGACTCTGTCTAACGGTGTCGTCTGATCTTGGAAGATAAGAAGGGTCAGGCCTGGTTAGTACTTGGATGGGTGACCACCTAGGAAGACCGGGTGCTATAGGCATAAAAAAAAAAAAAAAACGAGAGATGCAGACTGTGGGGTCAGACAGGCCTGTGTTTAAATCCTGGCTTGTCTACTTACTGGCTGTGTGACCTCAGGCGAGTTACCTAACCTCTTTAAGCCTGATAATAGTTCCTCCCTCATGAGGTCGTTGTGAGAATTGGATGAGTGAATCCATGCAAAGAGCCTGGCACACAGAAAGCCCTGACTACATGGCTGTCACCCTGTGGCATGATCTGTTTGCAGGCCTGCCTTCCTCCAGGCTAACAGGCGCCACTGACTGCTGACTCTCCAGCGCCCCGAATAGCAGGGGCTAATAAATGCTTTTAAAATAAGTTAACAGGGAAATGTGTGCCTCTTTTCCTCCCCGAGCCTGTGCTGAGGCCTGAACTCACCTCACGGATGGCATTAGAGGACAGTGCTCCGGGAAGGTCCTGCTTGTTGGCAAAGACGAGGAGGGTGGCTCCGGCCAGGCGCTGGAGAAGAGACATGGAGGGGTATTTGGGCTCGGAGGGCAGCCTGGCCCCTCACCTAATCCCCCAGAGCATCTGGAGTCAGCAACCTGGAAGATGAGGGCAAGGCCCCGTGCGGTGGGAGCGGCCCAAGCAGGGTAGGCATTGTGGACAATGCCTCTGAGGCCGGCACACATTGGGCAGAGGGAGCCCTGGGCTGGGCCTGGGCCTGGGCCTGGGCCCCGGCTCTAGTCCAGTCACCACCCAGTGGGCATCTCCCAGCCCACTATAGTTCTCGACTGCTCCATTGGATGATCTGATGTGCACCAAGAATGCAACTGTCCCAGAGGCCATGGGGTCCGCTGGAAGTGGCCTTTCCCTTTTCTAAGTGCATGTAGCCCTTTACTGTCCCACTGCCCTGACAGGCCTCTCCGCCTCTGATTCTAGTTATATCCATGTGTGTGTTTAGTTCTGGAAGTTGCTCCAAATGGGCAGTTATAAAGGGCCAGGCCTGGGCATTTGACAGCCATCGCACTGGAGCTGCTTGACACCCCGGAAGGTAGCTACTGTTATACCAGGTGACCATATGTCCCTGCGTGCCCAAGACAGCCCCGTTTACAACTGCTGTCCCTGCATGATCATTAACAACCTCCTCTTTCTCTCAAAAGTGTCCTCATTTTACTCTCAATGCGCTGTGGTAACCTGGGTCACATCCTGGAACAGAAAAAGGATATTAGTGGAAAAACTGGTGAAATCCAAATATAGCCTGTAGCTTTTAAGAGTAACTTCCCAATGTCAGTTTCTTTGTTTTGACAAATGTACGGTGACTATGTGAGATGCTGACAGTGGTGAAGCAGGGTGAGGGTATATGGGGTCTCTCCTCGCTATCTTTGTAACTTTTCTGTAAATCTAAAATTTCATTTAAAGAAAAGTGTTTTAGCCCATACAATAAATTATAAGATCACCCTAATTATAATGCCCATTGTAGAGATGAGGAAGTGGAGGTTCAGAGAGGTCGAGTGCCTTGCCTGAGGTCACACAGTGAAGGGTCTGACTCCTGAGCCAGGCTCACACACTGGCCTGCAGTCATCCTCTCTAAAGCCTGATGTGAGGTGTGGAAACGAGCTCAGGGTGGTGACGCAGTGACATCACAGAGATGTGAGCCCGGGTCTCGGTCCACAGTGTGTCCTGCCTGCGGCACCATGGGCCTCCCTGAACCAGGGGTCGTCTCTGCCTCCCCAAGAGTACTGGGCACGTGGCGAGGGCTCAGGGAAGGAAGAGACCCTGATCTAAGCGTCCCTCTGCGGTCACAGAGCCCTCAGGGAATCTGTGAGGAAGGTGTCCACATATCATGCATGCGCACAAAGCACTGGGGCCTGGACACCGGTGGAAGCCCAGCCGCCCTCCCCCCACCCCAGCCAGGCCCCCTGCCCACCTCCTCCACCAACAGGCTCTGGAGCTCGCGCTGGCAATCCTGCATGCGCTGGCGGTCAGCGCTGTCCACCACCCAGATGAGGCCATCCGTGCTCTCAAAGTAGTTTCGCCAGTAGGAGCGCAGGGACTTCTGGCCGCCCACATCCCATATGTTCAGCTTGAATCTGCGCAGGGACGGGATGGCTGGCAGGTCAGCCTGACTGACCCCACCCTCCCAGCCCTGCTCTGGGCTGCCTGCCCACCTGCAGGGACCCCGCTCACCCCCGGTGCTCCAGGGTCTTGATGTTGAAGCCCAGCGTTGGAGAGATGGTGTCGATGTCCTCTCCATTGAACTTCTTGAGGATGGTTGTTTTGCCAGCATTGTCCAGGCCACTGGGGCACACCAGGTTAAGGAGAAACCCCCGTGCTCTGCAGGGCAGTGACACTGTCACAGTGCCCCTTTCTCAGGGGACAAATCATTTTCCGCCACCTAGCAAAATCAGTTGAGCACATGCCTGACCCATCATTGGCCCAGGATAAATGAGGAAGTATTAAACAAATATCTCCTCCTGACCAGACTCCTTAATTCACTCCACGATATTTACTGAATATCTATTAAATGCCAGGCCATCTCCTGCTGCTAGGGGACCCAGAGTCAAAGTCTCGCCCTTGTGCAGTTTACCCTCTAATGCAGAGACAGCTGATAAGAGTTCAAACTGATGAGAAACACGGTACTGTCAGATCCTGGTGAGTGTTAGAAATACAAGGAGCAGGCTTTTGCGGAGGGTCATTGGAGGAGCTTCCTTCGGCTTGGGCACCGGGGAAGGACCCTCTGAGGGTCTCAAGCTGAGGCCCAAACTACAAAGAGTCAACTCTTTGAAACGCCCGGGGAAGAGCATTCTAGGCAGAAGAAAAGCAAGAGCAAGTATCTGGAGGCAGCTACCCTTGCCTTTCTGTTTATGGAATGTTCCAAACCCTTTGCAGCTGAGTGTGCAAATGAATGGGTGAGTTCACTAGCCAGAGAGAATCCTCCTCCTTTTTCCAACGCTTAAGGAGCCTGCAGTTGGGGGCGGGGGGGCCAGGCCCGGGACTCAGCAGGCTTTCTGCTCGCCTGACCTGGACGAGTGACTCAAACCAGTGACATGGGGGCAACAGAACCTCTCCTGAGGCCCAGCCTCAGCCCCTGATAATCGGCTGATTACCCGCTCTCCCAACTCCATCATCCACGTTTCCTTCTCCACTGGATCATTCCCCTCACCTGACAAACTGACCTCTCGCCCACTTTACAAGGAGCAAACATCCTCTCCTGATCCCTCTCCCCCTTACTTACTCCTCTATTTCCCTTTTTTTTATAGCCAATTTCCTCAAAACCGTGTCCATACTCATCCTCTCCAATTTCTGTCCTCCTGCTCTTTCTTGAACGCACGAGTCTTTTGCTTCCTCTGCTTCCCCACGACTGCTCTTGCCGAGTCTGTCCCTAAAGACTCTGACGGCCAGGCAGTCCTCAGTCCTCACCTTCCTGCTCCACCAGCAGCACCTGACAGAGGGGCTTGTGCTTCCCTCAGCTCCAGGACACACCGTCGCCTGATTCTCCTCCTCCACTCCTGGCCACTCATCTCCGTGACCTCCCGATCTAAGTACGCCTCAGCAGTGTCTGTCCACACTCGCCCCCTCGATGGTCTCATCCAGGATCATGGCTTCGAACACCCCCTTTATGCTGATGATTCCCAAACTTATATGTCCCATCCAGCTGCTCCCATGGACATCAGTCCCTATATCCAGCTGCCTATCTGACGTTTCTGAGATGTCGCAGAGGGATGTCACATGCCCAAACTGAGCTTCCATGTTTTCTCTGACCTTGCTCCCTGCCAGCTTCTCCATCTCAGCAAGTGGCTCCTCATTTTTCTAATTACTTGAGCCAGAAACCTAGCAGTCCTGCTTGACTTCACCCTCTCCGGTGTCCAATCCAGCAGCAATTCCCGCTGGCCCCACTGTCAAAACGTGCCCCAACTTCCATCCCCTGACTGCCTGCATCCTTGTCTGAGCCACCACCCTCTCTCACCTGCGTTACTGCAGTGGCCTGGCCTCGGATCACATCCCCCCACAGCACTTCTCATTTAAAGGAAAAGCCAAGAACCAAAACGCCCCACAGTGAAGCCATCACCTCTCGGTCCTAACCTAGTACTGTCCTCCACACTGTCCCCCTTGAAATTCCTTTAGAGACACCTCGAGTTTTTTTCTAGGCGTTTGCACTTGCTGTTCTCTTTGCTTAAACAATTTCCCCCAGATATCTACACGATTCATCCCTCATGTCCCTGTCATCACTCAACTTACTTTCTCAATGCCACTTTCTTCGATCACTTTATTTAAATTGCATTCTTCTCCACGCATACCATATATTTTACTTATTTGCTTTTAACATCTTTCTCCCTCAATTACAAAAGGCTCATGAAGGCACGGGTTGTTTTTGTTTTACCCCAGCCCCTAGGACAGTGCCTAGCACATACTAGGCGCTCAAAAAATATTTATTGGATGAGTTGATTCTCTGCGCCTTTCTCACTTTATTTTTTTCAAGCACTTTAAAACAACATATGATGTGAATGTTATGTCTGAGCTATCTGTACACACGGATGTCTCCTCCCTGCCGGGGAGCTGGGGCGGAGGAGAGGGCGTCCTGGCATAGACTAGGGCGAACGAGTGCAAATGCCTGCTCATGGAACTCGGCAGGTTAGCGGGGCCCTCGGGCCTACAAGCCGTCAGACGCGGGGACAATGACGGGCAGTGCGGCAGCAAAGAAAAAGACGGGACAATTGGACCCACGGGCAAAAGTACCCGCGGAGTCCACACCCTCCTTTCCCCGGAGCCGTAGGCAGAGTCTGCATGCCGCGGGAATTCCGACCTACAGGGCGGGGCCTGGCCCCTAGGAGAAGGGGGGGAGGCCGGAGCCGGGGAGGACTGCAGCCCCACGCTTCACGCCAGACTAACGTGTGGTGGCGTCTGGGCCACCTTCGAGTCCCACTTCCCCTCTACATGAGGTCATCTGGTCTGGCCGCTGAGCCATTAGGCCCACACCTTTGGCCTTGGGAACGGAGTCCCCCCGCCCTGAGCCCGTGGTACGGCCTCCTCCCGGCCCCCCGCCAGAGGTGATTGGTAGCGCCCACGTGCGTGACGCACAATAAGGAATTGGGAAGGGCCAGCCCGCCGCGCACCGCCGCGCCCGGTAGGGGGCGCCTAGTGCCGCCCACCCGGCGGGGTCCCCGCTACCCTGGCGGCTCCGGTGTCCGAGAGGATACAGCATGAGCAGTCGCAGCTCCCGCTCTTTCTGCTTCATCTTCTTCAGGATGGTCAAAAGGCCCATGATCCCCGTAGCCCCCTCCGGCAGCCGTTTTCAGTCCCGGGACCCCTCTCCCTGCTCCTATTGGCTATCATGCCCACCGACAGCACAGTTTATTGGCCGGACCCTCACTTGGTCCCGCCCTCGCTCCCACGTGATCGCGAAGTCTCCCAGCGGTGTCGCGGCGAAGGTCCCTCTAGCGGTGATGGGGCTTCTGAGCGGCCACCTGCGTTAACCCTTCGCATCCCGAGGTCTTGAGGGACTAGGACGCCGCCATTCCTTCCTCCCCAGGACCTCAGGCTCAACCGGGAATAGAAACCTGAAGTTCCTGGGTTGTGTCTTGGCTGCATAGGGAGTTAGAGTTCAGACTCAGAATCAGAACCGAGAGCCCCAAGTTTGTTGACGAGCTCATCCCGGCGCCAGGGTAAGGCTCTGTTCCCCGAAAACGTGGTGTAGATCCTTCTCATCTCCGGCCTCGGTGTCATCTTGAACCTGCCGGTGACAGAGCCTTACCCTTTCCCTGGCACTTGGAATCGTAGAGAGTGGGCAAGGGGTTCTCCATCGAGGGCGAAAATGCCCTTTAGGAGCGGTTTCGGAATGTGCGAGGGCGTCATTGCGTTGTCCCCAATGTCATTTAGAGGACAGGGTGCAGTCTCACACAAAGAATTATCCCACCCAAGATGGCCATCATTTCTCTGTTAAGAAGCACAGTTCTTCGTTTTGCCTATGAGAAAGTTGAGGCTCACACGGTGCTTAGCATACTGGCATATAGTAACTGCTCAATAAATATTTGTTGTTGAATGAATGACTTTATCCGATAGTTTGGTTCTTTACCTTAGTACTCGGGTCCAGAAAAAAGTGAGGAAACTGAGGCCAGGGACTAGGCAGTAAACTCAGAAGAGCGAACCTTATTGTCTTCTTTTGAGCCCTTCCCCCAGCCTACTACAGGATAAAAGAGAGTGGGCAGTACAGAGAGGGTTCTGTCCAGCGCTTGAGAAAGAGGTCGGGCACCAGCTGGAGATAAGGGCTAACTTCTGTGTAATTTTTTATAAAGCACTCCATGTTTTTTACTTCATCCTCCCAGCAACCCTGAAAGGTTTATTTCCTTTTTGTGGATGTTACAGTGGAGCCTAGAGAGTTTAAGGAGTTCGGACAGCAATTTTGAACTCAGGTCTGTCAACAGTAAAGTGCACCGTTTTTCTGGGTTCCCAAGAAATCTTAGGAGCCTTCATCGAGGGTCAGTTAACTAAGCGGGGGTTCATGTGTGGCGTGGATTCCATGAAGCCTTTGAGAAGGATGAGGTAGAGCTATAAGGTGCTTGTGTGTAGAGATGTCCGTGCCATATTAAGTGAACTTCAATACTATTTTGGTTTTAAAAATACAATAACCCACTAAACCATGCTTTTCAAACTATAGGATGCAGGCCATTAAGGGGATTGCGAAATTAGCATCACAAATACGTTGAACTGTATTAAATCGCCCCACGTTTGTGTTCACTACAAAGACATTAATTTCATATGGTAGTAGCACTGGTAAAAATTAAATAGAATGAATAGAACAGAAAGCATTCCTG
>NW_006435764.1:5935381-5947725 GCF_000325575.1 Pteropus alecto
CAAGTATTTATATGGCTGTGTGTACTTCTCACTAAGAGTCATGGTCACAGAAGTTTGAAAATTACTGCAATTCAACTTTGCCTCTGGAGCAGGTTTGAGGGAAACTGAAAATTATTACCTTAAGAACTTCTGGATTGTTTTACTTTACTGCTAGCATCGAAATCCTCGTTTACACATTAGGCTTTAAGCCCTGCCCTGTCCAAGCTGTTGTGGCTTTTAGGGGCCACATGGTAGGATCACAGTGAATATCAACTGAATAAACAGCCTAGAAACTCTGTGAAACAGTAAAAGACTAGGAAGTAACTGTTTCACTTTTGAATAATTGCAAGTAGCTAGAAATGGGGGTTGAAGGGGTGGAGGATGGAGAGGCTTTACAAGACAAGTGTAGGAGCCTCCTGACTGGCAGTATTTTCATTTGCCTGGTGGAAAGGACAAAAGGGTGCTCTTAAGGAAATAAAATATTTAAGGAGTACCTTTGGAAGAAAACCACGAATGATCTATGGAGCTGTAGTTATATATAGCTGTGAATATACATATTCACGAGAAAGAATCATGAAATTAAAATACCCAAACCTGCTTTTGAAGGGAGTTTCTTAAGGCTAAATAAATGGATTGTAACTTGAGGATAGAGTTCTAGATGGCTTTTAAAGAGGTGTGTTTACCCAGTGTCTGGGGAGGAAAATGTGGCTTTCCAGTCTTAATTTTAAGAGGTATAGCCTTTTTGGTCCAGTCATACACTTCATGTATCACCTTTTTAATCAGAGAAGAAAAATAACATCGAAAAAAGCCAGGAGGAAAGACCTTGCTTAAGTTATAACTGCTGATCATTAAGCATTAGCAAGAAGTATACCTAAGTATTTTATTTATTTATTTGTGTACATAAATATTTTTTAAAAGAATTTTCTATTTGATTCTTTTAAACTATAATGTTCATATGAAGTTTAAAATAAGTTCTAGTTTTGATAAGAGAAATCCTAATTTTCTCTGGTGAAACCCATCTATGATGCAAATTTATTTTTTGGACCACATGCTCATGCCAGAAGCCCTGACCAGCACTTGGTGGCAGCATACCCAAGTATAGGTTTTGTCCTAATTATTAGTAAACAAAGAACTGGAAGTCCGAATGTGCAACCTAATCACTGAGATGGCATCTGCCTATAGACCGCGGTTCCTCCCTCGCCTGCTCTTGTACTCCCACCCATTATCTCCTTGTGGACCTTGAGAATCCAAGGGCAGCCCTGTCCCCACTGGGTGTGTGTAATGAGCAAGCCACAGCTGAATGCCTCAGATGGCAAGTCAGAGTGTTCAAGCATCTTCCTTACAGGTCTCAGGCCAGCTGCTTTGAGTGGGAGGCAGATGAAGTGTCCTTTCCGACTTTCAGATGACAAAATGAACTGTTCTCTGCCATCCATCCAAAGGCACAGGACATCCTCAGGCCTTTCTAGAATCTGAGGAGTGGGGAAAGACTTGGAAATCTGAGCTCTTCCAACAACCACGTCCACGTTCACCTCCCCTGCGCCTCAAGAACAAGGCTGTGCGATGCTTCCACAGGGCCAGGCTGGGGAAATGAGGGAAGAGTAGTTGCTGAGCCTTCACTCAGCAACCTGAGAGCTGGGTACCCTCTTATCTCCACTTGACAGATGAGCCAGGGGCTCCATTCACCCAGATGCTGCAGCAGCCTCTCAACCGCTTTCCCTGTTCCCCTCCCCCAAGGCAGAGGGGCCTTTTGAACCCATGCTCAGATCTTGTCTCTCCTCTGCTCAATGCCCTCAGCTCTGCTGTGTGCCACGTACTCCCTTTATCTTTCAGAGTTAGAGCCTGAAGTCTCCGGTGGCCTTTGAGGACCCACATGAATTGCTCCCGCCGCTCTTTGCCTGGATCGCCTGCTTCTCTCCAGGTCCCCTTCCCACTGGCCCTACCATACCACCCTGTCATCTCCCTCTCCTCAATGCTTTGCTCAAATGTCCAATGTCTCAAAAAAAATTATTGTTCAACTATCTCAGTGAGGCTCAGCCATGACTACCCTATTTAAATTGGAAAATGCTAATCTCTTGCCCACATTCCGCCAATCCTTAATTTTGCTTTCTATTCCCCCCGGGACACTTCGGGCCTGTGTAAGTCCCTCAATTTATTATATTTATTCTCCCCCAACTCTGGCCCCACTAGGATGGAAGCTCCGTGAGGGCAAGGATTTGGAGCTTTTTTTTTTTTTTTTCAGTTTTATTGCAAAATAATTGATGTACATCACTGTATAAGTTTAAGATGTACAGCGTGATGGTTTGATTTATGTATATTGGGAAATGGTTACCACGATAGGTTCTGCTAACATCCATCTTCTCATAATAGACACAATAAAAAAGCCCCCTCTGTTCTCTCAAACTGGAAGTCTGTGTCTTTTGGCCACCTTCATCCATTTCTCCCTCACCTCACCCTCTGCTTCTGATAGTAGATCTTTTTATATATATATACACAAGTGTCTCCAAGCACCTAGAACAGGGCCCGCCGCATAATAGATACTCAGTAAATATCTTTTGAATAAAAGAGACAGAAGCAGAGGGTCGAAAACACAAAGCTTTGCCTACTAGCTGTTCACCCAGCCAGAAAGCAGTGGTCCCGTCAGCCTTGTTCTTAACCACCAGGCTTCTCTGCCCCCAGACCAAGGCAGACCCGGCCCCCGCCCTCTCCTATCCCACAGATACCAGCTCCCGGACCAGGCCCAAAGGGAGAAGGGCATCTTGTAGACAACCTCTCCCAGCAGGGGTCTGCAGGGTGGGCAAGCTGAGGCCTGGAGTGGAAGGCAAGGAAGTGGCAGGGCCTGAAGAGAAACCTGGGTCTCTCACCCTCATTCAACGTTCAGCCCCTTGTTTGCTGAAAAGCCCCCTCTGTTCTCTCAAATGGCACAGACCCCTTGAGCCCAGAGGTATCCATCTGCCAAGAGGCCTCGGGGTGGCCCCAGACTCCAGCCACACCAAGAAGGGCCACAAAAGTTCAGTCAATACTTTCCTTCATTTTACATATGAGGAAACTGAGCCCCAGAGAGGGCACAGGCCGCCTGGGGCCTCGCACCTGGTAGTACCTGAGTTTCTAGGGAGCGCAGTTCTTCTGGGACCCCTTCCTAGCCTTCTTCTGGATGGGGCAACCCCCTGGCTTCAGGAACCCTGGCCCAGGACCCATGGGAGGTCCTATCTTTACCAGTGTTTCAACGTGGTTCAGCAATCTTTTCTCACGCTGACGTTAGCTGGATAGCGAGGAGTATCTCGTCTGCCTGGCTCTGCCACCTCCTTGCACTTGACCAAGTCCCCTCCTCTTGCTGAACCTCAGATAATCTCCAGAATCCTCTGCTCTTGGCACCCCTTGGACTGGGTCAGCTAAGGCGAACATACCCTTGTCTGTTGCTTGGAGTCGCTGGCCACACTGGGTTGGGCTTTATCCCCAACTCCACCCCAGGCCTCCATGTCCTTGCTGTGACCCTGCTGATCACTTCCCCACCCAGCCTCTGAATGCGGCCTTCCTGCCTCTCAGAGCTCTTATGGGAACTAGCACAAAAGAGAAGGGAGAGAATTGTTTGAGGGGTGTGAGGGCCCCCTCAAAGGCCAGGGTGATAGTCCTTTCTCTCCACTGTCCAGGATCTTAGCAGGGTGCCTAACCTGGGCTTCTCTGCCATTTGCAGTGGACAGTAGGAATGCGACATCACAGGGGAGGCCCAGCCAGGGATGCTGGACAAGAAGGAGCTTGTGGGTGAGTGCTTTCCATGTATGGTTTCATGACAGTTGCCATGACAGCCCTGACAAAGTAAGGGCATTATCCCCATTTTACAGACAAGGAAACAGGCCCAGAGAAACCAAGTGTCTTGTTCGAGGTCACTCAGCTAGAGGTGGCAAAGCAGGGATTTGAAACTAAGCCTATCTGGGACTTGGACCACCTGAGAAAATCCAGGTCACCACTGCCACATCCCGCAGAGCTCTGGGAGGTTCACGTACTCTTTGGCGCCCAGCTGTTTATTGTTTATACTTTCTGCTCCCTTCTAAAAGTTCGAGTCAGCTTCCTGGAAAGATGTGTGTGTTAAAGGAATAGCAGAGACTCGAAAGCACAAAGCTTTGGAGGAGGTAGAGGGCCCGGCAGGACTGGGGGTGGGAACGTGTGTCAGCTCACGCTGAGGACTGGGTGGCAATGGTGTCATAGAGACCCAGTGAAGTCACCCAGTTCCTGGGAAGCCCGGCTATTTGCAGATTCCGGCTTTAATGAGCACTCACAAGGTGCTGGACTGAAGTGAGTCAGTCCTTTCCTTCCTGTTTCCTGGGGAGTCCTGGGAATCCTCCCCTTAGCAAGCCCTTTGCTTCCCGCCCAAGGGTCCCTGCGAAGCAATGGAAAGGGAAAGTGCTGGGCTTGGTGTCAGAGACGCGTGGGGCATCGAGTTCGTCCCACTTGGCGATGTGATTTGGCCAAAGGATGTACCTCTGAGCAGCAACTTCCTCGTAGCCGAAATCTGAGCCTAGGTGGCGGCATCGGCCAGAGTCTGTTTCCCCATCTCCTGCCAGTAGAACCCTGATACCCTTTGGGAGTTGCCCCTTCCTCACTCCTAGTCCATATGGTTAAGACGGGGCTGACCCTATCCCCTGGGCTCCAGGATGGGCTGGGACTCAGCCTTACTTATCTCGCCTTTACCTCCTAGACAGTGACCCATGGCAGGAATTAGCCACACGACTCAAGTCAGGCCGAGGAGAGCCAGGCCCAGGACCTTTGTTGGAACTATCTGAAAAGTGATGAGGAGTAGAAGGATGCGCCCCATGCTGGGGCAGTCAAGCTGGAATTTCTGGTGGCCATCTTACTACCATGAGTGGTCCCTGCCGAGGATGTAACCAGCCCAGAGCAGAGCAGATGGGGTGAGACATGACTCCCGATGACGTTGCTGGGACATCATGGTCCAGCTGTGCCTGAAGCTGGTACGCTCTAGACTTATCAGTAAATCAAACCTGAGTTAGATCATTTATAAAACTAAGAATCCAGAGAACCCTAATTTCCCATCTCTTATTGAGATTCCTTTGTAAGCTTGAGAAATTTACATCAAACATTAAGTGCTGCTTCTTACACATGACACAATCATTAACTTTTTTTCACTACAAAAGTGCTTCATTGGAAAGAAAACCTCATCCCTGTTCTTTCACACCATTTTTTTCCTTAAAAGTAATAATAATAATGAAATAAAGTATAAGCCTACTGTTAAAGGAAGAAAAAATGTATCAGGTATTAATTGAGTGCCTTTGTTAAAAGTTTAACAGATGCTCCTGTGACTTACTGTGTGCCAGGCACTCTTCTGAGCCCTTTAACATACATTACTTCATCAAATCCTTATTATCAGATGAGGCATAAAGACGTTAGTTAAGTGACTTGCCCAAGATCAAGTTACAGGCCCTGGATGGAGCCCACACATTCTTTCTCTGGAAAGCCCTCTTTGATCTCCCCAACAGGAAGCGCCCCCTGTTGCTGTTACCCTCCTGCCCTGCCCTGCTCTGCCAGCCCTGCATGCATCCCACAGCCCTCTGGGTGGTAAATTCACTCATCCCAGCTGAGGCTTAGTTCCCACGCAGGCCCATTCACAGTTGCAAGTGAGAAGTCTATAGCCTCAGCCCCATCAGCAGCCACCTGGCCTCTTTCGCTGCTATCTGTCATCTGAAGCCCCTTCAAGGTGCCCTGAGGACACCAGGCCTCAGATGAGGAGTGTTCATGGCGGGGGGCGGGGATGGGGTTGGGACCTAGAAAGAAGGTCCTCATCCCTGGGCAGCTGGAGAACCCAGCACCTCGCCAGCCGCAGGAGGTGTGAGAAGGAATTGGACGGCATCGATGCATCCTAGCTTCTCCCAAACCAGCCATGTGACTGGCCCCTCCCCATGCCTCAGTTTCCTCAATGGTAAAACAAGGAGGTTGGTTAGGAAGAGTCCCCCAGGAACTCAGGGCAGGTCCTATGGGAATGAGAAAGGCAGAAGTTTCTTTACTCATCCAGGAAGCTTTTGGGGTTCTCGATGGCAAGCTGCCTGCTGGACTTTCATTCATGTATTCATTAATTGAGCGCTTATTATGTGCAGGCGGTGTTTGAGGCACCAGGGGTACTTTAGAGAGTGAGACAGGTAGCGATCCCTCTGGCAGGAGTTCACTCTGTAGCTCTGGTTTTGGGAGGCCCCTGTCCATTGCCCACTGGGACTGCAGGCTTTGAACCAGGCCCTTCCACACTAGGTGTGGGGGAGGACTGAAGGCTTGGGGAAGAGAGACATGTCCTCCCTCCAGCTCTGCCCGCTCCTGCCAGGTGACCTTGCCTCTCAGGCATTAGTTTCTTCACCTTCTACGTGAGAAGTTGGACTGGGTGGCCTCGAAGCCTGTTCTGTCAGCCTGGGAGGGAGGCCACCTCTTTGGAGAAAGCTTGCACAGCCATTCACGATTAAACATTAGCCACTCCGTGTCCGTCCCTTCCCGCCATGCCTCATGAATATCAAGCCATAAATGCTGCCTTCTTCGGCCCTCCTCTGGGGCTGTGGCCTCCTGGGAGCGGCCACAGGCACACCTGCTGACTATTTCCCACCTGAAGCTGGGGTCTGGGGAGGGGAAGACTGGAGTCTACGTGTGGGCCTGGGGCCTGGAGTGGGGACACTCAGGCCCTAGCCACCCACCCCCAGGTGGTTTTTCTTGATTACATCATGCATATGCCTCCCTGGATCCTTCCCCGTGGAGTTCATGGACTGGCTTAATGAGCCCCTTGGGTGCCTGCCTCAGGCAGGATGCCCAGCCCTCCTGGTTTATGGGAAACAAAAATAATTCCGAGAAATCGGGGCAGCCTCACTGCACGGAGTGCCCCCACTTCAGCCCCTCACAAGCAAAGAGGGCCAGGCCCAGCTGTCACTCATGTCCAATCCCACCTACCCAGGCATTTAAAATTATGAGCCTGCATTAATTCTGCATTCCCACAGATCCCAGGAACAGGGATGGGTTCTAGCTGAATAGTACTTTACAATATGCAAACAGCTTTCTTCTCATCTTTTTTTTCCCATCTGCAAAACAACTTTGTGAATAGGTATGATTTCTGTCAGGCCCAGCATACGTATGTGAGCACTGAGGCTCCAGGCGATACACCTGGTAAGCAGAGTGCCAAATGCCAGAGTCAAGTCTTCTAACTAAAGCCCAGACTGGTTTCGTGCCCAATCCTATGCTGAACATAAGACTGTTACTCTATATGCCCTGCTCATGACAGACATCAGTAATCAATCATAGGTTGGCAGACATTGCTAATCAATTACAGTGTTCTTTTCTAATAAGCTCAGAGGCAGCTGCAAACTCTTCAGCACAGTACCCCAGGATGCCATCACCAGAAGATTGAACTCACAGTATTTGCCATTCTTTTGATCCCACACCATCAATCTTGAGCCCTCAGGACTCAGGCACCAGCCCAGATGCTCCGGTCACCAGACCACAGGAATGCGTTGTACGTGCAGTTCTTGGACAGGGGTCAGTGGCTCCTCCATCCCCCAAACAGATGTCCCTTCCAAGCACGGTCTCTCTCAGAGATGCAGCAGCCATGCAGGTTTGCCTGGGGCTTCCGAGTCGCTAGGTCTTTAATAGAAGTTTTATAATGGAATATTTCAGGTATCATTATCTATACCCCAAAGTATAGATAATACTATTATCACATAGAACGGTGTTCCCACAGTTTAAGCAACAAAACACCACACATACAACTGAAGTTCTTGTGTGTCCCCCTCAACCCATCTCTCTACATGTGTTTCTCATTCCTATGCATATTTTTATACTTTTAGGACATCTTTATGCATTCACGTTTTACCTTGCAGACATTATGTTGTTCAGATCTTGTTGCCGCTTCATACTTTCATACAATTGGATATTATGGATTTATAGGCATGAGGATAAGTGCAGCTTTGAATCTTCCGTCATACCATAATTGTGAATATCTGTCGAGCCTTCACTTTGCACCAGGCATGGTTTTGGGGACTGTATCTGCCTTAACTCATTTAATCTTCCTGATGGAATTATTGTTATCCCCACTTTGCAGATTTGGAAACAGTGACACACAAAGCTGAAATTATGTACCCGAGTCACATAGCTTGGAAGCCGTGCTCCTGGCTGCTAGACATCACTCTATTGCTGCATGGTCTGTTGAATAAAATTACAGTAATTTACTTATCTGTTCTCCTGTATAAAGCCCGTTGCTTATATTTGCCTCAACATTGGTCTCAGAGGGTTTGAGGTGGTTATGTCATTGCCTGGTTCCCACATCAAGCCTGTGAATGGATATTTGTATCCTTCCCCCAACACTCTTTACAGATGAGGCAACTGAGGCTCAGAGAGGGTCAATCAACTTCTCAAAGCTGCACAGCTCCAAAGTGTCAGAGGTGAGCTGTGAACATGGGCTCCTTCAATTCCAGAGCCCAGAGTCTCTCCCATGTCCCCTATGAGCCCTAGGTCCCCCACTACTTTCTCTTGGTTCTGTCCCTGGCAACCTGCCCTCCTGCCCCCAGAACACCCTCCCCACACCTGGCCTTTAGTCTTCCCTCCTCCAGCCACAGTCTCCCCTCTTCCTTCCAGAGAAGGGGCCCAACCGGAAGGCCAGCTCATGTTAGGAAATTCCAGCCACGTGAGCCAACCCAAGCCAGGGATTCTGAGCAGCCAGTGGCTTTAGAAGAAACTGAAACTTGGCTTGCTGGGGGCGGGGTGGTCACTGGGGATTTAAAGAGCCACCACTTCCTTGGGTCTCCAGAGGGCACTGGGAGGTCACAGCAGCCGAGGGACACCCTGAACCACGTGCGAGCCTCTGCCCTACTGCTCAAGCCATGCACCTCAGTGGGGGTGAAGGGCTGCTGGCTGGGACGGTGAGTACAGGGAGCTGGGGACATGGGAGGAGAAGGGAAATATGCCTGAGGGTCCCCAGTGCCCAGGCGGGGAGAGAATGTGGTCAGATCATCTCGTCCCTGCTCTGTACACATGTGCTGTGTGGCCATGGTTTCTACTCTCCTACCCTCCCTCACCCCCCCAGCCCTGGGCTTCATTTTTCTCAGGGACTGGAATGAGGGCTTTCCAGCTCTCACAGTGCAGATCCAGCCTCCAGGTTAGAACTTGGCCTCTCCTAACCCACCTGTTCTCCCCTCGCTGCTCTCAGGGTAGCCTCTCTTCCCTCCCCAAATTCTCCAGCACTTTCCCCTTGCAGGCTCTGCCCCTCTCCCAGGACCCGGGTACCAGAGGCCACCCCCTTCTCTCACTGGGGGTATTTCCCCCAAGCTCCAGTCCCTTGGTCCTGCTGCACCTGGAATGGGCCTGCTATCGCCGGGGACTTAGGAGCATAATGTTCTCACCTGAGGCCAGGATCTCACCTGAGGTCCAGACACTCAGAACACCCGAGGTCCAGACACTCAGAACACCCCTCCCAGAGAGATCTGTGGGAGGGGAGACTGGGCTGCGGGGCCGCCCACATTCCCTCTTGCCTGACCTTGAAGAGCTCTGGGTGTTTGGGTTAAATATTCCGTCTAAGTATCATGGTCCCCTAATCTGGGGCCCAGGGGACAGGGAGGGTCACAGCCGTCAACCTTGGAGTCCACGCTCCGATTTCATGCATTTGTTCTCGTTTAGAGCCTCACGACGATGTGAGCCACTTGAAGGCAAGGATTTTTGCCTCTTTCGTTCACTGTTGTGTCCCCCTAGCTCAGTGCCTGGCATACAGTAGGTGCTCAATAAATATTTGTTGCATAGTCGAATATCAGCTTGGGGCCTGAATTAAGCATGGGCTCATGGAGCCAAGTCGGATCCGGGCCCCGCCCTCACAGATGGAGCTCATGGCTAGGGAAATCAACACCTTGTCTATGGAAATAATCGCAATGGGAATGACAGCAGCCAACCCTTATTGACTCCTGGCTCTGGGCTGGCCCTGGGCTGCCCGCTCTGTGGCCTGTGACGAAGGTGCTGTGATGCTTTCATCGAATGAGTGAGGTGCTGGGTTCAGAGAAGTGAATGACTTGCCCTTCGGGGACTTGACTCGGGAAGGGCGCGCCTTTGCAGACGGCCAGGACACATGGCCCAAGCCCCCACTAGGACCTGAGCCCCCTGCTTTCGTCCTGCAGGACACCAAGGTGCATGAGAGGCAGCTGAAGAAGAAAGAGAAGAATCGGGCCTCCGCCCAGCGCAGCCGGCAGAAGCACACTGACAAGGCAGACGCCCTGCACCAGGTGGGAGCGCTGCCCTTCTGCCTCTGCCCGCACTTACTGGCCCAGTGGCTTCTTTCCCATCTGCCTATGAGCGATTCCCCCCACACTGCCGTGTATTCCCTGGTGGCTGAGTTTGGGAGCTAAGACTTGGAAATTCCTGGGTGTTGAGTGCAGACTGTGCCAGATACACACTGGGTTCCAGTGACAAAAGGTGCGTCGTCCACAGCCTGCCCTGCCCTCTAGGTGCTCCCCATCCAGGGAGAGGAGAGGAAGTGGAGGTCAATTGGGAGGACCCGGCGCAGCAACCGGCTGAGGTGCTTGTGAAAATGCAGACCCATGCCCCTCCCCCTGCCCCAGGTCCCCGCTCAGGGGCCTGGGGAGCTGCACTGTGACCACCCACCCTGCCTGTCGGGGTTCTGATGTAGGTGGCCAAGACCACACTGAAAAACCTCTGGATCAGGGTTAAGATGAGCTGGCTTTAGAGTCCCAGCTGTGGCACTCATTAGCTGCGAGTCACTTCTTTTGCTGAGCTTCACGGTCCCCACCTGAAAAATGGGACAATAATGCCTGCCCACTGGCAGGACCCATGTGGAGACTAAAGAAGTGGAAGGAGCCCAGTGGAGTAGGGGAAGGCTACACAGGCACTCGCCTCTTGACCTTGAATGGTAACCTGACCCTTGGAGCTTCCCTTCCTCTGTGCAGAGAGAAAGGACACTATCAGTTCAGTCCCAGGGGGAGGAGTTAAGAGCTGGAGTGCAAACATGGTAATCCTTCTGGTGATGATTGACTCACAGCCCCGTGGGCCTGCCTACCGGAAGGCTCTGCGCTCTCCGCAGCACCCACCCCCACCTATCCGCCCTTTTCTCCTAACTTCCCATACCCCGTTCTCCCTGGTCCTTCTCCGGCCAGGCACATCTGGCCTCAGGGGCTCTGTCCTTGCTGTCCCCTCTGCCTTGAGACAGCAGTCCAGTCAGATCCTCACTTGTTGCTGGCTGTTTGGTTTAAATGTCACCTCCTCAGAAGGGCCTTTCGAAACCCTCTGATCTAAAGAGACCTCTCTCCCCGTTACTCTGCTTCATCTTTCTTGTTAGCACTCACCTCCTGCTACATATTTAGATGTTGTTCATTGCTTGTCCCCCTCGCCAGGCTGTAAGCAACACGAGGGCAGGGAACTATTCTGTCCCCACTGTTTCTCCATCGCTGGCAATAGTGCCTGACAAACAGAAGGGACTCAGTAATTCCCCGTGGAGCGAATGATAGAGTCAGCACGAAGGGTCCTAGGAACATAGTGGGACAACAACAGGTAGTGGCATCAAGGGGATCCAGAGGTGAAGTCTGAGCTGGTCTTGAAGGATGAATAGGAGTTTTCTAAAGGGGTGAAGAAAAGGCATTGCAGGCAAACGAAATGGTGTTGGCACGGTCGTGAGAGAGCAGCACCCTGTGGACTGTGAGAGCGAGAACTGGCGCCAGGGTGGCTTCGCGCATGCATTTATTCATTTCTTTCAGAAATGTCTGCTGGGTGTCTCCTGTGGGACAGGCACAGTCCTAACTCTCGGAGATACAGTCGTGAACACAGCAGACAAAAGCCCAGGCCACCTTCCCCGGGGTTCATATTTTCATGGGGTAGCTGGGCAGACAAATAAATGACCCGTGAAGTGTTTGGGGTGTCAGATGGTGATAGTGCTATGGGGAAAAATAAAGCAGGGGAGAGGGAAAGGAGCGGGGCCAGTGGGCTGGCGGAAACCTAACTAGGTTGGCCCTCTCTGAGCGGGCAGCGCTTAAACAGCCTGAAGGTGGCAAACGAATGAGTGAGTGAGCGAGTGACTCGATTTCTGGAGGTGAACTGAAGTTTTTGAAAAATTTAAGAGAAGGGTGACCTAATGACACGTTTTAAATGTCATTCCACAAGCCTGGGTTGGGGTTGCTGGTGGCTTTGAGGTCTGTTAGAACTTCGAGTCCATGGCCTAACCAACATTTTAATGTGAAACGCCCTTGCAGCTTCTTCTTTGACAGAGTGTCCACACGGGGCGGGGTGGAGGAGGGAACCAAAGGAAGTCATTCAGCCCCATGAACTGTGGAAATCGAGTTCTTTCTGCATTTTCCACTACTGTGGTCATCGTAAATGGTTGTTTAGAACGGCACATT
>NW_006435764.1:5947767-5959257 GCF_000325575.1 Pteropus alecto
CAACTAAATGTTGACCCAGGGACACTGAAAAGAGCATACCTGTGTTGCCAACCTGCAGAACAGGACCTGGGCTCCTCTGACAGTGCCTCAGTGAGCACGTGCTGGGTGCTGGGGAGGTCTGGCAGGGCACCAAGCAGCGTAGAGGTGTCCAGGATAACAAGACATCTAAGTTGCCATGAGAAGTCCATGTCGAGACTAGCCCAGGGGAGGGAGTTGCTGGAAGAGTGTCCAGGCAGAAGAGACAGGAAATGTTTCAAGAGACCATGTGAGGGACAGGAAGTGGGTGGAGCAGGACAGGTCGGAGAGAGAACACTGCAGGTGTGAGCCGGGGTCACCTCGTGCAGGGAGTGTGGGAGCCTTTAAAAGGCTTTAATGTTCCGTTAATGACACAGTTTCCCAAAGGTTCCTCCAAGAGAACAGGGTGCTTTGGGGTGGGAGCACCCCGTTGGGAGGCTGGTGGAGCTCCCAGGTGGGTGGAGATCGCAGGCCAGTAGCCACCACCAGCTCAGAGAATTGAGGGTAGAGAGCAGGAGCATCTGAGCTCCAATAGGAAGGAGAATGGGGGAGACTTGGTAGTGGTCATAGGTGGCTGGCAAGAAAGTAGCCGAGGGCCCCCAGCTTGGACATTCGCACGGCGGTGGTATCTTTCCCCTAAATTGAGGACCCTGAGGGGTGGGGTGGGGTTGGGAGGGAACAGGGCTCATGCTGAGCTTCTGGTGCTGGCTGACACCCCCCTCCCTGCCCATCTGCTTCTTCCTCCAGCAGCACGAGTTGCTGGAGAAACACAACCATGCCTTGCGGAAGGAGATCGAGGATCTGCGGGCTGAGCTGGCTTGGTGGAGTCAGACGCTGCACATGCATGAGCGCCTCTGCCTGATGGACTATGCCTCCTGCTTGGCTCCTTTGCCCTCTGGCTGCTGGGGCCAGGCCGGGCAGCCCCTGGAACCCTTGCCCCACGGACAACAGGGCTGCCAGGAACAACCAGGCCTGTCTAAGACCCCAGTCTCCATGCCCTCAGCTCAGCAGCTCTCTTCAGATCCACAGCCTCATGACTCTACTGGCCTTCTCCTGTCCCCTCTGTGCTCATTGTCCCTTGGCCCTACTGCAGCCACTGTACTTCCTGCCCAACTGTCCCCCAGCCTTGTCCAATCTGCCTTGCCCTCTGGCTCCAGACTGCTGAGGCTGACACCGTCCTCCAAGCTCAATGCCCTTCTCCCTAACCCCTCAGCCCAACCTTCCCCTTCACAGCCCCTTGGGTCGGAGCACCCCACCAGGGAGAAGCTGGCGTCCTCACCCCACAGTCTGTCGGCTGCTCTGGAGCTGACTGATCTGCAGGACAGGGAGCACAAACCTGCTTTCTCAGTGGCAGATCTGCAAGGGCTGGGTGTGGATCTCAGCTCCCACCCACCGCTGGCCTCCCCACTGCTCTCTGTTCGACTTCTAACCCAGCCCACCGGAGCTGGGCTGGCCCCTTCCTTGGGCTCAGGAAGCAGCCTCATCACACAAGCATCTCCTCCATTGCCACAAGAGGCTGCCCTTCTTGGCTGACCAGCTGGCCCAGTATTTCATCAGGGAAAAGAAGCCATCGCTGTATGCCTATCACTCTACCAGGCTCTGTCACCACCATTGTCTTATTTCAACTTTATGATCATCCCGCAAAATCCATATTATCACTCCACTTTTTCAGAAAAAAAGAGACAGAGGCTCAGAGAAGCCAAGGGGCTTGTCCAAGGTCACACAGCCTTTCTTGGAACCAGAAACGCCACCATCTGCTCCTCCTTCTCTTGGTAGGATCCTGGCCCAGGCATCTCAGGGGCTGAAGTCCTAGAAACTGAATGCTGATGTGAGGGGTGTAAGTGCCGGGCGTGGGGAGAGATTCTCCCTTCAGCTTTGTGATTCCCAGAGCCACAGAGCTCTGCAGTTCCTGAAACCTCGCCCTGACTAAGGAAGGTCCAGAGTCCAAGCTTGGATAGGGAGAGGCCGAGCCGGAGCCCGGAGGCGAGTCGACTCTTTTCCTAGCAGTGTTTTCAGTTCCAGGAACTGAACCTGTGGGTGGGAACTGGGGAGAAGCCTGGAACAGTCTCCCCTGGGATTTCTATAGGTGAGATGCCTATAGCCATATGAAGACCTGGGGAGATTCTGCAGGTCAGCTCTCTGGGCTATTCCCAAACAGCACCCTGCCTTCCCCTACGGCCATGGGGGACTTGAGGGCCATTCACTTCAGTGCACAAAAAGACCAGAGGAAAGAAAGAGTGAAAAGCCAGGTGCAAGGTTACGGTAAAGCAAGAGCTAAACCTGAACCTGGCAGCAGTGAGACCCGTGTCTTCTCCAGTGCCACCCCAATCCCTATGCAGCACCCCTACTCCTGTCCTGATTGCCCTTGGGCCCTCTGATCAGCGACCCTCCTTACTTTTTGGTCTGATGGCGCCTGGAAGAGCAGGAGCCCGGGACCAGGCAGGAGCTCAGCCCCAGTGTCTGCTCCAAGTGCGAGGCTGTCACTCAGATCCAGGACAAGCACTGTAAAGGGCCCAAGATGAAAAGATGCCTAGATTTTTCACACACGTGTAAGCAGACACTGAGCCAGTATTTGATATACTCTAAGAAGCCGAGTGCAAGTCTCCACGTACATGCTGTGGTAAATAAATTAAAGTGTTTTCCGATTCTTTTTGCTTCGGCTAGTTGTTTAAAGCTGTTTGTACCCTGTACTGTTGAAACCAAAGGGCCTTTGAAAGAAGACAGAAGAGTCTAGAATCTTTGAGGTGGGCTCTCCCTCATGAGCCTTCTAATCTAACCGTCCCCGTCCGCCCCCGTCCCATACTGCAGATAAGGAAACAGAGGCCCAGAGAGGGGATGGACCTGCCTAGGGGGACACAGCACGAGTAGGTGTGCTGGTCACAGGATTGTGGTGGCAGCACAGCTGGGGTCACCAGCAGCTTCAGGGAGAGCGGACTTTGGGGAGGGAAGCTTAGATGTCACTTAGATGGCGGTTGGAATCTGCACCAAGAGTTGATTTAAGGCACCATGGACCTGACCCAACAGCGGGATGAGATAGCATGGTCTGTATATCTTGAAATTTATCAAGCTCTGTGCTGTGTTTTACTTGAGTTAACTCAATGATGCCTCTAAACACCGTAAAGTGGGTATGGTTATTATCCTCACTATTCAGAAGAGGAAACTGAGGCCCAGGGTGTTAAGCAACAAGCCCAAGCTAGAAAATGGGTAGACTTGATACCACAGCAGGAGCACTTAGCCACAGGCCATCCTGCCTCCTGCATCCTACTAGCCCTGATGGGCCATCACTCAAGAAGGTAAAACTCTACCTTAAGTTCAAAGCAAACCAGAGGGGGAGTGACTAAATTAACACTGTGACACTCATGTGACGACTATTGAGGAATGCTTTGAAGAATATTTAATAAGGTGACGTATTAAACAGAAAAACTAGAATGTACAACTGTCCACTATAGTTTGATATTCTGCTTGTTTAAAAGTATAAACAGAGCCAAAGAAGTGGGACGAGATGTAGATTCTTGAGAAGGGACATATGCTAATATCTGTGAAGCCCCAATTTGTAAATATAGCCACCACTATAGCATGAGCCTTCCGCATGGTCGAATAGATCCCAGCAATCTATATCTGAGTGTTTCCATTGCTACATAACAAATGAGTCCAAAACATAGTGGCTTAAACAACAAACATTTATCCTGCCCCTGTTTCTATGGGGCAGGAATCTGGGCATGGCTCAGCTGGGTGTCTCAGGCTCAGGGTATCTCTCAGCTCCAATCAAAGTGTTGGCCAGGGCTGCAGCCACCCGAGGGCTCAGCTGGGGGGACCTGCTTCCGAGCTCACTCCTAGGACCACCTGCTGGCCTCAGAAGGTCCGCTTCCAAGCTTTCTCACTAGGTTTTTGGCAGGATTTTGCTCCTTGAGGGCTGTTGGACTGAGGACCTCAGGTTCTTGTACGCTGGAGATGCTCGTTCCTTGTCACGTGGGCCTCTCCACAGGGGAGCTGGACACGGCAGTTGGCTTTCTGCAGAGTGAGTAAGCTAGGGAGCGAGAAAATGTGAGCAATACAGAAACCAGTCTTTTTGTAGCCTAATTTCAGAAATGACATCCTGTCATTTTTACTATATTTTATTCAGTAGAGGCAAGTCACTAGATCCAGCCCATACTTGAAGGGAGAAGGCTACACAGGACACAGAAACCAGGAGGGAGGGGTTTTCTTGGGTCTTTTTTTTCCTTTCCTTTCGCCATCAGCACTAGCAGTTGGCTTTCTCAGGACTGGTGGCATTTTTCAGAAGGAAATGATTTTTTCCCTTTTCCAGCAGTGGGGATGGCCCCAGCAGTGAGCAGAGAGGATCTGGCGGGTTTGGGGCTGCAGCAAGGCTCCCGACTACAGACTCCGCAGCCTCAAACTAGCTTTGCAGCAAGCATAATGCAGACGCTCCCTCCTCAGAATGACCTTTGCCTAGACAGTCAGGGCTGACATAGGCAGTATGCGCAATCCAAATGTCTGCCACGCTTTAAAAAGTAATCACTCACTGGAGGACTAAAGTTTAAACTTAATTTCAACTCATTAAGCTTTTTTTTTCCCCACTGGTATTCACTTCCGTAGTGGGTTGAATGGTGGCTTCCTAAAAGATAGATCCACACAGAACCTGTGAATGGGACCTTCTTCGGAAAAAGCATCTGTGCAGATATAATTAAGGATCTCGAGCTGAGATCAGCCTGGATTATCCAGGTGGGCTCTAAATCCAGTCACCCATCAAAAGAGGTCACCAATAATAGGAAGAGAAGACGCAGAGGAGAAGGCCATATGAAGACAGAAGCAGAGATTGGAGTTAGGCAGCGGTAAGGCAAGCAATATCTGGAGCCACGTGAAGCTGGAAGAGGCAAAGAAGTCACCTCTCTTGTGGCCTCAGGAGGAGCATGGAAGCAGAAAGAGCAGTGAGGAGGTTGCTGCAGTCATCCAGGTGAGCGATGGTGGTGGCCACGACTAGCGGGGAAACAGGGAGTCGATAAGAAGAGGTCATATTCAAGGTGTGCTTTACAGGTAGAACTGATGGGATGTGCTCATGGATTGGATGTGGGGAAAGGGAGGAAGAAAAAATGATGCTTGATTTGGGGCCTGAGCAATTGGTGGTTGGCAGTGCCAAAGACCAAGAAAGATTGGGAACAGAGCAGTTTGGAGTTTGTGGGTGGGGAGGGGGAGATCAGGAACCTTGTTTTGGCCATGTTAAATTTAAGAGACCTATTTGTTGTCCAACTAGATAAAAAAGAGTTTGGAGATCAGGGAAATGGTCAAGACTGGGTATATAAATTTGGAAACCAGCAGTGCAGATATAGGTGGGTGGACAGTGGGGACTGGACGAGATGACCTATGAGGGCCCTTGCAGTTGTGTCTCTATGAGGCTTCTTCTTCCTGTACCCCCAGAACTCTCAGCCTGGTACTCCTTCCCCTATTACTCCTGCACACCAAGAATTCGCCCCCATCTTTTCTCTTCAAATACTTCTTCCTCCAGGAAGCCTCCAGGGATCTTTCAAGATAAAACGGACCTCCTCATCATACCCGTGTGCTTTTCAACAGCATCTATTATTTTCCTTCCTCTGTGACTGTACCTTCTTATTTCCCTCAATGGCAGCAGCCAGTCTGGCACATCACGAGTACTTTTAAACAGCCCATGTATTGGGAGGCGGTAAAGCATGATGGTTAGGGAGTTTGAGCTCCAGTGCCAGACAGGATTGGGTCCCAGCTCTGCTATCTCCTGACTCAATTTTCAAGCCTCAGTTTTCTCTTCTGAAAATGGGAATTGAAAAAATGTACCCATCCATAATCCACCGTATGTATACGTGTGTATGTGTTTACATATCAGTATATAGTATATATATAATATATAACATATTAATAGAAAGGCACATATTCACCATAAGACATGAACAGGAATGTTTATATCAGCAATATTTATAAACGTAGAAAACTGGAAGCAAACCAAATGTCCCATCAATAGTAAAATGAATAAATTGTAGAATATGTTACACAAGGTAATGCTACATGGCAAAGAGAATGAACAAACCACAACCATCCGGAGCAATATGAATACATTTCACAAACATAATATCGGGCTGTAGACACCAGACACAAAAGAGGAGACAATTTGTATGATTCATTTATATAAAGTTTAAAAGCAAAAAACAAAACAAACAAACAAAAAAAACTAATCTACTCTGTTAAAAGTCAAGGTTGTGGTCCTTCTCACTGTCTTTCTCACTCTCTGCCTCTGAGAGGAGACCACACTCTGTCTGTGGAGTGTTATGTTACTCCTTTTCTAATGAACTTTCCTTTTGACTCTAAAATAAATAAACAAATAAATAAAAAGTCAAGGTTGTGGTTACAATTGGAGGACAGCACCTCACCTAGAAGGGGCCACAAAAGACCTTCTGGTGTTCTGATAACGTTTGATTTCTTGATCTCTGTAGTGATTACGTAAATATATTCACTATATGACAATTCACTGAGTTGTGTTCTTATTATCCGTGCTCTTTTCTGTTATGTTTGATATACTTCAATATAAAGAGGGTGAATGAATGTAAGGAACCTATCACAGTCTCTGACACATAGTAAATGCTCAAAAAATATTAGCTTTCGCGAAGGAATGAATGAAAGAAGCCGTGCTGAGCCCCCAAGTACAATTCATTAACAATCAGAACCATGGACAGATCAGAGTCTGCCTTCGAGGAAGGCTGGAGGAAAAGGAAGAGATCTCAGGTCTGATACAGAGGACCAGAAGAAGGAGAGAATCTAAGATTTTCCCTCTTAAGTTAGTGGTTCAGTGCCTTCTGAAGGGCATTACTACCATGCGGAAAGGAGGCTTTTCTTTGGGGAATGTGGATATCTCTCTGTGTGTGTTCATGCAGAATTTCATTCCACTTGAAAATGTCTGCAGCCCCTGTTTTTCTGAGCCAGTGGATGCCAAAAGCTCCCTAGAGAGGCCAGTCCTAGATCTCCTATATCCTACAGCTTGCCCAAGCTCACGTAGGCTTTTCTCGCTGTCTTGGGCTTGTATTATCTAGTTAGGGGGACAGGGAAGAGGCTCCAGGCAGGGTAAAAATAACATATGGCAGAAGATCTTCTCTCAGTCGTACCGGAGCCCCAGGAAGAAAGGCATATTTTATATCAATTTAACAAGATCCTTTGTTTGGTAGTAAGTTCCCTGTCACTGAGAGTATCCACACAGAGGCTGCACAACCACCTTTCAGGATATTGCAAGGAGGACTCCTGCAATATGAGGAACTTATCTAGGTGCCTGCTGAGGGCACTCCAAGCCTAAAATTCTATTATATAAATCAACACGAAAGTTCCTTGAAGGCATGAACTGCTTCTCTCTGCATTGCTCCCCCACCAGTGTTTTTTCTAAAAATTAAAATATATCATATTCAGAAGGAAATTTGAAAAGCAGTGGAAAAAATTATCCATACCATTAAATACTATTTAACAAGAAAAAAGAATGAACTATAGATTATGTAATAACTTGGATGGATCTCAAGGGTATTATGCCGAGTGAAAAAAGCGCCAATCTCAAAAGGTCACATACTATATGATTCCACTTATGTAACATTCTCAAAATGATAAAATTGTAGAGATGGAAAACAGATGAATGGTTGTAAAGAGTTAGAGATGGTAGTGGGAGGGAATGTGTGTGACAATAAAGGGTCACATCCTTGAGGTGATAGGATAATTCTGTTCCTTGTGTGTGGTAGTTACACAACTCTACACATGTACTAAAATGACACAGACCTACACACACACTTAACAGCAATGATGATTTTCTGGTATCGATATTGTACTCACATAAGATGTAATCATTGAAAGAAAGTGGATAATGTGTATAGGACCTCTCTGTACGGCCTTTGCAATTTGTCAATCTATAATTATTTCAAAATTTAAAGAAATTTAACAGCCTAGAAAACTCCACCGTTAACACTTTTAGCATATTTCCTATTAATTATTTTCTTCACATAGGTAGGATCATATTGTATATAGATTTTGTATCCTGAAATTTTCTCTTAATAGAGTATCATAGGAACCCTCTGTGTCATTAACTGCTCCACATAACAATCATTTCAATAGCTGTGTAACAGGCCGGTTTCCCGGGTATGCCATCTTTTCCTTAACCATCCATTCCTTGCTGAACACTCGGGCTGCTTCCAATTTTTCACCACTATAAATAAGCTCGTGATGAATATCTCTGTGCACAAATGGTGGGTTCATTCAAAACTTACATTTTGAATTCTTTTCTTAGGCTAGACTTCCAGAAGGAAAATTATGAAGTCCAAGAAAATAATTAGAACAATTAAAATAGCCTGTTTATTTTTAAGGGGGAAGCCGGTTGTCATATTGTGAGTTCATTCAAGGAGGCCTATGGAGAGGGGCAGGCAACCAGAAGCTGAAGCTTCCTGCCAACAGTCAGCACCAACTCGCCAGGCGTGTTTGTTGTGCTCCAGAAGCAGATTCTCCAGCCTGATCCAGCCTTCACGTGACTGCACCCCAGCCTACATCCTCGACAGCAACCTCGTGCGAGACCTCGGGTTGAAACTACCCAGCTAAGCCACTCCTAGATTTCTGACTTGTTTACCATTTTAAGCCATGAAATTTTGGGGAAAATTATTACACAGCAACAGATAATTAATACAAGGAGCTGGACAGGTGATGAGGAGGATTCACAAGACAGGGAGAGGGAACAAATTGAATACAGAAGAGCCAAGAACCAGAGAGAGAATGCTTGTGGGGATGGAGTAGGCCAGGCCTCATCCAGCTGCAGGGCTGCCTCCTCCTCCCCAGAACACAAAGGGGTCTGATTCAGACCTACAGCAACACCCAAGGTAGTCTGAGATGGGAAGGAGGAAACAACTATACGGTCATAGGCAGTGACTACATCAGAGCTCTGAAAGTCCTTCAGTTCGGACAGTGCTCCAGCAAGCAGCAGGGACCCCAGGCCAGAGCCCAGCGTGGGGAAGAAGGAGCTGCCAGGGACTTAGTTAAAATCTACGTCTCTATCAGGAAGTGGCACATACCATGCGAGGTAGCTGACATGAAAGAGAGAGGACTAGTCTTAGAGTCAGACGTACCAGGTTTCATTTCTGACTCTGTCACTTACTGTGTGGCCTTGAAGAAATTACTTAACATAACAGAGCCTGTTTACTCGTCTATTCAGACGAGACTCATGACAAAGTTTACCTGGCTAGTCTGGGTGTTGGCTAGATGGGGTGCTGCAGGGGAGCCCCTGGTAGAGTGCCTGGTACACATTTGTATTTGGTGTCTGTTTATTCCATTTATTTCCTCCCATCAGGGTGGCATAGCCGTAGACCATGGACTATGGCTCCACAGGGGCGTGAACCCAGGACCTTCTGCGTGTAAAGTAGACGTGCGAACTGCTACACTATGGAACCACTACCAATTTATTATAAAGGATACAAATCAACAGCCAGATGAAGAGATACATAGGGAGAGGTCAGGAAGAGTCCTGAGCACAGGAACTTGTCTCCATGAAGTTGGGGTACACCACCCTCCCAGCACGTGAATATAGTCATCAACTTCAAAGCTCAATACTTTTTAAAAAAATTAAGACAAAAATCAGTTGGGATCCTTGGTACAAATGCAGAGTGCTGCTTCGATCCCTCCTTAATGTCTAGAATAGGTTCCACGGTGGATTCTGGAGCCTTCGAGGGGCTCAGTCTCCCAGCTAGGTCCAAACACAAAACCTTTCCAAGGAGTGCTCTTCTGAAGGGATCTCTTTAGGGTCTCTCTCACCTCCTTCCTGGGGTTCTCTTCTGTGCTATGACAGCCACCACCTGCAGGAATCAGCTCTCATTACTAAATGCACAAAGGCCTCCAAGGTCTAAGCTGAGCCCAGAAGGATTCTGAAGCCTCTTTGAGCATCTCTAGCCCACCCCATTGCCTCCCTGAACTCTACATGGCTCACACCTGGGTAGTCACCAGGTTTCACAGACTTACCATGACCCAGATACCCAACAGACAAAGGCGGAGAGACAATTGGCTAACTGAATGACAGTCTCCACCCTCAGGAGATTTTCCTGCTCCCCACACCCGCAGGGCTGCCTTTCTGAGCTGGGTCTGTTCTTCCTGCTGCCCTGCGAGGCCAGTCTCTGGCCTCCAGCCTCCCTGAACTGAGGGCTGAGGACTGTTGCCTGGCAGGTAAATTGGTCCACGAAACCCAAAGGGAGGAGGTAGGGGCTCAGGGGAAGGGGAGCCCCAGGTGCTGCAGGAAATGGAGCTGTTGATTAAGTGGCTCCTTCCCAAGGCCTGAGAGATGGGAGCAGTGCTCTTAAAGGAGATGAGACCCTATTCTGGCCCTCTTGAGGAGACAGCAAGTCGCCCTAAGAGCTGTCGGTGGCTCCATTTTCCCAGCACTCCCTACTCTTCCTTCTACATCCTTCTTCATGGGTCATCATCAGGATTTGTCCAGCCCTCTGGGGCTCCTAGGTGGAACCACTCAGTGGGAAAGAAGCCAGTTAATAACTCTGTGTGGCCAGGATCCCTCTGAGAAGCCCTAGGGAGTCCCTGGGGGAGAAGGACCAGAAGAGGGTAAGGGAACTACCAGCTCTAGCTCAAAGCCAGTGAGACAAGAGTCAACACCAGGGAAATCCCTCGAAGGGCCAGGTGGTCAGATGGTTGTGACAACCTGCAGCAGTGCCAGCCCCTGGACAATGCCCAGCATGGTGGCTGGCCACGAGAAGCACCCGAATTGGAACCACAGTCACATCCAAGGTTCTCTGAGCGTGGTCACCACTAGCAGCAGCAGCATCACCTGGGAACCTACTGTGCATGCTCAACATGCAAATTCTCAGGCTCCCTCTCTTCCCTAGATCTGTGAATCAGAAACTTGGTAGCTGAGCCCAACGATCCATAAGCAGTCTAGGTGATTCTGATGCACACTCAAGTTTGAGACTCACTGCTATAATCTGACAGGAGAGGAAAACCTCCTTTTTCATAAATTCATTCACATTAATCAGATATTTATTAGTACCTTCTATGTGCTAGACCCCGTGTTGAGCCTCATGAGGAGCCCAGAGTAAGATAAATTATAGTTCTTACCCTCCAGGGAGACTGACCAGTAAGTACAAGGTAGGACAAAGAGCCCCAGGAAGGAGCCAGTTTTTCTGGCTAGGAGGATTTAGAGGGCTTCCTAGAGGAGGTGGCCTCTGAGCTACACTTTGAAGGGAGAGGTAGACTCAACAAGCAGAAAAGGAAGGCAACAGAAACATTCTTCATTCTTCTAAAACCAAAATCTAACTTTTAAAAGCATCTTATTGCTTTTGGGATAAAGGTAAGTGCCTCGGCATAAGTTTTGCTACGATCTAGTTCCTCTCTCCTTTATCAGCCCATCTTTTCCACTCCACACCTTTATTCATATATTAGCGTAAAACTGAACTTCTCATAGACACACATACAACATGCTCTTTCTTGTTGCCAGGC
>NW_006435764.1:5962394-5964643 GCF_000325575.1 Pteropus alecto
GCCCCTCCTCTGGCTCAAGGGTGTCTTAAGGTCTCAGGTGAGAATCCCTCCCTCTCCCACTTGATCCATCCCATAATGGCCCCTCAGCCAGAGACCCAGTAGAAACAGCCCTGGCTTCATCACGAACAATGGTGCCCAACAGGGGGCTGCTGCCCTCCGCAGGCAGGAAGAAAATGCCAGTGGGCCACATGGACTGAGAAGTCACCTCGGGCTCACCAGATACTACTCCCATGCCTCGACAGCAGTTTATATCTGTGTCTGCCAGGAGGTACTTTAGTTCAATTTCACTCACTCAGTTGAAGTGTTTGTGTGTTCCTTTTATTTCATTTGATGCTCCATAGTTCATGTGGGATATTTAGTCATTTGGGGTTGTAATAAAGCCCTTTGGTTGGAATCTCCTGGATTTGTGACTATTTCCCTCTAGGTTGGTTGAAACAAAAGGCTATTTGTGTCCAAACAGTGGTTATTCTTCTGTCCTTCACACCTGGCTAGAGGCCTTCCTCCACAGGATTTCATCATGCACATCACACAGGTAGCCATTTAAGACTCATGACCTCCTGTCCCACAATATTAGGTACAAATAATATCCAGGTAGGTAGATTGCAAGTGAACAGAACAGTTTTCTCCAGCCTCATGAGAAGCCTGATTCCTTAATCCTGCATTGACCCCATCCCCACCTCACCCAAAGAAGAAGCGTCATTCTTTTGGTTCTCAGACATGGAGAGTGCAAGGGATGTGTACCCCAAAGCAGCCAGAGGCAGTCCTGCATGGGAACTCAAGTCATATCAACTTGGTCAACTTTTACTCAAGCAAGGTCAGGGTCACAAATGTGTGGCTCAAGAGTTGCACCTGCCCACAAATGTATTAGCTTTAGTCCACACAGTGTATTTAAGTTTTTCAATTGGTTGCCAACACTTTTAAATTGGGAGATTTCCCACGAAAATAACATCTGGCATGACCAGATCACACTTCCCACAGGCCTTCCTTCAGTCAGGGACTGGATAGCAGATGCCCTCTTTAGATGGGTCATATGTCCTCCTGAGAGCCAGTTTCCTCTTTTTCCCACTTCATTCCTTTCTTTTCCTGCCTTGCTTTTCCAAGCCTCAGTGAGTACTATCCAATAGCAGGCACTTAGTTGCCTGAGTACGAAAAGATATACATGACTCGGCCTTCAAGGAGTTTATTATCTGGGCATTGGTGATTCGAGAACATCCAAACCTGTGGAAAATTATGAGGTTATTTCAGTCAAATTAATGACAACTCCTAGGGAACAAGATCTCAAATGCTTTGGAGAATAACAGTTTTGCAGTTTCTTTTATGCATTTGAGGTTAAAGAAGGCAGGAAAGTAAGATTACCAGGGGGTTGAGAAAGCAAGGCGGGGATTGGATTACAGGATAGTTAACAAGATTATGTGCTTTCTTGAGGGTGGTTCCGCTTATTTCAAAGATGAGCTAATGCAGATGCACAAAAACAATGGACAGGGCTTGTTTAAGCCAAAGATAAACCTTTTACTAAAAATGTTATATGCCTGAGCATGACTACTCACCATGATCTTCTCTGTTAGGAATTTACAATCAGATCACTCTGAAGTTACTTTCTCTAGAACCCCTTTACCCTCCACAGAATATAGAGTAGAGTTTACTGGTGGGGGAGGCATTGCATGCAGAGGGAACAGCATGAGCAGCTAAACTAAGAGTTGCCCCCAACTGGGTATCTCCCAGGTGGGCAGGTCCATTATCAAGAAGGCAGGCCCCCAGGTCACCCCAGCCCTTCTTAGCAGATGTGGAGCCAAATCGTTTGATAATTCACAACAGGGTCAGAATTTGATCAGCAAGAAGTGGAACGGAAGGTGCTGTGAGTTGGAATCACAGCAGCCGGGTTTAAGTCCTCGTGCCTCTACAATTCGCTCCCAATCCCGGGCCTCTTTAATATTGGGGTATTCATAACTGCTTTACAACATCGCGGTGAGGATTGAAGGAGAGCGTATTTATGGAAAGTGCCTGCACACAGTAGGGGCTCCACACACAATAGTTCCCCACTCACCCGACCACGCCAAGGGCATAGAAGGCACAAAATGAACGCTTGGTGGATACTCCCCGGGAACTACGGAAAGGCGCCCGACGCCTGAGCTGGGGCGGATGGTGGCCACTAGCCGCTCTCACCCACAGCCTCAGCCACAGCCTCAGCCTCAGCCTCGCGCGACCCCTGGACAGCGACGCAGCGGCGCGCACGCGCAGACCGCGGCTAA
>NW_006435764.1:5964766-5979974 GCF_000325575.1 Pteropus alecto
GGCCAGCCTTTGTTCGAGGTCGGCGCCCGCCTTTTTTAGAGAGCGTTCTTTAGTGACTACTCCCGACGAGGCCGCGTTTATGAAGCGCGAAGAACGCTTAGTCAGTGTGTGAGAAAGATCGTGTCTGAGCCTAGGAGGCTCTTGGGTGTGAGGTAACGGCCCCCAGCGGCCTAGTGCTCCGGTGAGGTTGGCTTTTCCTTGCTTTTTTCCCCCCCTGAAGGAGATTTCCCTCCCGGCCGTACCAGTCGGCAGCTGTCCCCTGACGTAACGTTCGCAGCCCTGGGTCCCCTGGACCCCCAGCACACCGCGTGCCAGGGCGTGTCCCCCGCGCAGCGTAATGGTCGAGGCGGCGGCCTAGTCTCCGCGCGGGGTCGAGGGCGAGCTGAGGTGGGAATGGAGGCCGGTGGCGTCCGTGGGTCTCAGCTAAGCGCACGGCCTGGGCCGAGCCGGGTACAGATGCCCCTCCACAGGCCAGTAGGCAGCGTGGGGGGACCCGGTCTTTCTGCCGTGTCGCGCCCAGGGCGGAATGCTGCCTGTGGCTCCAGTCTTCTGAGGCCCCCAGCTCCCCAATCCCAACCTTCTTTAAAAAAACAACAACAACAAAAAAAACCTTTTCTCGATAACAAAAGTGTTCGTTCACATCTATACCCACCCTCTATCTAACCCAGGCCTAGCAGTTGCCAGTAAAACAAGACTTTTTCTATTGAAGCATTTCTTGTCACATGTCTTAATGACGGGAATGAGTGTCTGACTTTCAAGTGCCTGATTTAATCTCAGGAGTAACTATTGGAATCATGGCGCTCAGTGAGATATCTGCTCAGCGCCTCAGGTGCTTGAATCTCGGCATCTGGGAACGTGGACAGAAAGGTTCAAGCAGGTATACTTTGCTGTATATCCTTGACTTTTTGATCTTTCGTGCCTTCCTCTGCATATTTGCAGGTAGTGCATATCTACCACAATATCCAACAGCCTATGTAACTCTCTCTTTGGATATCTCATAGACACCTCAGAATTGAGCATGTCCAAACAAGGACTCAACATCTTTACCTCAAAAACTTACTTTCCAGGGCTCCTTTTTTCAGGAAGTAGCACTTTTGTTTTTTATCCTATTTCAGGCAACCAGGAATCATCCTTGTTTGTCCCTCGCCCCATCAAGTCACCAAATTAAGAGTAGACTTCTAGGTATTTTCCAAACCAGTCCGTTTCTCTTCATCTCCTGTTTTCATCACTGTAGACCAGGCTATTATCAGTTTCTGCCTGGAACCACAGGAATCTCCTACCTGGTCCTCTTCTATTTGCTCTTGTTCCCAATTATTTCCCACATTACAACCAGAGGTTTGTTTTTGTTTTTTTTCCCTAACTCACAACTATGTGATCATATCATTTCTTTATTATACCTTTCAGTGCCTTCCTATTGCTTTTAGGATAGACTTCACAATCCATAGCCTGGCCTGTAAAGAAGGCCCTCATCCCTTCTCTATGCTTTCTCCCTAGATGATCTTATCCATCCCAATAGCTTCAAATGCCATCTAAACACTGATGACTCAAATTTATATTTCCATCCTAGTTTCCATCCTTTGCACATTAGGAGACCACCCCCTCAGCATATCCATGGGGATGTCTTAATAGGCTTCTCAGACTTAACCAAAACAAAACTATTGATTTTTCTTCACAAATCTTTTTCTCTAGCATCTTTCCTCATCTCGGTAAGAGTAATACCAATATCCACCTAACAGCAAAGGCTGAAGTCAAGCATCATCTTTGATTCCCACATCTAGTCCATCAGTCTAAAATTCAGCTATTCACTAAGACTACAAAGTCCAAATCAGCAGCATTTTTCTCCTAGACTACTACAAAAGCTTCCTAACTGGGTTTTCAGCTTCTACCCTTGTCCTCTTAACAGTTCATCTTCCTCTCATCAGTCAGAGTGATATTTTTAAAGTATAAACCATTTCATGCCTCTTTATAAAACTCCCAGCATAAAATCTGAATTCTTTACAATGGTCTACAGGCCTTATGTGATCTGGCTCCCGCCTATCTCTCTGACTTCATCTCCCGCTGTTCTGTCTTCATTCTCTGTGTTCCAGTCACACTGACCTTTCTGTCCCTTAATCTACCCATCACAGGGCATCTGGGCTTGCTGTGTTTTTCTGCTTGGAATTCTTTTCCGCTTGACTTTGCACGATTGTTTCACTTTCCATGAAGGCCTCAACTCAGTTTTTATCTCTTCTGAAAGGCCTTTCTGGCCACCCTTGCTAAAGCAACCTCCCATTCACTACTACAAAACTCTATTTTATTTTCTACATAGTACTTAGAATATTTCAAATTACATTTATTTACTTCTATGTTTATTGTTGCTCTCCATGCCTCCTGAAGTGTAAGCCCTTAAAGACGGGATTATATTTCTCTTTTTACCCACTCTCTCAGTACTCAGAACAGTGCCTGATCACAGTAGGCTCTCACATGTATGCTAACTCACTTACAGTTTTATCTCATACAACTGTCCTTATTGTGCAGTATTTCCAGGTTACTGTACTTCTCTCTCTTGAAATTGAAGTGCTGCTCCCAACTGAGGACTCTCGCGTCTGCTGTTTCCTGTACCCACCCTAGATCCCACACCCACTCTCCATTTGAGCGTCTCTAACTCATACTCATCCTTCAAATAGGAGTCACTTACTTAGAGTGGGCTTCTCTGACTTCCATCCTACGTTAGGATTCAATGTAACATGTCCCATATTACCCCTATTTTTTGTAGCAGTTGTTACACTTAAAATTATTTGTAATCTCTTTGTAGACAGGGACCAAGTTTTTATTCTTCTCCACTTTATTTCCAGCACTTAGTTTCTGGAACATAGTAGACATGTAAATATTTGTGAGCTGAATGAGTGAATGAATGTTGAATGAACACAATTTTGAGAGAAACTAGGTAAATATTTAAAGAGCAGTTAGCATGGAGTGTAAGTTAGCTGAATCTGCCGTCTACTTCAATAGAAGTTTTTGGATCTTCTGAGATAGGGATAGTAAAGCATTGTATAAATTGAAAATGCTTTATTATAAATATGTGTTTTTCCCCTCCTCCTCCTCCTCTTCCTTCTTCCTCCTCCTCCTCCTCCTTCCTCCTTTTTTTGCTAAGGCCTCTTCACCCTCAGATCCCTATGGTTTGATAGTCTTTCAAAGTACAGTGTTTTATACTAAGCAGTATTGCCTAATTCTGTTATTTTAGAGCTATGCTTAAGTGGTAAAATGAAAAAAATTGAGGCTAATATTGAGACTAGACCAGTTTATAAGGTAACTACATTCTTGACACCCTTCATTCAGCCGGATTTTCTTGCTTTAGCAATACATCTGAGTTTTAGTCTTGCCCTTGATGTGTGACCTTAGCCAAATTAAATGATCTCTACTCAGGGATATCTTTTTGTAAACTTCATGAATACAATTCTTATCTCCCCAATATCTCACCAGAATTGAATTAAAGTTAGTAAAATATTTCAGATTTCCTGTATGAAATTTGCTTTTTTATAAAAAGTAATTTAGTTTTCTTATTAATTTTTTCAGAATCTGCCATTGTTTCATGCCAAGAACAAAGCTATATATTTTAGAAGGCTTCTTTTCACACTTTTCTGTACCTGTCTTCTATCACTAAGACCCTCGAGATATGTACATCAAGAACTCAGAGTTCATAGCTCAAAATTTTAAAAGACATTCTTTTCTCTCTAGCTCAGGATATTCTCTCTACCTTTTGCCCTTCTGAAATTACTCATGCTTTTTGTTTTTTTAATCTTCTTCCTTACATGTACTGCTTCAGGGCAATTCACCCAAAGGTGTAACCGAAAAATAAAATATTCTTCATTGCCTACAGTTTTACATCCAAATGCTTTTTGGTTTCCTGGGGTTGGTAAGATTTTTAGAGTGCTGTAGGGAATTCAGTGTAATGCGACTGCAAATAAATGGATCATGTAACAAGCCACAACTCCTGGGCAGCGTGGTAAGATAATGTACAATTCTGTTGCTTTTCCATAATAAGGAGCACAGTCCTGGACCTATTGACCAAAGTAGTTTCTCCATTAGCTTTTAGGATGGCTAAGATGGAAGTGGAAGAGGCACTTAGGTGCAAAGAGTAACTTAAGAGGTTGACTTAGACACGTTTCTGGATCTATGGAGTTGTCCACTAAGGCCTTTTGATTTCATTTCAGAGCATGTTTCTACCTCTTTGTTAGGAGGTTTAGTTAGTCTTCCCCTCCCAAACAAAACAAAACAAAATTTGACACAGTTCCAAGGGGAGATCTATTCTTGAATAAATGCCAATAGCATTTTAAAGATTATGTCTTTCCAGAAAGAGTAGGAAGAAACCTAATGAGAAAGAGAATGACATCAATAAGCATGTAGTCTTAGATCAGATCAGTCTCTTCCTGTCCCACCTTTTAACACTTTATTTTTAAAAAGGCTATTCTTCATTGAGTAACCTATGTGTAGAGCACTACAATAAGCAATTATACATGCATTATTTTAACCATCATAATCACCCGGCAAGGTAAGAAACAGAATAGTTACTTTTGAAAATAGAACCTAAAGACAAATCTGAATGTAACCTCTTTACACCCCAAAATATAATTCTAAGAACTTTTAATCAGAAATTCTTACATTTTGATATGATGCCTTTGTACCCAGATTGAGTTTTACCTTGAGTCATCCAAAGTTATAAGAGTGACTTTTTGATTTTTGTTACAGTTTAATTAAATCACTGACTGGGTGATGTATTGTAATGGAAAATGTATGGGCCAAAGGAGTCTGTCTTTCGGGGGCTAATCCTGGTTCCATTCTGAGTTATGTGAACTTGTGGAAGTTATTTTCTTTAGTGAAGTCACTTCTCTCTTGTCCTTTCTAAAACAAAGGGCACTTCTAGCTATAGGCAACCATAGATCTCTAGTTGGAAATACACTTTTGGAGAGTTTGAACCTACTTCAGCAAAGGTGGGCAGACCTCTGAGACTAGCCAAGGACTTATGAAAGTGGAATGAGGAGCTGGTCATCTGTCCTCAATCTCAGTTCCAAAACTTGGGTGTTGGATTCTTATAGCATCAGTGGGATTTCCTTATTTTGTTGCTCACACTCATTTAGTGGTCACAGAGCTTGTAATGTTATTTCTCCTCAGTAAATGTATTTTGAATAAATGCTTATGGAAGCTCTTTTATTCTTTAACACTGTGGAGAATTTCCCCATCAAATAGCACCAAATATATTTAGTGACAATAGTTCTTTGTCATCTCCTTACACCTCAATAGTCAATATCATTATCCTCAATAGCATTAAGCCCTGCTTCAGGTTCTATGCACTGACCCAAATGTTTCTTTATGTGAAACAAATTACTAAAACCATCAGTGCCAATGTGTTATTTAAGTTTAATTATTGGGGATTTTCAAAGAAAGATTCTTTCTCCCCTCTTTTAATCCCCCCCACACACACTTCCACTCTGACCTATGAATGTTGCTGTCTCCCCTTAAGAACTGAATCTCTGAAGGCAGGGCGTCTCCTCACACCTGCTAGTGGTGCACCACCAGGGCCTGGCACCCCTGGTGCACCCAGGGTATGGTTCATGGCTCCATCTGGCGCATGAACCCAGGACCTTCTGCGTGTAAAGCAGATGTGGTAACCACTACACTATAGAGCCACCTAAGGAAAGATTCTTGATTGAGATTTGTCAGATTTTGCACTGAGATTAAAACTAATCACTTTTCTTCTCTTCAATTTGCTTTTCTAGTGAAGCATTAAAAGAGAAACTCTTCAAATATATCAAGACAGCTAATGTTTATATAATACTTTAGAATTTATAAAGTACTCTTTTATAGTATTATCTCATTTAATGTCCACAACAATTCCCAGGTAGGTGAGATCCTCATTCATAGATGAAAAACTGAGAAATGAACAGGCTAAGTGACTTGTTCAGAGTCTAATGATTAATAAGAGACAGAGCTAGGACTTAAGCCTTGGTCCTCCAATTCCAAATCTTATGTCTTGTGTATAGGGAATATCCCATATTCCCTATCACTTTTCTTCTTATGTTTTACAGCCATCATATTTTGTGATCATCTAAAAATGGTTTGATAGTCTGACCCTTCATCTGCAAGTCCCATCAACTTAATAATAGTTACAGGGACATAATGTCACCATGACTGCAGTGCTCATGTTGGAGAATAACCTTGTGAAATCTTTGAACCACTACTACTATGTGGTTGTTTTGGATTAGTCTGTCTAATCCCTATTTTCAAATGAGGTAATTAGGGTGTGATGTTTGTTTCTGAAGTGGGCAGTCAGCAATTAACAGGAACAGGCCCCATCTAGAACAGGCTGTTTTAACTTTTTTCAAACAGCGAGCTGTAGCACAGCACGTGAAATTTCCTTTCTGGATTATCATTTCCAGCAAATGTCCTTCATTTCCTTTGCTTTGTTGCCCCCAACCCTCAGTCTCTGGGGAGCGATGACTGTATTTTAGAAGAACCCTCTGAATTATTGAGAGCTAAATTTTTGTGTCAACAGCCTAAGTCTTACCAGGTGGACTCCTTGTCTAAAAGTCATCTAGCACCAAAAATACCATCGAATCTAGCCTGGGTTCTTGCTATGCCTTGGGCATTAGGAATCAGCAAGATTTTTCTTTGGATATGAACAATATTTCCCCTCTGTTAACTTTGCAGTTGGCACCAACTTGTCTTTTCACTTTTGACTGCAATTCTAGTCTAAATAGTCTCCTGGACTCTGGCTCAAACCTCCTGTCATTCTAATCCTGGGCAACCAAGATCAAACACTAGGATATCTCTTTACTGGCAGCCCCAGCCTTGAACTTTGGAAATTATGGGAAATTCCATTCTTTGGGCACATAGATCTTCTGACTCCATCATACAAGAGTTTTCACTGCCGAGTAGAAATGGTATCAGGGTAACATGGAGGAAAGAATAATGAAAATAGACCTTTATGTGTGTGTAATATTTTAGTACTTACAAAAATGATTTTACATTATTTTGTCTTTTCTTCTTAATAACCCCAGGAAGCAGGGTAGAAAAGTGGTTAAGAGCATCAAGTCTGGATTTATACTTCCTCAGTTTTAATCCTATTTCTAACATTCAAAGCTGTAGGAAAGTTACTTCATCTGTCAGTGCCTCAGTTTCTTCATCTATCAGATTTATACTACTTATCTCATAGGCTTATTGTGAAGATTGAGATTAGGCAAGCTTTCTTTCTCATACATATGAGCCATTTTTAGCTTTTTAATAATTCTCTGCTATTTCTACTTTATTTAGGTTGTTTAGGAGCAATGAGTTTAAAACCCTTCACCTACCCATTTCCAGAGACGAGATTTCTTCATGCAGGATCCAGTGTGTATAAATTCAAAATCAGATATGGCAAAAGCATCAGGTAATTTTAAAGCTGGGAGGGGTAACCTTTGCAAACACAGATTAATGCATTCCTACAGTCATCCCTTCTCTGCCTTCACCCAGTCCATGAGACTGGCTGAAGTAGTATACTGTAGGACTTTTTTCCCCAGGTATTTTATATTCCATATATTATTATTCATGTAAGTTTCTAAATTAGTGATGGCATACCTTTGGGGCAGTGGATCCCTTTGAGGCAATGTACCCCTTTGTGGTTTTGAAATTATTGAGTATCTCAAAGTTTTTGATTATATAGGTTATACTCGTCAATATGTATCATATAAAAATTAAGCCAGAAAAATTAATATAACATTAATTAAAAATTAATATATCATTAAATGTTAACAAATAACATATCTTATTTATATAACTACATTTTTAAAAAAATTAAGAAATGTGGTATTGTTTACACTCCTGGGATTTACTCCAGAATGCAAGGATGGTTCAACATACAAAAACTAATCACTATAATATACCACATTAATAGAATGAAGAGGAAAAAAATGTGTGATTGTATCAATAGCTGCAGAAAAAAACATTTGACCAAATCCAGCACTCTTTCATGATAAAAGCACTCAATAAACTAGGAATAGAGGGTAACTTCCTCAGCTTTATAAAGGCCACATATTGAAAACCCACAGCTAAGATCATAGTCAAATGGTGAAAATCTTAAAGCTTTTTCCTTAAGATCAGAAACAAGACAAGGATGTCTACTTTCAACATAGCTTTGGAGTTCTAGCCAGAGCAATTAGTCAAGAAAAAGAAATACAATGCATACAAATTGGAAAGGAAGAAGAGAAACTATCTGTTTGCAGATGACATGATCTTATATGTAGGAAATCCTAAAGAAGCCACACAAAAAAACTGTTACAGCTGGTCAATAAATTCAGCAAAGTTGCAGGATACAAAATCAACATGTGAAAAATCAGTTGTATTTATATACACTAGCAACAATCTGAAAAGAAAAATTAAGAATTCCATTTACAATAGCATTAAAAAATAAAAATATACTTAGCAATAAATTTAGCCAAGGAATTTGTAAGAATTGCACACTGAAGAAAAACTACAGAAAATTTCTGAAAGAAATTAAGGAAGACCTAAAGTAAGAGACATCCTGTGTTCATGAATTGGAAGACTTAAAATTGTTAAAATGACAACAGTACTAAAAGCAATCAACAGATTCAGTGCAATCCCTATGAAAATCCTATTGGCATTCTTTTTCAGAGATGGAGAAACCCATCCTAAAATTCATATGGACTTTCAAGAGATCCCCAAAAGGCAAAAATGATCTTTTCAGTTTAAAAGCTTACTACAAAGCTACAAGTAATAAAAAAAAAATGTAGTACTGGTGCTTTTCATAAAGATGACACTGAAAGTGAAGAAGAAATCCCATACCCCTCCCAAAGCTGAAGCCAAAGAAAACATCTCGAAGGCAAAGAAAACAGTGTTGAAAGGTGTCCACAGCCACAACAACAAAGATCTACATGTCACCCACTTCTGATGGCCCAAAACACTGTGTTTCCAAAGGCAACCCAAATATGCTTGGAAGAGCACCCTCAGGAGAAACAAGCTTGACTACTTTGCCATCATCAAGTTCCCCCTGACTACCAAGTCAGCCATGAGGAAGATAGAAGACAGCAATACACTTGTGTTCATTGCAGATGTCGAGACCAGCAATCAGCAGCTCAAACAGGCTGTGAAGAAGCTCTTGACCTTGATATGGTCAAGGTCAACACCCTTATCAGGTCTGATAAGAGAGAAGAAGGCATGTATTTGACTGGCTCCTGACTATGATGCTTTGGATATTGCCAAAAAAAAATCGGGATCATCTAAACTGAATTCATCTGGCTAATTCTAAATATGAAAACTTTTTGCCAGTCATCTTGTAGGAAGAGCTGAAGCAGGTGCTCTTGGCTTAGCGCAGCCCACTGCAATATGTGGAGGAACGCACCCCCGAGCCACCATCATTCCTGGGCATTTACAGAAGGCTTCGGCTGCATGGTCACCAACTGATTTGACCAGTTATTTGACAATGAATTAGTCTCTTTTGAGGTGTTGAAGGCAGCAGAAAAGAACAAAAAAGAAGCTAGCTAGGGTGACATTGGGGGCCTTGGGGGCAAGAACACAGCTCAGGTCACAGCCCAGACCAACTCCAATGTGGCAGGCAAACAGCTGTGTGAAAAATCCCAGAAAGATTGCAAGAACCTGCTGCTTCTCACTGTAGGCATGGTTGACAAGAAAACAGACGCAGCCATCTGTGGTGCTTAAGAAAGAAGGAATAAGATATGTTGGAAGAAAACCTGATCGACAACTTCAGAGTGAAGAGAAAATGATTGACAGGAGACCTCAAAGGCAACCACCTCATGAACGACAATTTGAAAAGCCACTTGAAGAAAAGGGTGAAGGAGGAGAATTTTCAGTTGATAGATTATTGACTGGCCTATCCAAGGCCATGGTAGTCTTGGAAGAAGTTGAGGAGGCCATGGACATGCAATGGGTCCAGGAGATGGATTTGATTCTCGTGACAAACGTGAATTTGATAGGCATAGTGGAAGTGATAGATCTGGCCTGAAGCATGAGTACAAATGTGAAGGTAGCAGATCTTACAAGTGGGGAACTGTCAAAGATGGATTAACTGATTTGGAGCAATCAAATGTGACTGAGGAAATAACTGAAGGTGAAGAGCATCCACTTGCAGACACTGAAAATAAGGAGAACAAAGTTGCAGAAATAAAGGAAGAGGGTCCAAAAGAAATGACTTTGAATTAGTGGAAAGCTGTTCAAAATAAGGACTGGGCAAAAGTATAATTTAATATCCAAAACCTAATGAAGATGCCAACAGGCAGTGGAAGAAGGTATTTGTTCTTCATAAGTCAAAGAGTGAAGAGGCTCACACTGAAGATTCGGCTATGGACCATCGTTTCTGGAAGTCGGCAAATGGTATATCGTCTCAGCTGGAGATCAATTTTGGAGACCTTTGCTGCTCAGGACGTGATGGCAGGAGAGGAGAGGTGGCCATGGGTGTGTTGGATATCCAGACTGTGGCAGCAGGACTGACAAGTGCTTCTGCTCCTGACCTAGATAACCCAGAGGCATTCCCAGCTTTGGCTTAACTGGATGCCATAAAACAACCCTGGTTCCTTTGTGGACCCTCCTCTCTGAGGTTTTACATACTTATGGATCCCAAATGACTAATAGATTAAAAAAAACAAACACTGTATACCCTTCACATCTACATACCGAATTTTATCTGGAAAATGAACTTCTTTTACTACACAGAGTAACAATGTGATAGTTTTGTATTTAGAAGCGTATTAGTAGCAGGGATGTTTTCATAATTTTCAGAGATTATGCATTCTCCATGAATATTTTGTATTGCTGCTTGTAAGTATGCATTTCTAAACTTGAAATATAGATGTGAACAGTGTATACCAGTTATAAGTAAATAAATAAATATGAAAAATTTTCATTGTAAAGAAAAATATGGTACTAACGTAAGGACAGAGATATAGACCAATAGAATAGAATTGAGGACCCAGAAATAAACCCTCACATCTATGGTCAGTTTTCGACTAGAATGCCAAGAACATTCAATGGAGAAAGAACAGTCCCTTTTTTAAATTAAAATTATCGGAGTGACATTGGTTAATAAAATCATATAGGTTTCAAGAGTACAATTCAGTAATACGTCATATATGTATTGCATTGTGTGTTCACCACCCAAAGTTAAATTTCCTTCCATCACCACATATTTAACCCCCTTTACCCTTACCTACCTCCCCCTCCCTGCCTTCCCTCTGGTAACCACTAATCCTCTGTCCATGTCTGTGAGTCTCTGTTTGTCATGTTTGTTTGTTGCTTTCAGTTTTATATTTCACATATAAGTGAAATATGATTCTCAACTTTTCCTGTCTGACCTGTTTCGCTTAGCATGATAATCTGAAGATCCATCCACGTTTTCGCAAATGGCAGTATTTTATCTTTCCTTATGGCTGAGTAATATTCCATAGTATATATGTACCACATCTTCTTTATGCAGTTATTTATTGAAGGACACTTCAGTTGTTTCCATGTTTCAGCCAGCATGAATAATGCCACTATGAACATTGGGGTGAACATATCTTTGTGGATAATGTTTTCAAATGTTGTGGGTAAATACCCAGAAGAAGAATTGCTGGGTCATATGGTAATTCTATTCTTAATTTTGCGAGGAAGCTCCATACTGTTTTCCATAGTGGCTGTACCAATTTACATTCCCATCAGCAATATATAAGTGTTCCTTTTTCTTCACAACCTCTTCAACACTTGTTATTACTTGTCTTGTTGATGATGGCCATTCTAACAGGTGTGAGGTTACTGGTATCTCATTGTGGTTTTGATTTGCATTTCCCTAATAGCTAGTGAAGTTGAGCATCTTTTCATATGTTTGTTGGCTGTTTGTATGTCTTCTTGGGAGAAGTGTCTGTTCAGGTCCCGTGCCCATTTTTTAATTGGATCGTTTGTTATTTTATTGTTGAGTTGTATGAATTCTTTGTATATTTTGAGTATTAGGCCCTTATACTCATTGAGTCATTTAAGAACAGTCTCTTAAACAAATGGTCTGAGAAGACTTGATATCCACATGCAGAAGAATGAAGTTAGACTCTCATTTTTTGTATACAGTACACAAAAGGTAACTGAAAATGGATCGATGACCTAAATTTAAGAGCTAAAAGTATAAAACTCTTTGAAGAAAACATAGGGGCAAATCTTCATGACTTTGGAATTGACAATAGTTTATTAAATACAATGCCAAGGCGCAGACAACAAAAGAAATTAGATAAATTGGACTTATTAATTTTTTAGAATTTTGCATCAAAGGAAACTATCAACAAAATGAAAAGGCAACCCACAAATGTGAGAAGATATTTGCAAATCATGTCTGAAAGAGTTTAATATCCAGACCATATAAAGAACACAACTCATCAGTAAAAAGACAAACAATCCATTTAAAAAAATGGGCAAAGGACTTTAATAGACATTTCTCCAAATAAGATATATGAGTGACCAGTAAGCACATGAAAACATGCTCAATAACATTAGTCATGAGGGAAAGGCAAATCAAAACCACAATGAGATACCACTTCACACCTATAATTTTTTTTTTTTTAATGAAAAACAGTTGTTGGCAAGGATGTGGAGAAATTGGAACCCTCATACATCACTGATGGGAACATAAAATGGTGCAGCCGCTATGTAAAATAGTTTGGCAGTTACTCAAAAAGATAAGCATAGAATTACTATAAGACCCAGCAATTTCACTCCTAGGTATATAGCCAAAGGAATTGAAAACATGAACTTAAACAGATGCTTGTACAACACTGTTCATAGCAGCATTACTCACAATAGCCAGAAAGTGGAAACAACCCAAGTGTCCATTAGTAGGTGAACAGATGAATAAAATGTGGTTATATATGTGGTATATACATATACACAATGGAATATTATTCAGCCATAAAAAGAAATTACAAAAAGAATCAAATTCTGATACATGTACAACATGGATGAACTTTGAAAATATTATGCTAAGGAAATAAGCCAATAACAAAAGGACAAATATAGTATGATTCCATTTATATGAAAAATTAGAATAGGAAAACTCAAAGAGACAAAGTAGGGGCTGGGTGGAGGAGAATGGGAAGTTATTGTTTAATAAGTACAGTGTTTCTGTTTGAGAAGATAAGCTTCGGAAATAGAAAGTGGTGATGGTTGCACACCATGGTTGTGAATGTAATTAATACCACTGAGGTGTATACCTTAAAATGGTTAAAATGGCAAATTTGGGGTTATATTTTTCCACAATTTTAAAATGCATTAATTTTAAAATAATAATGTATCCATTAAATGTTAACACATTTTTATTAAAAATAACTATTTTCCAAAACAAAAAAATTAATGAGAAGATCGACTTCATTTTAAATTTCTATAAATCTCATTAATGTCTGGTTTAATAGAAGATTGCTAGATTATTATATCTGCTTTTGCATTCAGTCTGTTGTGATTTTTTGGGAGGTTGAATTATATTTTAAAAATCTAGCCTTGTCTATGGCCATGCTATCCTGAACATGCCCAATCTCATCTGATCTCAGAAACTGAGCAGAGTCGGGCCTGATTAGTACTTGAATGGGAGATCACCTAGGAAGACCAGGTGCTGTAGGCTTAAAAAAAAAAAATCTAACTTCACATAGATTTGTAGTTGAGAGTAATATCCTAAATCAGAACATTGTGGATATTATTCTTTGACCCTACATCAAAACTTGACAAGTGGTAGTTGTTTGGTGGGGTTTTTTTTTAGTGATAGTTTTCTAAAGGTTAGTTGCAATCTGGAATCTGAAATTGTATCAGTGAACTCTTTTGAACTCTGCTACATTAAAATTTATTGGTCTATCTTATTCTTTGAATGAATCCTACGTAGGATGATTTTGAAACATGATGCATTTCATTGGATATTTGGGAAAGTTTGGTTCACTGACTTAGGCAGATCATCCAAATGTCAACACATTTCATTATACAGGCATAGCTCGGCGATATTGCAGGTTCTGTTTCAGATTATCACAATGAAGTGAGTTAAGCGAGTTGTAATCTTTTTGCTGATGGAGAGTTTTGCCTTCAATTTGTAAAAAAGGCAACATCTGTGAAGCACAATAAAATAAGGTATGCCTGTACAATATTAAAAAATCACATTGACTAATATCACTACCAGTCTTATCAGAAAGTGTTTAAGTATTTGGAACTTGTCAACCTCACAGTGATGGACAGGAGTTTTCCAAAATACAGAATTTTGCTTGAAATCCCCAAATTTATCATTGACAACAAATACTATCAGTTGTTGTCAATGGACAACAAATACTTGAATTGATAAGCTCACTGTTTATTTTTTGAGAAAATGTCACATTACCAACTCTGATTAACAACCATGGTTTGTGTGTCAACTGATTATTCAAATAAAACACTGTTCCCTGAGAAGAGCAGCCAGTTCAGTTTGCAACTTAAACAGTCCCACAAGTGCTTTTTTCCAAGACACTGTTTTATTTGGATATGCCGCAGAAGTGCTTGATGCATACTTCCCGTTTTATCACATAATAAAAGACATGTATTCAAGTGTCAAGATTTTATAAAATTATTAATTTTTTTACTGTTTCCTCAAGGATATTAAGTGAAGCTGGATTTTTTTTTTCCTGTGTGGCAGTAAAGATTACTATAACTGCTAGTACGGTTTAGTGCAACTGGGTAGATTTGTGCTAAGACACCAGCAGTTTTGCCCACCATTGTTTTTGCACTAATGATTACAAATGTTAACAGTGAAAAAGGCAAATAACAAATAACATCTTAGTATTATTATGAAAATAGTTTTGCCCTTGGAGACCACTCGAAAGGGTCTTGAGGACTCCTAGGGGTTATCAGACTACACTTGAGTACAAATGGTCTAACAAATTATTAACTTTCACAGTGGGAATTTCAGTTCTTGGCAAGTTAGTGGAGAAGATATTTTGGTATGCAGTCTTGTACCAATTCTCAGACCACACCACCTAGGTGGTCACTTCCTCCATTGAGCACTGGGTCACCACACACAATTCTTATTTAGTCATGTTTCTTTAGCTCAGTAGAAGTGTCATTTTTGTTCTACTATCTGCTGTCTCTTAACAGTCGAGTCAGCTGTCTCCAGAGCTTTCCTTCTTGGTTTACTTATCTCTTGTCTATATACCTTCTAGGGGGGAAGATACAGAAGATAAAGAAGTCATCGTCC
>NW_006435764.1:5980038-5983839 GCF_000325575.1 Pteropus alecto
CACATTTTAATTATTTCTCACCAACCGAGTCACAACGTCCACTTGATTACTTGGCTTTTCCCTGCCACATTTCCTCTGCAAAGAAATTTTACCAATTTCCAGGGAAATTAAAGCCTGTATCCTTTCTCAGTTTTCCTAGTTGAAGTGTCAGCACCTTTGAGGCTGAGAGTTATTTTGTTTCTACCAGAGTTCCCAGCCATGGGAAGCTCTCTTTTGTGGCAGCTGGCATGGAGAAAGCTTCCGGAGGACTGGGAGGGAATGCGGCCCTCCAGGGCTCTGGGAAACCTCATCACTTCAACCACTGCCTGGTACTTGACGTTCAGGAAACTCAATTGTAAATACACAGACAAGGCTGCTGTTTTCATTTTAATTGGAAACATTTGCAATTGCTTTCTTCCCACTTCATTTTCATTCCTTTTCTACTCAGCTCCTTTAGCTTTAGGTCTTCTCACAGAAAGAAAACTGAGCAGGTGGATTTTTGTAAATCCGTAAAAGCACTGGGCAAGGGATTAGAGTTCTGGGATTAGGGCCCTGGATTCCAGTCCTGCCTGAGCCACTAATTAGCTGTGCGACCTTCAGCAAATCATTTATCTCTCTGGGTCTTAATTGCCTCGTTCATAAATAAATATCAAACTAGCTTATTCTCTTTGAACTTCACAACTCAGTGATTTATGACTATTGTGATTTATGAAGACATAATGCTACCACACTTCTAAGAATGCAAACACAATTAAATACACAAACACAAAACTATGAAACCAAAAATTTGAATCATATCCTTAAGGGTACCTGTGGCTCTTTGGCTAAGTGTTGAAACGTACATTAGGATCTTGCAGAGACATCATTGTAAATGACAATATAGGATCATGATAATTTTCTGCTTATTTTAATTGTGAGTAGAGCAGAATTTATTTTACTTTGCTTCAGTTAATTTGGGCAGAGAAAAGCTCAAGGCAGCATAGTAAAGTGGAGCGAGCATAGACTTTAAGGCCAGTCAAACTTGGATTTGAATTCTCGTTCCGCCTTCACAAAATGGCTTTGGGCAAGTGGCCTGCCTTCTCTGAGTCTGTTTCTTTACCTATCAATGAGGTTGATAAATAATGCCTGTGTTTGAAGATAGTAGTGAGGATTAGAAATAGATGTGTGCAATGCCTGCCACACAGTAGCTCAATAAATGATAGCTAGAGAGCATTTATATATATTTATAATCATATTGAAGTTTTCGAAGTACTTTTTATATGTTCTTTTTCTTTCATTATTTTTGAGGCAGTCATTATTCTCTTTCATTTATAAAACATTTTTTTGTTACCAGAGGGGAGGGGGAGTGGGAAAAAAATAAATAAAATGTTAAAAAAATAAAACATTTTTTGATAGACAGTATAGCCTAATTGTTAAGAATGTCAGCTCTGGAACCCCACTGCCTGGGTTCATATCTTGGCTCCACTGTTACTAGCTATGTTACCTCGAATAAATTATTTCACCTTTCTTTGTCTCAGTTTCCTCATCTGTAAGATGGAGATAATAGCATTATCGATCTCATAGGGTTTTTGTGAGTGTTAAATTAATTAACATGTATCAAAACAATAATTCTTGTCATAGTGATTACTCAATAAATATTAACTATTAAAATTATAAACTAGATACTATGCTAGTACAGAGAATACAAAGATAAACAAGACACAGTTATTGCCTTCATTGAGCCTAAATATTAGGAAAATGAAGCTTAGAGGAAATGACGCTAGGATTGAAATTCTGATTTTCCCATAGAAATCCAGTAGTCTTTTTATAATACCATATCATTTAATTAGTATACACTAATAAGCATAAGTTAATTAGAGATTAATCAATTTAGATTTAAAAAGAGTAAAAGAAAAGGTTTGATTTAAGAAAAGGCAAAATAGCTATCAGTAAATACCAGTATTACTCATTCATTCAATATATGTTTATTGGAGACCTGTTACGCATCATCCATTATGGTAGACACCATAGAAGGGATACTAAAATAAATCAGATATATATTCTACCTCAAGAAGCTTTTGCAGTAAGAAAAATAAAACTTCACAACTCATGTAGAACGTAGTGAAGGCTCAAAGCTAACACTGTGAAGTTGAGACTAACCATTAATTACAACTTGGAGAATCAAAGAAATTTTTCTGAAAGAGATGGCTTTTGAACTATACCTTACAGCAGTGGTCCCCAAATTTTTTGGCACCAGAAACTAGCCAAATGAGAGTCTAATGCCTGATGATCGGAGGTGGAGCTGAGGTGGTGATGCTAGCACTGGGGAACGGCTGCAAATACAGATGAAGCTTTGCTCACCTCCTGCTGTGCAGCCTGGTTCCTAACAGGCCACAGACTGGTACCAGGACAGGTTGGGAACGCCTGCCTTACAGGATAGGTAAAATATGCTAATGGGTGGAAAGGGCATTTCAGGCAGAGGAAACAGACTATGCAAGAGCATAGAAATAGAGAAGAAGGCATGTTCAGGGAACAGTAAATAGTTCAGCTTTAATAGAAGAATATAGGATATATGAAAAACAGTGACATGTATAAATGGAAAGATTGGCTGAGACTAGACAGGATTAAAGTCATTTCAAATATTTTTTTCAGGATTCTATTCGTGTGGTCTTGGGAAACTTGGACAATCTGCAACCGTTTGCTACAGAACACTTCGTTGTATTTCCCTGTATCCTTTCATTTCTGACTAGGAATGAGCTACAACTCACATCGTAGATTCAGATGGAAGGAGCAAACCCAAACACAGTTTGGAGGGTAGGTCAGAGAAAGGAGAAAGTGTCTTATCCCTAAAACAGTACTCAGGGATTTGTACTGATTTCTTTCCTCAATCCTTAGCACCATGTCCCAGATAAAAGCAAGTGGGAGAGAGTGTCTCACCTGAAATTCAAACATGGGGAACTCGTCTTGGTTCCATATCCATTTGTTTTCACTCTATACGTGGAGATAAAATGGGTTCATGAAAATCTGTCACCTGGTAAGTGGAATAATGGAAGTATGGGCAGTGGAGAAGAAAAAGGGGAAGGTCAAACGTCCGTGAGGTTAGCAGCATGAGCTAACTAGGGCAAAATGGTCAGCCAGACAGTGTAGAGGTCAGGAGCAAGTGCTCCAAGCCAGACTGCTCCGTTCAAATCCTGGTGGCTTTGCCACTTAATAACTGTGTGACCTTAGATAAGTTTTTAAATCTTGTATGCCTCCTTTGTGAAATGGTGAAGAATAATAATAGTACCTATCTTGCTGAGTTGTTAAAAGGATTAAATATATTAATACTGGTAGATGGGAAGTACAAAATCTGACTTAGACTAATCAGTGAAAGAGACCTATTATATTTTAGAGTATTCAGTGACTTTCACTTTAGGGGTATCTTAAAGTGGTAGCTCCCAATTTCTAATCTCTAAGGGCCATCACTTTACCCATAGAGAGACAAGTAGATACCTGCCAGTTGATTTGAAAAAGGGTGCAAAGGCCTTGCCTCAATATCTCCCCAATTAATTTGTCACTGATGCCTGAAGTTCCACCTTTTTTGTTTCATAGTAGGGACTCCCTTTTAAGTGGCATACCATTAGAATATAGTGTGAATCAAACCTTGAATTTTCAGCTTGTAGATGACAATAGTTCTAAAATAGGGGAGGAGAGATTTCAAAGACTCTGTAGTTCTAGGAAAAGTGGTACCACACAGAAGGAACAAGGGCATTCATGAAGGTTTTGTCTAGGACCAGCTCAAATAAATGGTAGCCAGAAATCTAGGTGAAACAGAGATTTGATCCATTATGACATTTAAATTTC